>NW_017100231.1:6826654-6853848 GCF_001263275.1 Habropoda laboriosa
CAAATATAATGCAAATTGAATTCCATGGACACTGCTTACTAAGTGAAATTTAATTAACCCAAAATTCCAAAATACCAAATTCAGAATTTGTAAGTTCCTTTTTTTGCGGTAAATATAATGCAAATTGAATTCCATGGACACTGCTTACTAAGTGAAATTTAATTAACCCAAAATTCCAAATTCCGAATTTGTAGGTTTTTTATTTTCGCGAAAAATATAATGCAAATTAAGTTCCACCGACACTGCTTTCTAAGTGCAATCTAATTAACCCAAAATCCGAAGATTCCAAATTTGTACGTTCCTTTTCTTTTCTCGCGGCAAATATAATAAAAATGAAGTTCCATCGACACAGCTTTCTAAGTGAAATCTAATAAACCCAAAATTCCAAAATTTCTATCTTCTTATTTTTCTTTTTAATCGCGTTACAAGAGGACACTAGTACCCACCTTAACCCTAGAGCGGTATTCTTCGCGTCTTTTTTCACCCGCCGCCATTTTATATTGCTAGTAACTTCTGCTGTTATCAAGTTTACGTTTCTTAACGCTATTTTAAACGTTTATTGTCTAGGCTCGTATGTCGCGTTGGAAAGAAAAACGATTGCACATAAGGCCTTAGGTCCTTTCTCACCCAAAAGTCTTAAGTGTACAGTCGAAGCGAAGACGCCATCACCTGAGCGTCTCCACGGCACGATCGGAGAGCGATCGGAGAGCGATCGAACGAGGAAAGAGGCGTAGGATCGCACCTCGGGCCCGAAATAGCTCGCGTGGCTACCATATGGGCACGGCACGGGCCAGAATGTCGCTCGATAAATCCGGCGGCCGGCATAGAGAGATTTGTCACGCGGTTGAAAATAGACGCGGAATAAGTAGAGTCGAACGAAGACGACCGCCGGCGTAACATCCGCGGGACAAGGATAAGGATAGCGGCGTGGATGGAAAGGGATGACGCGGTTGGTGGGCCTCGACGTCTCCGCGTAAACACGAAGGCGCCGCGGCGCTTTACGACGCCTCCGGACCACGGGCCGTGTTTAACTTATCCGAGACTTTCTGGCACAAGCCATTTTCACTGCCGGCTTCGAGCGACGACACGCGCGTCCAACGTCCCTCGCGCCGCGCCGCGTGCCAGCCGCCTTGCACGCGCCGCGACGCCGACGCCTTCCGTAAACCGTCAACGAGAGACGGGAGGAGAGGCTGAGGCGCGACGGTTGCAAATTGTTTACCAGTGCGTGTCTCCAAAGCAGACCTCTTTTCTTTCTTCGGCTGCTTGAGGAGTGTGAAATGTGGAACGCGGAGGAAAGTAAAGAAACCCTTTCGCTGTGACAAATTTTAGTGCACCACGCGCGTCGCAGATTTTAAATGTTCCACAATGGCCGCAAAATTTTCTTCTCTGCATTTGTGTTTGCGTTTGAAAATTTGTTTTATCGGTGCAGAGGGTGAAATTGAGGTTTGACCTGAAATTTTTTATGTAGTGTCACATGCGTAACCCGATAGACCCGTATCGGGTATTCCCGATGGACCAGCACGTCCAAAAAGCGAGCCGGCACGAAAATTATTTTACTCGACGCCTCTCACACCTGAACACCACATGACCTAAGACAACCAGTACTTTCACACCACCACCAGACACACCCCAAACACACCGAAAAAACCAATCACCACTTACGACAGTTTCACACCACCAATCACAACACACACGTAGTTTATAAAATAGCGAACACCACACGACACGACACACAATTTTCCGATCGGTAAGCTTAGGCATTCCGCGCTCTGTTCACGTTCATTCACAAGTACACAGTTTTAATAGCAAACTGTCGTGCGTTAATAGTCGATCTTCCGAGCACTACCCGAATTCTCTAACCCGAGCAGATTCCTCAAATGGTCTGACTCAAAAAGAGGGACAATTACCGGTTTCGCAACAAGCTCATCGCGATTCGTAACAGTAGTTACATTTAGTAGTAGTTGTTGTACCGTTCGCGTATCGTGTGAACTGACGATTTTTAGTGGAACGGCGGTCTGCGTCAATCTAATCACGCAAATCAATTTGGAGAAGAGTGGTTGGGTTAAAAATGTCTCGACAAGTTTTACACTTATCATCTAATTCAACTAGTTAAATTTTTAACAAAAAGAAATGGTGTATAGTTGTCGTTATGTGTAACGGACTTGTACAAAATTATAGGTTAGGTTAGGTGGCGCTCGTGTTCCCTCGTTTCTATCTGAGAAATTGTGGTGGTGGTTGAGCATATATTTGGTATGTCGGAGGGGGTGTGGTTGTAGGTGTGTTTCAAGTGGAGATGATGATCGGTGGAGGTTGGCAAATTTTGACCTTTAGGATTGTGGGAGTGGAAGAAGTGAGCTGATGGTTGAAATATGTAAAGATGAATTATGGTTCGGTACCGGACAAGGACCCTGCAAGCCATGAACTGGGGGTACAGCCTGCGTTCATCCTTGTCTAGGGCTCCCTGCGGCTCGGGTCCCGCGGTCGTTGTCTATGCGCGTCGCACAGCGCCTTACACTTCTATGGAGATATATTTTCTTTCTTTTTTTTTTTTTTGCAAAAAGGAAGACAATTCGCAGGATATATTAGCAATGGTGGTAAACAGGTAAATTTTTTAACGATACATTACGTTATCAGTCGTTAATTCTAACGTTACCTCCACATAAACGATTATACTGTAGGAGGTCAATGACCGGAGCTGGCCGCTGGTCGAGCTTGTTTTCTGGAAAAATCTGCGACACAAATAGGAAGGCCGTGGCCTTCCGACGTTCGTTGTTATTAAACAAGAGCGAGTGTGTTTTTGTAGCGAAGAGAGTGAGGGAGAGCGAACGCGGGTCGCGAAGACCATATAAATAGGAAAAGAATAGCGAGAGTGGTCCTTTTTCCCGCGAAGCGATAAAGCGTTAACAGTGTTGTTTATCATAATTATATTTCACAAATCTCTAACTACGCTTATGTATTCTGTTTCCTACAATATTTCCTCTAATCGTCCTGTATAATTATAGTAGAAAAGTAAACTTTTATAATAAACGCTACAAAACTGAGCGCGTAAATTAGAACGTTAGAAAAATCGAAAAACCGGCGTAACAAGGGTTTCTCGTAAATCCGCGTGCAACGCCATAAGCAACCAGCCGAAAATTCCACCGACCCCATGTTCACTGCGCGAACAAAAGCACCTTCACGGGTCCGGGGCGTGATTTCGCCGGAAGCGTGTGGGCAAGAAGAGGGTTAAGTAACGCGAACAATATAAAAACAAGCGAACTAGGGGAGGGACTGCTCTCTGCGACCGGTAATTAAAAGTCCCCGAAAATTTTATTCGTGCTGCAAGAGGAGGACGCGCACGACGACCTGTGTATATTTCCGCGAGATCACCGAGGCCGGGCGGGCGCCCGAAATGAACGTCGAATAAACGAGAAACAGGCGACACCGGCTGGATAATCCTTAACCTCGTTAGGGGGACTATTTCGACGCAATTTATGCAGCGTCAACTCGGTCGTTCGGCTGCTTTTAATGAAATTGCTAGATTTAACGTCGATGTGCCACGTCTTTGCTGTACTTTCTTCCTTTTTTTTTTTTTTTTTTTTTTTTTCACTTGGAAATCTTGAAGATTCAGAAATTTGACACTTGGAAATATTGAAGATTTATAATTTTAACACTGGGGAAAGTTTGAAGATTCGGAAATTTAACACTCGGAAATTGTGAAAATTCAGAAATTCAACACTTGGAAATCTTGAAGATTCAGAAATTTGACACTTGGAAATATTGAAGATTTATAATTTTAACACTGGGGAAAGTTTGAAGATTCGGAAATTTAACACTCGGAAATTGTGAAAATTCAGAAATTCAACACTTGGAAATCTTGAAGATTCAGAAATTTGACACTTGGAAATATTGAAGATTTATAATTTTAACACTGGGGAAAGTTTGAAGATTCGGAAATTTAACACTCGGAAATTGTGAAAATTCAGAAATTCAACACTTGGAAATCTTGAAGATTCAGAAATTTGACACTTGGAAATATTGAAGATTTATAATTTTAACACTGGGGAAAGTTTGAAGATTCGGAAATTTAACACTCGGAAATTGTGAAAATTCAGAAATTCAACACTTGGAAATCTTGAAGATTCAGAAATTTGACACTTGGAAATATTGAAGATTTATAATTTTAACACTGGGGAAAGTTTGAAAATTCGGAAATTTAACACTCGGAAATTGTGAAAATTCAGAAATTCAACACTTGGAAATCTTGAAGATTCAGAAATTTGACACTTGGAAATATTGAAGATTTATAATTTTAACACTGGGGAAAGTTTGAAAATTCGGAAATTTAACACTCGGAAATTGTGAAAATTCAGAAATTCAACACTTGGAAATCTTGAAGATTCAGAAATTTGACACTTGGAAATATTGAAGATTTATAATTTTAACACTGGGGAAAGTTTGAAGATTCGGAAATTTAACACTCGGAAATTGTGAAAATTCAGAAATTCAACACTTGGAAATCTTGAAGATTCAGAAATTTGACACTTGGAAATATTGAAGATTTATAATTTTAACACTGGGGAAAGTTTGAAGATTCGGAAATTTAACACTCGGAAATTGTGAAAATTCAGAAATTCAACACTTGGAAATCTCGAAGATTCAGAAATTTGGCACTTGGAAATATTGAAGATTTATAATTTTAACACTGGGGAAAGTTTGAAGATTCGGAAATTTAACACTCGGAAATTGTGAAAATTCAGAAATTCAACACTTGGAAATCTCGAAGATTCAGAAATTTGGCACTTGGAAATATTGAAGATTTATAATTTTAACACTGGGGAAAGTTTGAAATTCTGCAAATTCACTGTTCCAAGAATTTCTCCAATTATCAAAACCGCAAACACCTCTCGCACGCAACCTGTCGCACAAACGAAGAAATCCACCACGAAGAGCACAATACCGAGCGACTGTTTCTAAAGTTTACTCAAAACCCAGCATCATCGAGCGTCTCTATTTCGAAGCAGAACGAGGTCTGGCTGATCGCCGGTTATGGACGTCCCCATTGTTCCCGGTCGCCTTTGAAACAAAGCTCGAGGGCAGATGGCCGTGGAAAGTACAAGTCACCGCGACACCGTTCCTCCTCCAGCCCGAGTTTTCCAAGGGTGCATTACGAGCCATTAAGGGCCGGGACAGGTCGCGCCTTTTAAGGGCTAAAACGCGCTGCTATTTGTTCTAATACGAAACCGATGCTAATGACGATATATCATATTCCCCGTTAGCTCTACGAGCAAACCGAACGTCACCATGAATCACGACTGGCGAGATGCTAATGCACCGATTTATCTTCCCTCCTCCGCTTTATTAAGACTTAGTTTTTCACCAAGGGAACGAGCGGCTTTCACGTCGAGTTTCAAATCATCGTTCTTCTTTTTCCTCTTTCTTCTTCTTCTTCTTCTTTGATCAACTTTTTCCTTGTCTGATAGATTTCGATTGGTAGATGTGTGTGTAATACAGCGTGGAGGGATAGTGTGAAGGAAGATCGATATCGAGAGGTCGTAGGAACACCGATGGGCGTCCGTGGACGAGGTCTGACAAATTCCACTGACCGAACGCAAGCTCGTAAATCATCGTTCCCGTGAACTGGCCGCGAGATCTCTTTCGAATTCTTATTTATTTCTTGTTTTGGAGGAACTGTTTCTTTTTTTTTGGTTTTTTTGGGGTGTGTAGGGTTGCTTTGGTGACAGCTTGGAGTATCTAACGTCGCGGTTGTTGGTGACACTGATCGAATTGAGTTTGAAGTTTTTGGGAAGTGGTGGGAATTGAAATTTCTCAGTGGTTAACTTTGGAATTTTCGATATTTCTAAAAGTGAAATTTGTGAGTTTTCAGCATCTCCAAACATGAAATTTGTGAGTTTTCAGCATCTCCAAATATGAAATTTGGGAGTTTTCAGCATCTCCAAATATGAAATTTGTGAGTTTTCAATATTTCCAAACTTAACAAACACGTAATTTCTCAATACATAATCTTCCCTCTCCCAACTTTCTCAAATCTCCAATTCCCAACCCACAAATTCCTAACTTTCCCCACTTTACCATCTCCACAAACCTCTCCCCCCAAATTTCCAGATAAACCTAATCGCTTCCAAACATCCTTCCAACTCCCCACAATTCCACTTGAAAAAGCAACAAACCACTCCTCAATTCCCATATGTTTCCCACCGACAGTCTCTTCTCGCTAAAAATCATCGTTTCATTTCCATAATCATTTCCCCGGAACCGATCTCCTCCATTCCTAAAATAACATAAATCCACCAAAACCAAATAAAAAAAATCCCTCAACCATTCTATTCTCCGTGTCTCGCTAAAGGGGACAATTACAGGCAAATTTATTCGTGGTTCTCGTGTAAACGCGCGAATATTCGATGTCTCGATATCTCGACACAGTGGATAATGGAGGAGACAAGGTGTATATAGATATTTCCAAACTTAACAAACACGTAATTTCTCAATACATAATCTTCCCTCTCCCAACTTTCTCAAATCTCCAATTCCCAACCCACAAATTCCTAACTTTCCCCACTTTACCATCTCCACAAACCTCTCCCCCCAAATTTCCAGATAAACCTAATCGCTTCCAAACATCCTTCCAACTCCCCACAATTCCACTTGAAAAAGCAACAAACCACTCCTCAATTCCCATATGTTTCCCACCGACAGTCTCTTCTCGCTAAAAATCATCGTTTCATTTCCATAATCATTTCCCCGGAACCGATCTCCTCCATTCCTAAAATAACATAAATCCACCAAAACCAAATAAAAAAAATCCCTCAACCATTCTATTCTCCGTGTCTCGCTAAAGGGGACAATTACAGGCAAATTTATTCGTGGTTCTCGTGTAAACGCGCGAATATTCGATGTCTCGATATCTCGACACAGTGGATAATGGAGGAGACAAGGTGTATATAGTCGGTGGTGCGAGACAAAGGGCGCGACACAGGGGGTGAGCAACCCCTTGATCCGGTGTAATTCACGGTTTGCCGGTGCATTTATTAACGTGTCACTCGGGGCGACGCCTTCCCCCCTGATGATTTATCGCGCACGCGCCTCAGAGACGCGCAGCAGATCCCTGTTGGAAGGAGCGCGCGAGCGGGGCCAGAGTTCGGCGGGCGTCTTGCTAGCCCGCGGCCGACCTTCCTTCGTCTTCCAGCTGCCGAATCGAACGCGCAGATGGAGACGCAGATGGTACCTACGACCCTGTGCTACCATTAGGTACTGCTGGTATGGCTCCTCTTTCCGTGAATTTTTACTGGATTTTAACAATGGGAACGCCGAATTTCTTTTTCCTCACTTTTCTCGTCAAATTTTATGTGTACAGGTGAAAATTTGAATGTTTGAACAGGTGAGTGAAATTTGGAATATTTGCATATCTGAGAATTTTTAGTTAAAATTTGGAATACTTGAGAGGCTGAATTTTTGAATATGTGAAAGATTTGAGTATTTGGAAAGTTGAGTAACTGAAAATTTTGAGTATTTGGAAAGTTGAGTAACTGAAAATTTTGAGTATTTGGAAGATTGAATATTTGAAAATTTGGAATATTTGGAAATTTGAGTATTTGAATATTTATTTGCATATCTGAGAATTTTTAGTTAAAATTTGGAATACTTGAGAGGCTGAATTTTTGAATATGTGAAAGATTTGAGTATTTGGAAAGTTGAGTAACTGAAAATTTTGAGTATTTGGAAGATTGAATATTTGAAAATTTTGAATATTTGGGAGGTTGAATGTTTGAATATATGAAAATTTGGAATATTTAAAAAGTTGAATATCTGAAAGTCTGAATAACTGAAAATCTGAATACACGAATACTCGTTTGAAAACCCTGCGTTAATCTCCTGAATTTTTATGACATTTTGGAAATTTAGAATTCCTATTTTCTGTGTGCACTGCTTCGAAGCCTGGAAGCACTGAAATCTCATTGATGAATCTCAAGATAAGGGAAATTTAAAATTGATGAGAAACAAATTGAATCTCTTTGACTTGACAAAGTATTCCAGTATTCATTCGATCTTTCAAATACTCAAATACTCCACCTTTCAAATATTCCAATTTCTAAATACTCAACTATTCAAATATTGAAACATTTAAATTGATATAGTAAAGTATTCGAGTATTCATTCAAATTTTTGAATACTCAGATTTTCATATATTCAAATACTCAACCTTCCAGACATTCCAATTTCTAAATACTCAAGCATTCAAATACAACAGCTAACCAAACCAAAAAATCTTCACCCGTCTCCCAAAATCACCCATCCCGAAATTCCCTCGAACGACAATCCCGAAAGAACGCCAACTGTCCTCGAAAATACTCGACGAATACACTCGCGGCTAACCTCTTTAAAGGGCGAAAGGATCATTAGCGAAGGCCGTGGCCAATGGCCATGGTTGCTCGCGATGAAAACTGTATCGAGCCGCTCTCGACAAGACAGACACGTCCCATCGATATAAATAAAGTATCGAGAGTAGAGGGATGGCTAGAACACATCCGCGGGCGGCTGACACAACCACGGGGCAAATGAAAAATGCCGAGACGGACGATCAATGTAAATATATTCATGACGTGGGGTGGCTGTACGGCCACGGGGATGCCAGATACACGTATATAGGAGGCGCATGGACTTTTATAGGATACGTGTCTCACTCTCTCTCTCTCTCTCTCTCTCGTCGTCGACTCGATGCCACTTGGACGGCACATAATTCACTCTTTGGCAGCTCATTACAATTTAAAAAGGCTTTTGTCAGTGTACTATACCACGGACCCGTGATTTCTTACGAGCTCGCCACTTGCTCTCGCGTCAGGGGCCTGTCACCTTCCAGACTGCGAAACGAGCCTTCTTCCTTCGGGACTTTTAAAACTGCCGGAGAGAACGAGAAGAGTTCTTCCACGAACCAACCGAGAACTGCTTAATTTGCCAGCTGAGATAGGGCGTCGCCTGTCTTCCTCAATTATGTGTACAGTTTTTTTTCGGAATAGATTGGCTTGTTTGCTTGTAGATAAGCTTGGGTTAATTAGGCTAGTGGTACGATACTGGTCCAACCCTCACAAGTTTGTTCTCATCAAATTCGGGCTGATGAAATTATCCACGTTTTAGAATACTTTTTTATGTTTCCATTTCTGAGCATGTGTAAATGAATTTTTTTTTAAGTATTTTTTGATGTTGCTCAGGCATTGTAGAATTTTGCTGTATACTGAAATGTCAATTTTCTCAAAATTGTGGGTTAGACAACTATTGCAATGATAGGAATTAAAATAACATAAATCGTTCGAAAATTTTCTATAAAAATTTACTCCAAAATTTCGCCTCATTTTGCAACGATGAATCACCTTCCCCAAACTTCGCCACACCCCGTATACCATTAAAATTAATTACGAAGAAAAAGCGGAATGAATTGAAATCAATTTATCATAAATCCCCCCTGAAATCTTCGAAAACATTTTTCTAATTGCCGATAGTCCCCTGTGCCCCAGCATTCTTTCCAAATGGACCAGCTAAAACCACTTAATAATCCCTTGGACGACACGAAATGGCCGAAATGAAGGTTGCAGAGCACGAGAGGCAGGTAGCAGCCTGGAATTCCTCTCGATATCCGCTACACACCGTGTCCTGCTTTCGTTTCGATCGAGAGCAGCGTTTTAGGCGATGACTCTGTCGACACAGATCAGCCGGGGCCATTCATCAAGATCGCCCTGTACAAAAGACGATCTCCCGGTAATTGCTCGGAATCGGTCTCGGAAACGCGAACGGAGTCATTTCTCTTTCGACATGGCCGATCGAAGCAGCCCGGCAGAATTAGAAATCCCGGGCAACCGGGCGACTCGTCGTTACTGCCCCTTTTGTTCTTCACTCACCGACCGGTTTCTTTCGTTCTACAGGCGAAAAAAAACCTGACCAGAGATCGTTGGACAGGAGGATCTGCCGCTTCCACTACGACGGTGTACCTCGAATTGCGAAATAATTGTACCTAACGTAAAATCGAAATCGTCAAATATCGAACATTTCAATTGCTTTGATTTTCATCGTATGTTTATGTAAGTAGTATCTATGATTTGGTGAGATTCTCCTGAAGAAAATGAGCCCAAACACGGTATATATCGGATTACTTTTAGTAGTAGTCAATTCGAATATACCGGGTATCCAAAGAAAACGTACTGCAATTTTTAAGGACGCTTTTAAGATTGATTGTTATTAAGACTAATTAACTTAATAATAATGAATCTTGGTAATAGTCAGTTTTAAAAGCAGCCTTAAAAATTGTCGTACGTCTCATTTGGCTACCCGGTATATTGAAATTAATTACTACTGAAAACTAGTCCAATTTATGTCGTGTTTGGGCTCATTTTCATCGGGAGAATCACAGCTATTGATTAATACTATTTTGCAAAGCAGGTGTTCTCTCTTTCAAGTACTGCTTCTCGTTTATTCTCGCTGTACGGTTCAGAATTCATCCTTTTTTTCACATTTGAGCAATTTTTTTGCGATATACCCGCTCCTCGGTGGCCTGAAGACTATACAGAGGATAGAAAGAAGAGGTTGCCATGGAAGAAAATGCAACTGCGTCCCCGTGGGACGTAGTCGAAGCCCGAAATTGATATGTATTCCGCGGCGCGGCGCGTCCAATCTATCGCGGGTCAAGCAGCCGGAATTTTAAGCGCGATACACGCCATCGTACGTCGAGATCTCCCTCTAGACGTCAATACGGGGTTCTTTGTGTGCTCGATATACGGGGTGGCTCGATCGTACGTGAGTTAAACGGCTATTTTTCATTCGAATATTGTCTTCGGTATATCTTCTTACACTTTGAACAGAAACAGGAACAGAGATATTTTAGCTGTTCAATTTAAAAGAAAACACCCTGTGTATGAAAATAAAATGTCAAAAACAATCCACCTCAAACCTAAAACCCACGCAGAACAACCTCAAATTGAAACCGTAATTTCTGCATAAAACAAAAGAATGTTCAACAACTTCAGCTGATAAAAGAGAGTAACCTCAAGCCTAACACCCACACAATCTCAAATCAGACGCATAATTTCTCCGTCATAAAAAAGAAAAGGAGAAAACAGGTCGCAAAAGATGGAGTAGAATTTCGAACAAGTGACACGAGCTACACCCAGTATGTTCAAAGAGCATGTTGCCCTGGAACACGGGGCCGATCATCGACGAGGAACGCGGCTGATCGTTTCTTCTCCACGTTCCGAAACTTACGAGGACATAAAGCGCGCCCCCGTATATATATATCCGGTCGATCCGTATGCATATAGGCGCGCGTGGTCAGCCAGAGGATCGCGTGCACAGGCGAAAGGAGAAGGGTGGCCGCGAAGGGACGCCGCTGGTCATCCTCGGAAAATTGAATTTGGTCCCAGAGGGCCAGTCGGATGAGGTATGCTGACAGTTGGAAAATTTGCGTTTAACCGGATGCACGCGACTCCTGCTTGGAAATCTTTTTGATCACCACGGATCGCGCAATACAATTTCTTCCGTAACATTTTTTTAGTCTTCAACTGTGTTTAATCACTCACCCACACTTTTCACCCTTTCAATTTTAAATTAGACTGTGCATAAAAATTTTGAATAACTCATCTCAATCTTGGGATCAAGAACTAAACAAAAAAATTTTTTAAATTCACAGGGTTAGGTTACCTAAAATTTTTATATACAAGGTAACTGAAAATTTAGGGGATGAAAAGAAAAGATTAAACATTATGTGAAAAGTAGCAACTCTAGCTTGTTTTCTAATATCTCTTTAGTCTTCAATTGTGTTCAATCACCCACTCACATTTTTCACCCTTTAAATTTTAAATTGGACTGTGTATAAAAATTTCAAGTAACTCAGATCAATTTTAGGGTCAATATCTCATAAAAAAAAAAATTTGCAGGGTTGGGTTACTTAAAATTTTCATATGGAGGGTAATTTAAAATTTAGGGAATGAAAAGGAAGGATGAAACAGTATGTGAAGGGTAAATTAACATACTAATAGCTGACGATTAAGATAAATCTTTCTGCACGTCTTTTGTTTCTGGTAAATGGTGAAAAAATTCGAGCTACTCACCGTGTAGCACCCATCCATGGTGGCACCTGTCGCAGTACCGGATGTGCCGCTTCCCTGGGGTGAACGAGTCGCAGGAGCATCCGTTGACAGTGCATCTGATAGACTGGAACCAGGCAAAAACAGTAATTACTACCTCGCAGGCTTAAACGCTTCCATACAATAGTCCACAATAACAATTAACGTAAAAAGTTAAACAGCTGCTTATTATGGCGATCAGATTTTCATTTATACACCTAATATAGTCTGAAGAATCTGCTTGCAATTTTTTATGGATTTCGAGTTGGTTTTATTAGAGTTAACAATAATTTGAGTGAAAAAAGCATTTGTTGAAAAGTTTTTTAAGGTTGCTTACTTCTTTGGAAAGTTTTTGCCAACTTACAATGCAAACTTTTTAGCTACAGTGTACGTGGAATTTTTCGCAATAAAACGCAATAAAAATTCAGGATGCGTATTAAATTTCTAACAGAGAAATTCTGACCAAATATTTTTCAAATGAGTAAAGATTTAGGGGAACAATATTCACCTTCAATCTCTTCAGGACTTACCCATTTACTTTTTCAGGGACACAGGCACATATGTGTACATTTAGATTTTTTGAAAATTATAATTTTCAAAATTAATATTTTTAATAAAAAAAAGTAAGAAAATACAGCGAATCGTCTAACAAGAAAACAGTATAATTGCTATCAATTTAAACAACCTTTCCTAATTTTAAAGAAATCGTCCCTGAAGGGGCTAAAACAAAATTTCCATTTTCGCATTCTTCTAACTGTGAAAAAATTCCCGCCCCAAGAGGTTAACCTCCCCTTCCACGTTTAACAACCTCTATTCATACCTAACGTTCATAACAGCACAGAGTATCATGCTCAAAGACTCCATTCGTTAAGGCGAGAAGAAAAAAAAAAAAGAAGGAAAGAAAAAAAAGGTGAAACAGTTGGTGGAGAGCAGTGAAAAGAGAAGTGTGCAAAGGTGGGGGGATAGAATTTTATTCGTCGACTTTTCAGCCGGGAGGAAATATCCCGGACAGTTTGGCGCGGATTAAAGGATCGTTGCCACCGGGGGCAAGGCGGAGAAAAAAAGGGGGTGTGGTATTTTGAGTGACCGTTTGGCATAACGCCACCCCAGAGGAAGCTCGTAAGAGAGACGGTGAGCTCGTCGGATTTTAAGGAACCGTGAATATTTTCCGCCCTTCGGCACGAAATTAACCCCTTGGGAGCCACCATCCAATCCTGCCCCCAGGCTGAAAAGGAACCCGTGCTCCTCTTGGATCGGGTATTACTTTATGTACGCGGCAGAAAAGTTTATTTTCCGCTGGCCTTACCTGCACCACCCACCTTTCGCTGCAGCAGAAACGATGAGAAGAAGAAGTGAGCGAGTGAGAGAGAGAGAGAGAAACGTTAATTCCTGCAGTTCTCTCTCTCTCTTCCATCTTTCATGCGTTCGAAAGTTTCACCGACACGAATCTGCACTATAAGGAAAACTTTGGTTCCTTATTAAACTGGACGCTTGAACGTCCTTCTCATCATGGCTAACCAACCACGTGGAAATCTTCGATGATACAGTGGATGAGGCGAGTGCATCTCTCGAGCCATGGAAACTTTCCTTCATACAGGGTGGTATAAAAAAAAGGATTCAGAACTTTGAGGTTAGGTAGTAGTCAAATAGAGAAAAAGACACAGCTAAGAAACTATTTATTCTACTGGTTATTTATTTTTAAAGGTTGATAAAAGAGAGGTTATAAATTATTATTACTTTGTTAAACAATTTTTCAATATTACAGTCAATTATGTATACACACAATAAACACTCATATCTTGTAATGACCATTACACAATATTCATACTATAAATTGTACAATTTACCAACATCTTATAAATTACACAATTTTCCTTTATTAGTACGTATAGTACACTTCCTTAAAAGATATTTCACTGTATTGAGATAAAACAGACACCCTGTACGTGTACAATTAGGTACAGTGAATATATCTGGACGAAATAGAATTTTTTTGAGGTTAATAGATTAATAAATCTATTACCCCACGAAAATTCTAATTCATGCATACATGTTCACTGTACCTAATATATCAATTCCACTACAAAACTGACAAGGGTGAAATACCTAACCTTACCAACCTGACATATGACATACACCGATCACACGACACACATATGTACATCACCACAACGAGAAACAAAAAACAGAAATTTTCCATAATAACCAGCTTAATCTCATCAAACAGCCCACCAGTGAATCGTCACTCCCCATTTAAGGGGTTAATGCAATCTTCCGTCCCCCATCCCACGTGTATACACCTATATACATAAAGACTATTTTCCACCGTGAAGAACGTCGCTGTGTTGGTTCCGTGGTGTCGTGTGGCATCGGTGTTATAGCGTTACAACGGCGTGTGCCGCTAATATAAAGACAAATGAAGCGACGCGCGCGCCGCCTTCGTCGGCCATGTGTCTTTATCCAGACAGCGTCCCGCGGCATCGCGGGAAATCTTCTGTCGCAGGGAAACGGAGTCCGCCTAAGCAACGCGGCAGACAAAATTTCGCAGCCGGCGAATTTTATTAGCCTCGCAGCGGGTTATTTATTCGGAACGGCGACAGATTATATGGCGATATTAGCGGTCGCCTGCGTAACGCGGAGGGAGAATTCCCGTGAAACAAAGTCCCCGGCTAGCTTTTTATATTCTGGCTCGTGACGCCTTGAAATTAGATTCTTCAGTTAATTTCATCTGCTCTGGAAAAATAGATGAAATGCACTTTGGAAACAATTATTGTAAATTAGGTTAGGTTCGCCAGATCAGACTTTTATTAACCTCCAAGTCTTTCAGCTCGCAAATCAACGACATAAAAATTCCTTTCAAATAAACCATTCTTCGTCGTAAAAACCTACGTCTATTCGAATCGTCCACACGTTACACATATTTTTTAAACATATAAAGTCAATCGTCAAAAAGACCGAACTCAAATTAATCAAACAAACTTCGCCGAACGGCAGATTCTCGGTTCACTTCTCGATCGCGTCACACGGCTAACTTCGCAACGAGATCAGTTGTCTCCGCGCGCTCGTTCCTTTACATAACCTCATAGGTTCGCGCGCGCGGGCACCTCTTCCGGCATGGTCGCGCACGGAAGGCAATAACGTTTTTACGAGCCACGAAACATTTATTGCCGGCCTCTCTCTCTCTCTCTCTCTGCCGTCGCCGCGTGCCGGTTTATCATCTCGTTCCGTCGCTTAATACTCCCCGCTTAAGGACGCCACGAGCAGCTTCTGTATATTTTTCGCGGCTGTATATCTTCCGATTAGACCGGTAACGACGCTGCCAGCGCGCCGACGAGTTCATCAATTTGCCGTTTTTAAAAACTACTCCACCTGGGCTGATTAATCGGCCCGTTCTCTACCGGCTAATGGAACGCGTTCGTGCACGCCTAGTGGACGGTGATTGTGCTTCTGTCAATTCGCTGATCGAGGAAGAAAGGGGAGAGTTCGGTGAATAGAGGTAAATACGCAGATTAATTCTGTGCTATAGCCTTTGCAGTTTTTTTTTTTTTTTTTTTTCAACGAAATCCTGCTCTCTTTTCTACGAACGATCGTCTAATTTTGAAAAATAATAATCGTAGACAATAATACAATTCTTTAACCGAAGGTAAAAATGTTAGAAAATAGATATTCACGTTGGTTGGTGTTCTACAAAGTTCGATACAATACTTACTTTACACTGATATTCCACTCGACCACGGTTACACGCGGTAAATTCATCTTTCAACGCAAGTATTCCAAGCTGTATCAAATATACCACACTCCATTATTCAGATTATCAATATATAATCACGAAATCGATCGCGGCTTCTAAAACGAGCCAAAGAGTCGTTTAGATTTCGACATAACCTAACCCCACAGCAACACATCTCTCGACAACGAGATCGGACATGCATCACCGGCTTGAATTGTAATCCAAACGGGAAACAAGCGTACACGCGGAATGAAATTACACGGATACGCCATTCAAACATCGCACAATAATTCCCAGAATTTGTCAATTTGGACTAACAATGTTACTGTTGGTTAGCAACACTGCGAACACTGTAACAAGGTTTAAACGCATTTTAACGACTTGGAATACAAAGAGAAATAATGCGTTCTACGCGTGCAGCGAAATAAGAGGTTATGCGCGTGACATGACGCGCGAACGGAAGCTAGTCGACTACCGTTGCAAAGAGAAATCGATGATTTACGTGTGGGGTCGATAGATGTCGGTCGTGATGTGTCCGCAGAAAATTCGAGCGTAAATTTTTCTATTTACTCATTGAAAGAAGTTGGTTTTATATTAAATTAGTATAAATCTTCGAAATTCAGTGGGTGTAAATATTGTCTCTACCGTATATCGCGTAAATCACGAAATAAAATAAAAGAAAAAACCTAACCTAACCTCTCGATTAGACAAACCGTCGCAGAAGTAGAATCGCAGCGATCGCGAAGCAATTTGCCCAGTCTCGCTATTCCATCTCAAAGGCAACCGAGTCAAAAAGAGCCACTATCCTCGTTTCACACTCAAAACGTTCGGGCAAACACTCACCGGTGGCTGGCTAACTCGAAACCGACTCGATGGCCACTCACCGCGTCGATACAGCCCAATTTCCCACTCTTCTTGATCAAATCCTTTCCCCGGTGCCGAACAACAACACCGACACGGTTTATTTTCCAACCAAAAGCCGGAAAACCATCGGTCTACCTTCATGGCAAACGCTCTCGAGGCTGATCTGCCTGAAATTCGCCGTAACGGCCGCGCACCGCCAGTCGGAATCGCAGTCGATTCCGACTGGTCGATTCGAAAGAGATAGCGCGATAGGGAATAGAGTGGTGGCGCAGATGGAGGCACGAAAGTACGAAAACTCGACAGCACTCGAGGACGATGACGTGGGATGCGATATGCCGGGGCAAATCTGTGGATGCAGGCGCAGGTTCGTGTTTAATGAACGGGGCTAATCTCCCTACATTCGAAATGCAACGCTAACAGCGAGCGCGAGGCAGCAACACGTTCATCGTTGCAAATTAATTTGACCAGAGCGCGAATTAAACCTCAAGTATAAAGCTGCCGCGTCGACGTTGCTGCTACTAGCTGCTCGCTGCCCAAGCCCATTAATGAGTTCGAGGATTTAAGCTGGCCTATGCGTTTCGCTCATCCCTCCTCTCTATACATATACATATATATATATATCTATATAATATAGTAGGGGTCGCTGGCGTTGCGTCGACTCGGTGCGCCCAACCGAGATCTTCTTGCGTTTCAATGTTTATTTTACGACATTGGTGACGGAGATTTTGCGCGTATTATTGGCCTGTGAATTAGTAGGTTATGTATGATCGATGTTGTGCGGAAAAACTGAGGTTACATGAGTGATGTAAATAATCTGTTACGAGTGACGGTTAAGTGACTCTTGTATGACGATGTATTATTAGGTGTTTAGAATAGTAAAAATAAAATTTTTTTGTTACATCAAATAATTTAATATTAATTAAACATTGTGAATCGAGTGTGAAGTTTTAGAATGTCATTTATCCCGTGTAGGTTATGCAGTAATTATTGATATTTTTAATCGGAATGTCGTTTATCGTATATAGGTTATGTGCTTCTGTATGGATTATTGACATCGATTTTCTTAGTGATTCAAGAGTTGATCAATTTTTATCAAATTTAATATACTTACTGTACATCGTGCAATTTGAATGTTTTTAATTTTTTAAAGTGAAAGTACAGAATTATTTTGACCTTCTTACAAGCGTGTGGTTCGACTATCGTGTTATTAGAAACGAAACCATTGATCCCCCTGTTTAATGAGAACGCGGCCGCGTGTCGATGCAAGGGGGGAAACGTGGCGTAATAGAAGAAGGAAAGACTAGGAATTTCTGGCGGCCGTTCTTCATCCCGGCACGCTTCACGTGTGTGGCGGAATAATGAAATGCTAACAGCCCTGGCTGCGTTTAGCATATTGTCGCGGCCACAATGGCAATTTGCGTGATATATCTGGCCGTTTTCTTGGGATGCGTTCAAATGTAGCGGAATTAACTGGCCATACGAAATGTCGCGGAAGAGACGCGTATATCTAGCTGGCGGAACTGGCGCTTGCCAAAATTTGAACGACCAATCATTCTTTGGAATATATTTTTTTTCTATTGTGTGTGAATGGTGGAATCTTGGGAATAAAATGGAAGGCAGTGGATTCTAACGGTCGACCATTTATTGTGTCAGGTAAAAGAAATTTCAAAATAAAAAAAAAACAGATTCCTCTGAATAATAGGTTAGGTTAGGAATTCAGAATTTTCTATTTTTTTTTTCTTTTGTTTGAAGAATGGAAAAGTATATTATTTTGAATGTAATTGGAATGATTAACCTCTTAACTGTGTTCTCCTTTCAAACAGAAATTGAATCTCTGTAGTTTCTAATTAAAAATGAAAATCTCTCAATATATAAATCATTGTTTTCTAAGTATTGGCTAACCAATGCCGAGTTAACTTTTACACAGTTAACAGGTTAATAACGAATGATAAATCAGGAACTATATTCCTTTTTTTAATTTAATCAAAATCTAGTCAAACCAAACACTATTCATCAAATCACTAACCATTTAGTTGACCAAAAATTTCGTTTCACCGCAAATTGCTCGCAGCAATTGCTCTTGACAGCGTTCTGAAGGAAAGTGAAAAATATACAACGCCTCGATTAATTTCTCTGCGAAAATAGGACGCATAGAGAGTACAGAGAAGAGGTTAGGGTCCTGCGTGGACGATAAATATGGCGGTGAGGACGACAAAATATCGCGAAATAAGAAAGGTTGACAGACGGCACCCTCAGGAGCACTAAGTCACAGCCTATGCTAACTTTCTGGCTGCTCTCACTCTGTCTCCCCCCTCTTTCTCGCTATATTTCCGACCGATGAAATAATATCGCCCCGATTGCTGGCCTTGATCCATGTAGCGTGAAACGTCCCGACGTTTTACTGGGGTATTCTCCGAGAGCCAAGTCGCGCGCAATAATCGCGAAGGGACGCTCGTCTCTTTTGCTTTGTTGAAATCCTGTTTTCAACGGGGACACGTGGTTCCTTATTGCACGATTTTGGCTCGGTTTCTCAGATCGTCTTTCTCCATGTTTTTTCGAGGTTAGGAATGCTTTAGTCGGGCAAATCTGTGGAAAATATGGCGACTTAAAGATTGCAGCGGTATTCGTTCGTCGAATGGAAATTATGAATAATTTATTTATTTGAAAATTACGAATAATGACAATTTAGTATAGTCGATGATAGAAATTGTTCTCCATCGCAGGGATTAATTACGAATATTGGAAGAAAAGAATGTGTTTGAACTTAAAAGCAATTTTATGATAAAATTTATTATCCTCCGTGGAGAAAACTAAATCGTGATATATCATGAACGATATTAACGGGATATTCAGGCCTTTCTAAGGGTGTGTCCAGCACGTACGGTATAATTAAAACGGGGATTTCGATGAATGGCAAGGAAAGTCATTAAACTCGACACGTTTATTGGTTCTAAGGTGGAAAAAGTCGAACAATCCCCATCGTATCGGACTAAATCGTACAATATCGATGGAACGATTAATCCTCGTGATCGTTGCAATCATGTTCCGCTGGTGTATCGTTAGCTGCCCTCTAATCGCGGACTCGCGCGACTAAATAGCGGAGCTTGATCAAAGAACGTCAGATAAAATTAATGGAGCGTCAATTAACGTGCGTGTACTATGTGTCTTAAAAAAAAAAAGAAACGAATGTAGAAATTCTTCGAGAGCACAGTTGGAAGAAAACGAAATTTAGGTTAACTTAACGTGCGTTCCTTTGATAATGATAAATGAAGTAAATTATACTTAACTGGAGCAGAAAGTATTTTAGAAAAAAAGGAAATTTTATCGAATTTTCAAATCCTAACCTAAAATTTGAACCATAGCATCAGTAATACTACTCTTATTCCTTTGCAAACCTGAAAAAAATTAAGATTTAAATTAAAATTATTAAATAAAATAAATTAAAAAGTAGGTGTTTCGTACGCAAAGTGTTAAATTACCCATTGTCCTGACTTCCTGAAGACGCGGGAATCGTTCGAAAAACGTCATCGTCACTCGTAAATCTCAATTACTCGGGTAAATCGCGAAAACCAGCGGGCTCATGGGAAATGCTCCCCTTGCAGGTCAAAGCAGCCAGAAAATTACCGGATCCTTGCCCCTTTCCCCTTTTGTCTCTGACTGCACAGACCGACAGGTAGCGGAGGGTGCTTTTTTAAATCTCATTATTACAGCTGGCGAGCAACGCGAAAAATAAACGGCGCTCACGTCTGCCTGAAGAACTTAATCCTAGGAGCTTAGCCGTGAAACGACGACCGCGCGTGTATTTTCGACAGGCTGGCCACGCGCCCCGAGTATTTCTTTCCTAATACGATAAAGAGAAACAATGAAACAAAATAATAAAGTGCCATTCTCTCGTCACTTTTCACCGTGACAGGAAGAAACAGCCTTTTCTACGAGTCTGTTTTAAAATAACTTGATTTTAGAATTAAAAGTGTCAATTTTTAGGTTAGCTTTTGTACTGTAAGTCTTGTAACTCTGAAACTAATGATTTTTCGACCGATGTTTATCCGAACTTTTTTGTTCGTTTCCATGAGTAGTATAAGTCACTGAAATTTTGTCAAAAATTTTTTCGACACCCTGTATATGACTTCGAACGTGAGATAAAGAAGAGAGCGACTGTATTTAGTCGCGTTTTGTCCTAAAAGATCATCTAGTAGGAAGTCACTACTGTGGCGCGTAGTAGCTGAAGGGTTAATAGGGCGAGTTTTCATCTATCGTTCCTATTCATCGGCAATTTCCGATTGAGTCGCCGTCCTCCCCCATTTGAGGGAGGAGGACGATCGATCGCCATTGTCTCGGCTATGAGCTCGACTTTTCATCCCGACGGCCACACCTTGCCACCGATCGTTCTACGAAAATGAAGCGTAATGGCGTAATGGCCGATGGAAACGCGGACGTTGCACGCGACACGTGACACTTTGTTTTTGTAATGGCGGCTACTGGACGAATTTTCAAAAATGGGAGTTTTTGAAGTGTCTCAAATTTTTTAATTTTGTCCTCAGTTTCGGAAATTTTGATTTTGATCGAAAAATATGGCGACACTTTGTCTCTAATGGCGGCTACTAAGCGAATTTTCAAAAATGGAAGTTTTTGAAGTGTCTCAAATTTTTTAATTTTGTCCTCAGTATCGGAAATTTTGATTTTGATCGAAAAATATGGCGACACTTTGTCTCTAATGGCGGCTACTAAGCGAATATCTCAAATACGAGAGTATTTTTCTATTTTCAGTTTCAGCAATTTTAATTTTGATCGAAAAATATACTGATTAACAGAGTATTTAAGTAAACATCTCATTGACAATTTTGCTTCGACAATTTTACGGCGAAAAAAGTAAATATTAGTTGAATTTCTAAAATCTACAAAGTTCCTTTACTGCCAGTGTCAATTGTTTTCTTTTTCACGATCATTTCTCGCCATGGCAATTTCTGCCAGCGCATTCATTACTATAATTGTCATCGTCGGAGAGGAAGTTTAGCGCGATGGTAGTTTGCAGTTCGTCAATTTCAGCGAGTAGCACTCGAGCGTGGTCGTCGAGGAAGTCTGATGGCTTCCTGACACGGGACGTCCTTTCCTGGTAAACGTGGCCTCGCGACCAGATCGTGACTTCGAACCTTTCGATCGGTTACGCCCATTCCACCACGATTAGACGCTTCCACGCGTCCAATTCTGGCCTTGGATCAAATTCGAAGAATGAAGAAGTTTCCTGGAATTCTAAACTCTTCGTTCGAGAACCTGGACTCACTTCTCTTCCTTCAAACGTGAAAATTTTTTACATTTCATTCGTTAGTAAGCTCTCTTTTTTAGGTTAGGTTGTTTCTTGTATTCATTCTTCTTATTTTCATTAGAATACCACCTTTAGAGTAATAATTAATAATTAATAATTGCATTAGTAAGTAATAGTTACGACAGATCAACAATAAGTTGGGTTAGGTTACCAGAAAGTCTTCAATTTATCACTGTAGCAGGCTTAAGTACCATTTTTGTATTTCCAACAACCCACTTCTTATATTCGTTAGAACACCACCTTCAGAGTAATAATTAATAATTGCATTAGTAAGTAATAGTTGCAACAGACCAACAATAAGTTAGGTTAGGTTACCATGAAGTCATCGATTCACTTCTGTAACAAGCTCAAGTTTCATTTTTGTGTCTCTAACATCCAACTTCGTATTTTCATTGGAATACCACCTCTGTAGTAACGATCAGTAATTAACAATTATATTAGCAACTAATAGTTCCAATAAGTGAAGTTAGGTTATGTCAGAACAAGCCCACGAAGTGAACATTGTAACAAGCTCAAGCACCACTCTCCGTAGCTCCAATAACTCATACGAGTGTTTAATGTCGTAAATAACAGAAGAAAAAGAGAAACCACTGTGATCCGTTTGAAAACAATCATTAAACGCCATTAGACGAGCAATCATCCAGAACGACGTGGACGGACATCGATCCCGGACAAAGATACCGCGTCGAGTGTGTATGTACATAAGTACTTAGCGGAATTCTCGCGAGGAGAAAGGTCTTCGATCGAAAGGAACGCGCGTCACCGTCGGCAAAAATAAATAATAACCGGCGTCGATTATGGAATTCCATTATGCGTCCGCGGAATTCCCGTGGCTGGAGCAAGGACTTGTGATCGAAAGGTCGTCGATATAATACCTCGAGCTATCGAGAGAATCGATACGTGAAGTCGCGAACTGGTCAAGCGGAAACGTCTCACCAGTTTTTGTCCGAGTGTTAAATTAAAACTAATTCACCGATCGTATTTCACGTATTGATCGATTTAGTTGAAGATTGATTAATCACGTTAGATTATTTGGTATTTCTCAAAGTATCTCTGTTCAGAGAATAGAAGATACGACACTTCGATTGGACTAAAAACAGTAGATTGCTTATTCGTACGTCTAACACTTTCTACGACGCGACTAACCTGTCAATATTTACAAATACTCTTTACCAAATTTGCTACTCAACAATTCTTCCCTACATACGTCACAACTCATCTACATTCACACTAATAACCGTCAAGAAAATCACTACAAAATACATGAAAAAGTTCGATCTGAAACGATCTCATTTCTTACGTTAAACATGCACCGGTTTAACTTCACGAACGCAACGAAGTGGGCGACGAAGTTACACGAAGACAGTCGAACGGATGTACGATCTTCATCGGGTGAAGTCGGCCGAGCGGCTCGCGGGGGGCGTGAGTATCTCGCGACGCAGTCGTTCTCAGAGGCGTCACGAGGCAGCATGGCACGAAAGGGTCCGGGGTTTCTCGAATAAATCGAAATTTCAAAAGGACATTAAGGCCGCGACGGCGGCCAATAACGTTCGCCACGACTCGTGTTCGCCACAGCTCATCCCCCTCCACTCCTCCCCCTTGGTCTGCGCACGTGTGAAATATGATCGAGTTGCGGTCTTGTGTTTCGCGCGCCTCGATGTGCACACGCCCGCTCGACGAATAATAAACACGTGTACGTCTATGCGTAATAGATGCGACTGCGCTGAGCGGAGGTCGTCGCGTATATAACTCGTTTGTATCCCTTGAATAGTACGGAGAACGTGTTTTCTCTTCGGAGATTCTGCCGAAGATTTTTCTGAGAGGTTGGCGAGTACAGTTGGACTCTGATGTTTCTGTTTTTTGTGCGAACGGTCACGATGTTGACAGTTTAGGAAAACGTTGGGATTCTCGACTTTCGACGAATGATTTACACTAAGAGTGGAATTTCAGTGTTTGTGCTTTAGACGTATATTATTTTTTTAATTTTTAAAACAGCTCAAACTATTTGATTCGATAATGAAATCTTGGTGTAATATTTGAAATTTGGTCAAATGTTTCTATAAATTTTCAAAACGAGTATTGAAGTGTAAAAGAATTGCTAATAAAATTGAGGGAGAAAAAATGATTCGTCAGATATTTCACTTGATTTGCAATAGATTTACAGTTGCGGAATGCAAATGTCAAATACGGATTAATAAATATACACATTGCTTACACAGACACGTGTATTGGTTTAATCAGATGTAGAATTCGAAGTCAATTAACTTTTCGCAATACGATACGGTTTAATGTTGTTATTACTGTATGCACACATGACCGATTAATAAATAATGCAATAAATCATTACGAACACATGCGAAGTTCGCTGGAATTATGCAATCGTCAATGACGATTACGATGTATTAAGCATATTTCATATAGCGAATACGATTAAAAGCGAGAAGATCAATCGGCTATTCATATCCCAACTGTATCATAATACCTACTTATCGTAAACTCAATTATAAACTTCCGTTCAAGAATACACTTCCACAATGAATCATAGATTTTATGCTGTTTTCATGTGAAATCAGTCTGACATCGATAATTAGATAATTTCTATTTTGGGAAAAATATCGAAGCTATCAAAAATGTAATGTATTCAATTTCAAGGCCATACAGATTTTATACTGTTTTTATGTGAAATCAGTCTTATATCGATAATTAGATAACGATATACTTTCCATTTTGGGAAAAATATCCAAGTTAACAAAAATGTAATGTTTTCAATTTCAAGGTCATTTCAAGGTCATATTAGATTTCATGCTGTTTTCATGTGAAACAAGGTTTACGTCGATATGTAGATAACGATATACCTTCCATTTTGGGAAGAATATCGAAGCTATGAAAGGTGTAATTCAAGGTCGTTTCAAGGTCACAAAAAATATCTAAAGAAAGCCGTTCTTTCGATCGCAATACACACCTTTATCTCTCTCTCTCTCTCTCTCTGAGCTCTGCAGCGCGAGAGGAGTTCACACACAGCCACGAAATCACAAGTCGAAACGAGAGTGGAAAGAGGGGGATCGACGATCTCGGTTTCCGCGAGCTCGTGGTCCGCGGGGTCGCCGAGGGTCGGCCCTTTTTCGGGTTTCGATGCGTGATATATCGGCTCGTAAAAATCCGCTGGAATAAAATATCTCGGTTGGATCTTGGGGGCGAAGGTCGGCGTCGCCGAAAGGGCCCCTCGCCGCGGTGCACCGCGTTTATGGGTGACCGGGTACATGGACGCACACGTACCCGTAGGTGCGAACATTGTTAACAAGTCTCGTATTTTATACACCGCCGAGAGAAAACAACCGACTGGCTGCTGGCGAGGGGATCACTGTAGCCAGGGGTGCTCTTCGATTGCTTTACCTCTAACGCCGCATTATCTATTATTACGAATAATTTTTCATAAATAAATTTTTAACCCTTTAACTGGGGATGACATGGAACTTCGATAATGACATTCTTGTAAATTTGAACCTGATACGTCGTTCGTTTTTTCGAAATATGAAAAAACTAAGAAGTCACGATTCATTCGACGCGGCGCTTTCGGAAAGTTAGCTCCCCGGTTAAAACGTTAATAAAGCTTCAAACGACCTATGTTTATATAACACTTTTCTCTTATTTTCACCCGTAGAACACACCTACGAAGTTTTGTCCGAAAGAATTTGGCCACCCGGTATATGAGTACTTCGTAAAAAGGCAAGTATCGAGGCAAAATATCGTTGAAGACTGATATTTAAAAGGGGGAGAGAGAGAGAGGAAGAAGTGTAGCTGAATGGTTATTATAGGATGGTTGAGCCAGGCACACTAAATCGAGAATTCTCGTGGCGATTGACTCGTAAAGCCCGAAGCGAGAAAGCAACGGGGCCCGAGCGCATCCAGGTCGTGGGGCGCATAAATCGCGTTCGCGCGCGACTGTTCGCAGCGTGAAACGCGGCACCGCGTGAATAATCGTAACATAAATAAAAGCTGGATCGCGGCGACGTCCATTAACGCGTGTTAGGCCGACGTTAATCCACTGAAACGCATTTAAATTTCCCCGCTTATGTCCAGCCCACGGACAATGTAAATAATTCTTGATCGATCGGATATCGATTACCACGGGGTTGGAGAACGTTGACGACGGCGATAAGGACGACGACGACGACGACGATCGTTCGAATTTACATATAGATAGTGCTGTCAATGTAAATGATTACGGCAATAACCGACAGGTATATCAATTTATCCTCGTTTCGACCTCTTTGTTTCTATTTTCTTCTTTTTGGTTTTTTTCTTAGTCACACGCTTGCTTTCCCGAGTGTGATAAACATTATAACACGATGTTTGAAGAATTATATTCTCGATGGTTAGTGTGTCAAATTGGGTAGAAGTTGGGAGAAGATTTGGGTTTACTGAATTACGCGTTTACTTCGGGGGAAGATCGGTAATTGAACTTCGATTTGAAAGAGGGGGTCATGAGAGTGTGCGCGAATTTTGGAATTTTGAAATATTTGAATCTTTGAGTCTTTGAATTCTTGAATCTTCGAATCCTTGAATATTTGAATCTTTTAATCTTTGAATTCTTGAATCTTTGGATGTTTGATTATTTGAGTCTTTGAATATTTTAGTCTTTGAATCTTTGAGTTCTTGAATCTTTGAATTGTTGAATTTTTGAATATTTTAATCTTTGAATACTTGAGTATTTGAGTCTTTGAATATTTTAGTCTTTGAATCTTTGAATCTTTTAGTCTTTGAATCTTAGAATTCTTGAGTCTTTGAATCTTTGAGTTCTTGAATCTTTGATTTCTTGAATCTTTGAATTCTTAAATATTTGAATCTTTTAATCTTTGAATACTTGAGTGATTTGAGTCTTTGAATATTTGAATATTTTAGTCTTTGAATCTTTGAATCTTTTAGTCTTTGAATCTTAGAATTCTTGAGTCTTTGAATTCTTAAATATTTGAATCTTTTAATCTTTGAATTCTTGAATCTTTGAATCCTTGAATCTTTGAATCTTTTAATCTTTGGATATTTGAGTATTTGAGTTTTTGAATATTTGAATCTTTTAATCTTTAGATATTTGAGTATCTGAATCTTTGAATATTTGAATCTTTTAGTCTTTGAATCTTAGAATTCTTGATTCTTTGAATCTTTGAATTCT
>NW_017100231.1:6853914-6854763 GCF_001263275.1 Habropoda laboriosa
CACCTTATATTTCTTTTCAATTTTCTAGAGGTCACTTCGTTTGTCGAGTTTTCGATACTTATCAGTGACAAGAGTGAAATTTTCACCTCTTTTAAAAGAGACGAACAGAAATTCATACGGCTCGAATTGAGAACCATACTTGTCGGCGACGATATTTCCAAAGGCTGTTATTCGAGCAGCCATAATTCCAAGCATAAACACTGATTTGCCACGAGCACCGCGTCTTGTCTGCTTGTGGAACAATGAACACTGTTTACCGTGATTAACTCCTCGAGTGAACGAGAGCGAAATGCCGAACATGGCTCGTTTTCCATTCACACTTCGTCGATATGTGAATCAGCTCGAGTTTAAAAATTCCACGGGTGACTCATAAGTTAAGTTTAAGTAAGAGAACTTGTCAAAAAACTCCGAATATTATCGTGGATTACGAAAATTTGTTAAAAAATTCGAAATATTATCGTCCATTATGAAAATTACTGAAAATTAGTCAAAACATTCAGAATATTATCGTAGATTACGAAAATTGACGAAAATTTGTCAAAAAATTCGGAATATAATGGCAGAGAAAGAGATTTTTGGAGGAGAGAGCGAGAAAAGTGTAGGCCGAAAAATGGAAGTGTATAGTGTCGAAGTAGAGTGAAAATAGCAAACAGCACGAACATGTAAATTAAATAAAAATACTATCAGCCACGATCCCACAGTTACTCTCATAGTCGCATAATTTTCATTATACTCCTGATAATAAACACCCACAATTATGAGGTCATCCCAAAAGTTCGTACCGAAACTAAAAAATACTTCACTGAAAACCCCAAAAAAATCTATAGCAACGTTGCAATGGCCCCACAA
>NW_017100231.1:6854818-6893333 GCF_001263275.1 Habropoda laboriosa
AAAACTTATGGAATTAGAATACACTTCTTTTTCTCTTCGTAACGCTCTGCACTCCGTTGTCGCCGCCGTGGTGACATTGTAAGTGGAACTAAGTGAGATACATTTTTAAGAAAAATTGAACGCCTACAAAGTGTCTTCCACAGAGACGCACTCGCACCATTTGGACCACTGTGCGTCGGTTTCCCGTTTCTTCCGGTGGAGGAGGGAATATTTGTCGATTTTAGGTGTGGAACGTTGAACCTGGTGCAAGTGTAGGATGAATAAATGTTGCACAGGTTACGATGGTTTTGGCGGTTAGTCATATGTACACTATCGGCCAAAAGTTTCAGAGCATTGCAATTTGCACAAAATTTTCCAGAAGAAAGTCAGCGATTTTGAGAATTTTTTATCGTTCTGTTACAGCCTCAAATATTTTCATTCTTAGTCCTTAGTTTTATCTGTATTTACGAGTCACCCACTTTCACCATGGACTCTTCACCTCTCAACGCTCCTGCATAGTCACAACCCAAAGTCCATCTTCCCAGAACCCTTAAATAGCCTGTCAGAAAATTACTCCGACTCAGCGTAGGGTGGGCGTAAAATTCACTAAACGTATCTACGTTTTCCACAACAATATATTTTATTCAAAGTCTATATCCACGTTATTCGGGCGTCGTTCGCACAAGTGTACATTGAAGGTCTCGGGAAGAGTGAGGATCCCTGCCCACCCCTACGCGAACAGGCCCAGGGAGAGACCCAAAGCGCTGGGCCTGGCTTCAAGACGCTCGCTTCGCCGGATTTTTTCACAGAATTATTAATTATTTAACAATCCATAACTCCCATAATCCAAAAAAGAGTGAGGACGCGTCGCTTCAAGACGCTCGCTTCACCGTATTTTCTCACAGAATTATTAATTATTTTACAATCCATAATTTCCACAATCCAAAAAAGAGTGAGGACGCGTTGTCCTGCCGATCCCTGGCCACCCCTACGCGAACAGGCCCAGGGAGAGACCCAAAGCGGTGGGCCTGACTTCAAGACGCTCGCTTCGCCGGATTTTCTCACAGAATTATTAATTATTTAACAATCCATAACTCTCATAATCCAAAAAAGAGACTCGGGAAGAGTGAGGACGCGTCGTCTTGCCGATCTCTGCCCACCCCTACGCGAACAGGCCCAGGGAGAGACCCAAAGCGCTGGGCCTGACTTCAAGACGCTCGCTTCGCCGGATTTTCTCACATACAATATAATTAATGATTATTATATTAAATTATCATATTCGAAGGAGTTTTTAATTTTGGCCAGCTAAATCGGCCATTTGAACCACTGTGCGACGTCGCTTGGCGATGCAACCGAAGAGTAGGAGGCCATAGCCACTTGCACCGCCGTCGATTCTCTTTATTCCAGCTTTTCGAGCCGCTTCCGGATATTCCCCGCACGTGGTGCTCGGTCAGGAGGTTAGGTTAAGGAGCAACCGGCTCTCGTCCATCCCCCATCCCTTCTCCCTTGGCCGCTCGGAGCGGGGTTGGGTGTGCTGGGTGGACGGAAAAGGGTTTGCACCGACGAAGCAAACGAGTTCAGTTCCGTTCCCTCTTGCGAAAAGAGAGAGGGGTGTGACGACGGTGGAAAGTACGAGGAGGAGTGGTGGAGAAGAGGCTGGAAGGGAGGAGGATGCCTCCTGCACGCTGGCCCCCGGGGGCGGCGTATTGATCCGGAGGCGGCGGCGGTCATCCGGCCGCTAATTAAATGCCAATCGCCATCCTCATCCCCCGTCAAACACCCCACCCGAGCCTCCTTTATCCACCACCACCGCCGCCGCCTGCTGCCTCCACCCCCCGTCGCTTCTACACTCGATTCACCCTCTACTTGCCCGGTCTCAGTCTCCTCTGAAACCTCTACCACCGGCCGTCCCCTTGCTTCTCCTCACCAACCACCGAGCCATATCCTCCGCGATATTGCTGTATCCTGGCTGCACCGCTTCACGACACTATGCGATGCTTCAACCCTTTTGTTTCGATTTTCTCGCTGGATTTTTGTAGGGTAGAGGATCAGTTGTTGGAAATTTTGGAGGAAGTTTGTTAACCTTTGCCAAGGGCGCCTTTTGTGAAATCAATTATGACTCTTGACGTGTGTCATTTTCGAGAGTTAACTCGTCACCCCCTGTTAAAGGGTTAAAGCAGAGACTCGAGAGACCAGCGGACGTACAGGGTAGAGGCGTGAAAGTAATTATCTATAGAGGAAATTTTTATAGGTGATTTAAGTAGTTTCTCTGGAGTGTAGGCGGCAACAAGCCTCGTGCCTTTTTCGGGGCTCCTTTATGCAGCCCCCTTTTCCCTGGGAAAGTCCCAGGAAGTGGGGGCGCGGGCCTACATTGCCAAGGCGATACTCTTGTCCTCGAGGGGCAAGAGTCGCCAGGCCTAGGTACGTAGGCCCCCCGTGGCGGTCGCCACATTTCCAAAAAATGAAACGATGTAAAATTTAACGTACGGTAGAAAAAAAAAATACCTTTATGTCGTGAAAGATAGACGAGATAACGATCGCAGAGGCACCCTGTATATTGCACTTTATCTCAGAAACTTCGATTTTCCACGAATCGCAATATTTCAACTCACTCGCACTATCGTACTCACGTGCACACTTGTACACTCGTATTATCATACTTACATTCACCGACACACTCACTCACACACGTGATACAGAAAAGGAGACAAGAAAAGAAAAGGGAATAAGAATCCATGGACAAGACGTTCACTGTTAATTCCAGACGTCTACGAAGGAAACGAGTAGAGCAGCACACAAGCTTCTCGTCTCCTCGTGATTTACTCGAGCACTTCTCGTACAGCCAGTGAACGAAGTAAACCAGTCACGTTCGGATGGAGTTTGGTGGATTCCAAAGGGATCGAGGGAGAGAGAGAGAGAGAGAGAACGAGTTCAGATAGCCAGAAGGGATCAGCTGTGTTCTTCCGAAAGCGTAGTCCCATGGGAAGTCAATCAACCGGCCTTTCTTCGACCACCGCGAAGGGGTGACTCGCGATTCTGATCCAGTACGAAATTCCGTCTCACCGACCTCGTCGATACTGCCGTCTACCTTCTCGATTGTATGTTTTCAGGATGTTCATTTAGGTATTAATAGTATAGGGTGGTCGTTCTCGATGTTTTTATGCAGAAATTATGTCACAAGACGTGGATGTTGTAAGTTTCGAGAGTTTAAGCGTTTTTATATTTTTTGCTCGCAAGTATTGCACGTAAATGTTTACTCACTTACGTTCTTAGTTACACTCACTTGGCATCAAACTTAGACGTACTCATATTCACACTTAGACTCGCATTTGGACTCACTCTTTCGTCACTCACACTTACACTCATTCATACTGTCATACTTAGATTCACTCATACACTCACACTTCCTCAGACTTACACTTATTCACACTCACACTTAGCCTCGTATTTAGACTCACTCACTCAAGTTATCACACTTAAATTCACTCATCACTCACACTCACAATTCCTCAGACTCACACCTACTCACACTTAGCCTCACGCTTGCACTCACTCACTCACATTCACACTTCCTCAGACTCATATTTAGACTTACACTTACACTCCGTCACTCAAATTCACTCACTCATCACTCACACTTCCTCAGACTCACATTTAGATTCACACTTACACTCACTCACTCAAGTTATTACACTCAAATTCACTCACTCATCACTCACACTCACACTTCCTCAGACTCACATTTAGACTCATGCTTACACTCACTCACTCAAGTTATCAAACTTAAATTCACTCACTCATCACTCACACTCACACTTTCTCAGACTCACATTTAAACTCACTCACTCAAGTTATCACACTTAAATTCACTCACTCATCACTCACACTTCCTCAGATTCACATTTAGACTCACGCTTACACTCACTCACTCAAGTTATTACACTCAAATTCACTCACTCATCACTCACACTCACACTTCCTCAGACTCACATTTAGACTCATGCTTACACTCACTCTCTCAAGTTATCACACTTAAATTCACTCACCCATCACTAACACTTCCTCAGACTCACATTTAGACTCACACTTAAACTCACTCACTCAAGTTATCACACTTAAATTCACTCACTCATCACTCACACTCACATTTTCTCAGACTCACATTTAGACTCACGCTTACACTCACTCACTCAAGTTATCACACTTAAATTCACTCACACACTCACTCATCACGCTTCCTCACACTTCCACTCACCATCTTATTACAATCCTCCTCACATTCACTCGCGCTAGCTCATACACTCGGTCAGGCTGAGATCAGTAGGTACTTCCTCACATCAACACGCCTACACACCGACTCGCACGACTCCACAGCGACACACATACACCCAGACTCGACTGTATTAAATCGAAAGTGAGTGCTTCCGAGGCAACTGGCTTTTTCAGAAGCGAGCTCCCATTGGCGGTCGAGTAGCCCCTTCTTTATTCGAGGCGGTGTTAATTGGCGCGGAAGTAATTAAGAGATGGCCACCCCCCAGGCCTGCCAACCTCCTCCCCCCTCGGGCTAACGAGCGAACGTTGCTCCGGGAGATGGCAGCGTCGTGATTAATAACAAGGTCCTCTCGAAACCTTGCCGCGCAGCCTCCGCGCAAAAGGTTGTAGGTGAAATTCCTCTCTGTACTGTGCTGCGGTGGCCGAGCCACGAGAAAGGATTTTTAACCCCACCTCGGTGCTCCCATCGCCCCTTTCCACATCCCATTCTGGATCGTTGTCTCGCGAGTGTTCCCAGCGTAATCTGCTCATCGATCACCCTCCAGTTAACCGGTGTCCGCAGCGTGCTACCTTCCACCGATCGGACGCGCCGAAAAATCAACCTCGCAGGAGATTTTTCGGGGTTGTCACGCGAACCGAACTGACGAGGAGAGATTTTCGGGATGGGCTAGCACGCGGTTCGAGAAGATCGAATTTCTGCTTTTCTCCGGGAGAATTTTCATGCGAAGGGGATGGACAATTGCGGAACGCGAATGCCGCTTTGCGATCTGAATCTTGTCTTGCATTTGAAATTTTCAGGCTGAGATGTGAAATTTTCATTTGGGATCTTGTATTTTGGATCTGGGAATTTTTCGATCTTTGGATTTTTTGATATATGAATTTTTAGAATTTAAATTCTTGAATCTTTGAATTCTTGAATCTTTGAATGTTTGAATCTCTCAATCTTCGAATCTTTGAATCTTCGAATCTTTCAATCCTTGAATTCTTGAATCTTTGAATCTTCGAGTCTTTTAATTCTTGAATCTTTGAATTTTCGAACCTTTGAATGTTTGAATCTTTCAATCTTCCAATCTTTCAATCCTTGAATCTTTGAATTTTCGAATCTTTGAATTCTTGAATCTTTCAATCCTTGAATCTTTGGATATTTGAATCTTTCAATCTTCCAATCCTTGAATTCTTGAATCTTTCAATCTTCGAATCTCTGAATCTTCAAATCTTCGAGTCTTTGAATTTTCGAATCTTTGAATTCTTGAATCTTTCAATCTTCCAATCTTTCAATCCTTGAATTCTTAAATCTTTGAATCTTCGAATCTCTGAATCTTCGAGTCTTTGAATTCTTGAATCTTTGAATTCTCGAATCTTTGAATCTTCGAATCTTTGAGTTCTTGAATCTTTGAATTCTCGAATCTTTGAATCCTCGATTTCAGAGAAAGTCCTGAAAACCGTAACACGAATGGAGAAAACAGAATTAACATTGTAACTAACAGAAATTTATTTAGGATCATTTTCACGTGCAAACGAAGCATTGCAAAAGAATCATAAAGACGAACGAAGCATCAAACAAGTAACTAACCCGAGAAGATAAAATTTCGAGAAATAACTGAAATACCGCGATAAATCTGTCGATGAGAGAACTACAGTCATGCAATAGCAGCAGCATCCTGAAATTCTTGCCGAATTTCAGCCAAAAATTTTTTCAACGGCACGCCAAATATACAGGGTTGCGGAATTTGAAAATTGAAACACGTACACGGTTCACCATCCTGAAGTAATTAACGCGGTACGGGTAAAAAAAAAAAAGGAAAAAAAAAAAGAAACTCTGACACTATCAACCCTTTTTCTCGCGTGAATCAAGATAGTTGACGTTTTATATTGAGTTATACATATGTGCAACATGGAACATCTGTTCGCAATTATTTCCTCGTGAAAGGCGATTGCGGTAATTTATTACAGTTATCAAGTTCATTCATACTCGATGTCTTTAACGAAGGAATAATTAGAACTCGTCTCCTTGCTTGTACGTGCAGTAATTTACGACGAGCAGGAAAATACATCGGAACTTTATCGGGAAAATAAAGAAAATGGTTTGCATTCTCCGCAGTTGTCAACTTCTTTCTTATTCTATCATTCAACGTTCCCCTTGATAAACAGAACTCTTCTACATCTCCAACTACAGTCTTCGTCGAAAGTTTTCGTACTCTGGTCATTTTGTAAAATATCGTTCTGAATCTGATCTAACGAAATTCTGAAAAATAGAAGAATCTAGCGGAACAAAATTGTAGAGTGTAACATGCACGATGAGTTCGTAAGTTAACAGATGCTTGAAATGTGTAAAATTAAAAAACGAAGAAAAATGTTAGCAGGTGTTTGCAACGAGAGTTAGGGAATTTTTGTACAATGTAATAATGGAAGATGGACGATGAGAACAGACGGTCCGCTGTCCTTAACATTCCTCTTTAAGGAAAGAGCACAGACGAAAAAAGAAAAGGAGCTAAACTGTCTCGAGCCAACGATCCAACCGGCTCTCTAATCGTTGCATCGGACGAAAAATTGTGGCCCCGGTTATTTGCGAGATCGAACGAATCGATCGAATGCTGCGGGCCAGTCTGAGTGGGAGTCTGATCGTGAATAGGATCTCTCGTGGCGAACGGTAATGTGCGTGAGGGAGAGACGGAGATCGAGTGAGTCCGTGAGTGAGTGAGAGAATGGAGCAAAAGTGAGTGAGTGAGTAAGTAAGTAGGTAAGTAAGTAGGTAGGTAAGTGAGTGAGTGAGTTAGTGAGTGAGAGAGTTAGTGAGTAACTGAGTATGTGAGTGCGTGAGTGAGAGTGAGTGAGTGAGTAATTGAGTATGTGAGTGAGTGAGTTAGTGAGTGAGAGAGTTAGTGAGTAACTGAGTATGTGAGTGCGTGAGTGAGTTAGTGAGTATGTGAGTGAGTGAGTTAGTGAGTGAGAGAGTTAGTGAGTAACTGAGTATGTGAGTGCGTGGGTGAGTGAGTGAGTAAGAAAGTGAATGAGTGAGTGAGTAAGTTAAGTGAGTGAGTAAGAAAGTGAGTAAGTTAAGTGAGTGGGTGAGTGAGTGAGTGAGTAAGTGTGTAAGTGAGTGATAAGGAAGTGAGTGAGTAATTGATAAAGTGAGTGAGTGAGTGAGAGAGTAAGTGAGTGAGTTAGTGAGTAATTGAGTGCGTGGGTGAGTTAGTGAGTAATTGAATACGTGAGTGCGTAGGTGAGTGAGTGATAAGAGAGGAAGTGAGTAAGAAAGTGAGTGAGTGAGTAAGTTAAGTGAGTGAGTGAGTGAGTAAGAAAGTGAGTGAGTGAGTGATAAGGAAGCAAGTGAGTAATTGAGAAAGTGAGTTACTGAGTGAGGGAGTGAGTGAGTGGAGCAAGAGTGAGTGTGTGAGTGAGTCAGAAAGTAAGAGCGAGAGATTTGGTTCCAGGGCAGGGCGTAGACACATTTATATCCGTATGTATCGATCGGATATTTATGAAGATTCGGGAAGAACGAACGATGATCCGCATCTGCCGCGCCATTAGGCTAACCTGGGCCCCGTCGTAGCTGGGGGCGCCAGGTGTGACCTCCTCGGCTCTCTAATGACCACCACAGCCCCAATGATCCACGCCACGGGTATACCTTCAAAGGATCGATACAGTTCTGTGGGAACCAAGAGGTAGATCAACCACAGATTTCTGTTTAGCACTTTTGGAATATAAAAAAATTTGTTTCTATTAACAAAGAAGATCCTGGAAATTTTTTTATAAATTGTACCTTCACGAGTTTCATATATTACACTTTGGATTGAAATCTTTATTGAAATATTCTTCTATCTTTCTTCTAAAGAAGACAAATGATTTATGTCAATTTCAGTGTTTTTCAGTGAGATAGATCTGGACCAAAGAAACTGCTAAATCCTTTAAATTGCACCAAGAAGCTCCAAGAAATGTCTCACTCATCGACAATTTTGCAATCGCGAAAAATATTCTAACCACCATGACCAACGCGAAACAGTGAAATATTCCGTTTCGAACAGGGAACAGTGTCGAATTAACGAGTCCCTAACAATCTTTCCACCAGCAAAACTTCCCTCCTCATCTGCGATTTCCTTATTTCCCCGACAAGAAAGAAACCTCTCGATCATATTATTCCCTCCGCGAACCAATAATAAAGTCCGGCAACGAGAAACTTCCATCCCACAACCGCCAACAATTAATTAACCCCATTGAAGTTTCTTTCGTCGAAGGGATCGATCGAAGGGAGGGGCGCGCAGACGCGCGTCCATTCTTAAAGACGGGCGAAACGGGGTCAAGAATTTCCCTATAAAACGGCCGCTTCTCAGGTTTAATCCCCGGCTGGAATCGGTGAACGAGGTCGAAGGGCGGCTGTCCACTGCGCCACAGGAAACGACCTAGTTACACTCACGTGACCGAAAGATTCCGAGATCTAACGGCGTCGTTTCGGCCATAAAACGTTTCTATCGACTCTAAGAAATGGGCACGCTAAACGAATCGGTGTTAGCCTGTCATCGTTCGCTCCTAACTGCGTGCGACACACGAGAAATTAAGGGGTGACGAAAAAGTGTTTCACTGCGAAAATCAGTTTTCGAGGAAAGATGATGGATATTCGCAAAATTTTGGGAGTATGTAGTGCACGATAAAATAAGCAAGAAAGTTCTAATGAACGTGGGTCGAGAAATTAATAGTTTCGGAGTTGTGAGCAATTCTTTTTTCGGGCGAAAACGGGCGTTGAAAAACTTTCTCGTTTCGGTTACTTCTGAGACATGTCGCATGAAAACTATACTGTATATTACCACGAAAAAAATTGAACGCGTAGTAAAAGATGCGAGTAATAATCGTACCAAGTTTCGTTTCGATACCTCTACTAATTTTCTTGCAAAAAATTCCCAAAGAACGGCTATTTTTCAGCCGCCTAAAAGTGAAAAATTCCCTTAAAGAGGCTGACTCGTGTGATACACCAAAAACAGATGATTTGTATGAATCTATTCTTAAGAAACGATAGAACAGATATTTTTAAAACTTGTAATATATTTTATTCAACATCTGAAAAATTAAAAAACATTTTCTTCCTGTAAAATAATTCCGAGTCGCCATTCGAGTTTCTGTATCAAACCAAACGATAAACGAGTCATTTCCCGAACAGCAAAGGGTTAACCAATCTCGCCTCTGTACACCCAACAACAAACATTCCTCGCAAGTTCCTGCTTCGAGACGAATTTCCCACATTCTTCTGAAATAATCACGCAGAAGCCATTATCCAGCGAGTTAGGCGCGTGTAACAGGATTTGGTTGGTGAGACGAGGCGAACCGTTGTCCCAGGATCATTTAATGGCCACACACCGAGGGGAATACGAGATCGAGTCGAAGAGAAAAGACGGAAGAAGAAAGGGCGAGTTGGTCGAAGAAAGAAAAGGGTGATTATACGATCTCCATCGAATTCTTTCCACTCCTCTTCCTCTCTTTCTCTGTCTTTCACCCGCTGCTTCCTTCCTTCGCTCATCCCTTCTCGATCACTCGTTCGTGAAGTCATTCGACGATTCTGGCGCGTCATTTCCCGTAATGCGATATATACCAACGAAATCTCGAGCATCACTCCGCGGCTATTAATCTATTGGCAGGCCTCCAAGGCCAATGCACTTCCATGGGTACATATTCAATGACCTGATGTACAGGGTGTCCCGGTATCGATGGTACAACTAAGGAGATCAATGAAGAAAATTTATTTTATATTTTGGACTTGTTTTTTTTTAGGTGGAATTACTTCTTCTTCGGTTGTATGGTTAATAGTGGGACACTGTGTATATAAGATTCATCAGTATCGATGGTAAACTTGAGGAGATCAATGAACAAAATTTATTTTGTATTTTGGACTTATTTTTTTTAGGTGGAATTACTTCTTCTTCGGTTGTATGGTTAATAGTGGGACACTGTGTATATAAGATTCATCAGTATCGATGGTAAACCTGAGGAAATCAATGAACAAAATTTATTGTATATTTTTGACTAATTTTTTTTTAGGTGGAATTACTTCTTCTTCGGTTGTATGGTTAATAGTGGGACACTGTGTATATAAGATTCATCAGTATCGATGGTAAACCTGAGGAAATCAATGAACAAAATTTATTGTATATTTTGGACTTGTTTTTTTTTATGTGGAATTACTTCTTCTTCGGTTGTATGGTTAATAGTGGGACACTGTGTATATAAAATTCATCAGTATCGATGGTAAACCTGAGGAGATCAATGAACAAAATTTATTGTATATTTTGGACTTGTTTTTTTTTATGTGGAATTACTTCTTCTTCGGTTGTATGGTTAATAGTGGGACACTGTGTATATAAAATTCATCAGTATCAATGGTAAACTTGAGGAAATCAATGAACAAAATTTATTGTATATTTTTGACTAATTTTTTTTTAGGTGGAATTACTTCTTCTTCGGTTGTATGGTTAATAGTGGGACACTGTGTATATGAAATTCATCAATATCGATGGTAAACCTGAGGAGATCAATGAACAAAATTTATTTTATATTTTTGACTTATTTTTTTTAGGTGGAATTACTTCTTCTTCGGTTGTATGGTTAATAGTGGGACACTGTGTATATATGATTCATCAGTATCAATGGTAAACCTGAGGAAATCTATGAACAAAATTTATTGTATATTTTGGACTTGTTTTTTTTTATGTGGAATTACTTCTTCTTCGGTTGTATGGTTAATAGTGGGACACTGTGTATATATGATTCATCAGTATCAATGGTAAACCTGAGGAAATCAATGAACAAAATTTATTTTATATTTTTGACTTATTTTTTTTAGGTGGAATTACTTCTTCTTCGGTTGTATGGTTAATAGTGGGACACTGTGTATGTAAGATTCATCAGTATCGGTGATTATTAGTTGGGGATGTTCCCTTGTGAACTAATAACCCCGAAACTCCGAAAAAATTCATCGATTCAAAGCCACCGAATTTCTACGGCGATGGTATTCGCAAGCTGCCAAAAAAAATGAGCAAAAGGTCCTCAAAAATAACAAAAATTATTTCGATAATTGATCCATTTTCATTTTTTCCAAAACCAAACTTCAATTCCACCGAAAACTCCACAAAAAATTCATTTCCTCGACATTCGATCTCTAAAACTCCCTCGCGACAATCCACTTTCGACCTCCTCTCTCTATCGCTGTCCAATCATCGAACCGTGTCGAAGACGCGGATCATCCCTTCGCGCGACCACATTCACCCTCAGTACGGATGCTTACGAAGCAGACGTCAAAACATTGGTGAAATATGAGGGCGAGGCGCGCGTTCAGAAGATCGATTCGCCACCCCTCTCCTCCCGCTTCGATGAAGAGGCTCTCCGCACGACGGTTCGCATTGTTAAAAGCCCGTAATAGATTATGCATTAAACGTGGGCCAGAATAGCGAGAGATAGCGTAACAATGGATCAACCGACGCTTCAACCCCCACGGGGACTCCGTCGTACGTCATCCGTCGATCCTGAGATCATTATTATCCGGGGAGTAGCGAGCTTCCTTCCTTCCTCCATCAAAATCCTCCTTACTTCCTTCCTTTTTTCGGTTTCGAACTGCTCGAAAAACGCGTGTCACGATTCGTGATCCGTTTCGACGTTTCTGACTATACCCTTCCCTTCCTCTTTTCTCTCCTTTTTCAGGGAGAAACCGAGGGGAAGATGAACGACGTGAGAGGAATTTCAGCGGGGTTAGCTTTGTTGCGGAATTCTTCAGACAGCTCCAAGATGATTTTTCAGGAATTCTAGAGTAATTTGGATTCTTTTTTTTTTTGGTTGAATTTGGAATTTTTTAGGTTATTTCCTTTTTGCGTGGTTCCTCTGGCTTCTACGAGATGTTGTAGTCATTTTTTGCTTCTTTTTTAGTGACCGTTCGGAATGGTGTGTTGCTATATTTGTACTTGAAAAGTACCATGAGTTTGTGGATGATTTGGAAAATCTTTATATACAGGGTGTCCCAGTATTGATAGTGCAACCGTGAAGGGGGTGATTCTACATGAGAAAATAAGTGGAAAATATGGAATAAATTTTTTTCATTCGAAGCTTCGTTTTCGAGAAAATCGGCTTTAAATTGTCTTCGAGTACGTATGTACCCAAATATGTCGTGGATGAACGGATCTCGATATAGACCATATGTCGTAGGTTTATGAGTAATAATGAAGCATGTAATTATCAAGGTTTACTTTATTAATGCAAAAATTGTTGAAAATGCTGGCCACCGTACTGGCCACTTATTTTCTCATGTAGAATCACCCCCCACGGTTGTACCATCAATGCTGGGACACCCTGTATAGTGCTATCTTCAATTGACTTGGCTTGAAGTGATCTGACTTAGGTCTTGACTGTAGAATGTACTGTTTGTATCACTGACACTTCGCTCTTTGTGTGAGAATGTAGCACACCTTTGAAAAGTGTACATTCTGTCGAGGAAAAATGTCAAAAATAATTTGGGTGGTAAAAGAAATTAATGTAAATGCAACAATAAAATGTAGAAATGCATACAGAATATACTTAAAGGGGAGATTAATTATTTCCTCATCATTACTGTCTTTTTTTTTTTTTTAATAATTTATCGTTACAATTCAATTCGAAGAATTTCAATTCACCGAATACATTATCAAGTATATTCCACGAATTGCATAATGGTCACATATCAAGTGAATCACCAGTTCGATTAAATTTCACGAGGCACGAAGAAAAAAAAAAAAGGAAAAACTGTCCTAAGAGGTTACTTAATCTCGTCGCGTCTTAACGCTCTGATGCGCTCGAACAAAGGCATTCACACTTTCGATTGCGTTCCGATTCCAGTGAAAGTGAGAGCAGTTTCATTGGAAATCATTAAGGAATATCCCCTCACGGTTAAGCAATTACCGGTCAATTATTTAACAGGTTACATATCGATATATGTAATTCAATTACAGTATCTACATTACGATATACCGGGTGACACCGAAATAAGTGACCAAATTTTACTGTCGTATTCTACTCTGCCTAAGGATGAAAAAAAGTCATATGAACATAGGTCTGGAAATTCTTCCTTTTCGAGATATCAACACTTGTTAGAATACGGTAGCAAAATTCAGTGGTCACCCTGTATACTAAAATGGCGTCTGAATAATCTATTACGATCACGCTTCGACTGTCGCTAAGCAGTGCTTGAGAAAAATACTTCGGTTTATAGCAAATGGAACACCGAGATCGCCTAACCTCGAACCCAAATTATCCTCGAAAACCTGAAATTTAAAACCTTGAAAACTCGAAAGGATTCCACAGACTCCTCTCATCATCCCATAACCTAACCTGTAATACATTAACACACTCTTATCTCCTCACCGCTGTCATATTTCAGAAGAACATATTCGAGTCGCATATGCAAGAATATTAGCAGCTTGAAAAATAGTTTTTGAAAAAATAAATTCCAATTTCTCTGTCAAACTCAACGAAATGTTCTGAAAAGTCACGACAGTTATCCAAACAAATAAACACACAATTTAATTTCACTGAAAAATATAGTGGAGAACGTGGCAACGTAGCTAAGTTTAATTTGTTTATTTTTGCGCGGGAAATTTTGAAACGCAGAGCAATTACCAGTTACTATTGTAAATAATTTGTTACCGGTATACGACAAAACTCCAATCTCTAGTCAATTAATCGCGCAGAGAAAATATATTTGTAACACCTTGGTACCTGAAAATGTCGCTGTACCGTGAATTCCTAAATCACGGACGGTTGGTTGGTGGGCAGAGTAGAGCGTCGAATTACAGGCCATTTCGTCGTGGCAAAGAGAGTTTCGAGCGCAAAAATAATGCATGTAATCTGGCCGGTAAAACCGTTTGACCTCTCGGTCCCGTGGTATAACGTCTAACCCTAGTATTACCAAAATCTGCAGGCGGAGAATCGAGTGGACAAAGACGAAGACAGAAGCGAACGTGAGAGTGCAGAAAGGACAGCCATGTTGACGCGATCACGTGGATTACGGGCGAGGCGACGTGACTCCATCTGTGAGATATTACGCGAACGTGTAATTTCACTATTACGGCTAATCTGTTGACATTAGAGAACAGTCCGGCGAAATTGTTGGCTCCGTCGAGTCGCCGAGGCGATGCGTCGCTCGTATTATGTTAAACAGTTTAAACTATTCTCTCGAAGAGGAGATCTCTCCTCGAAACGACCACCTTTCTTTTTGGTGACGCGGGACGATGTATTTCCTAATCATCGTTCCGGCGGCCCTCGGTTCGCGATCGATCACGCAAAATTCTAAACGCCCCGTGCACCGTCCTGTTCTTCGATCCGGTAATTTTACTTCGTCAAGGACGAAAAGTGGTTGTGTATAATTTGATGTGGCCCTTTTGTGAGAGACGTGCTTGTTCGTTTGCCGATATTATGTAGTTGAATTGGCAGGTTGTTTGACAGTGTTAGGTTAGGTTGGGAAGCTGTTAGATTTCGCGTGATCACGTGTTGGAATATTTGTTCGTTTTGTAGAATAATTCAAACACTCTCAATTGTATCGTTGATAATAAAATTTCACTGTTAGAAATTTTATTCTATTATTTACTATTTGATAAATGTGACGATATTTTGCTTCAAGTTAAAAATTACGTTGTTTGGATAAGCGTATCAGAAGTATTTTTCTTGCAGCTGTGGGATGGTGAAAGTAGGTATACAATCCTAGCAAAACAATTCGAAAAGAAGAAGTGTATCTCGAGTGGAACTGAAATAATAACCGAACATTTTCAAGGTAAGTTTATATAAAACAGATCACTCTTATCACCGTATAGTAAGAGCTGAAACGTTATCAAACACTTGCTTAACCTAACCTAAAATTGTTCGATCAACAATCGCTTGAACAACAGAAACTGAAAGAAATATAAAAAGGTAGGCCTTGAAAACGATCGAGAGATGAAAACATCGGCTCGTCACGTGAAAAAATAGTAACAATTATATTACCATTGGAAATTCCAAAGGTGATCTTTCGTTGTAGACGTACTCTGAAGGCGGGAAGAACCTCGATGGCAATAATAACAGTTACCGGAGGAATGAGAATAAGAAATTGCGAACCGATCGGCGTTTCGAAAGGAGAGGTGGACACGGTCGACAGCTGGGAGACGATCGAGACGCGCGTCTCCTCTCGGACGGTTTCATTGTCGAGTCGTTACGTCACCCTTGTCGCTTCCACGAGGACGCGTCGCCGTAACATCGATTGTCGACAGTCATCCGGCACGATTGAGCGGAAAGCGACCTTCGCGCAATTAAAACCCCTTGAGGTTTCACCAGGCGTCACGATGAAAACGGTTGACAATGTCGACGCGCCGTGAATAACTCTTTTCATGTAACGGAGCTGGATTCTTCAACCTGTGTGGATATTCTACAGGTCGATTCAGTCGAGGGTGTAGTTGAGGAAGTGAGGTGAAGGTGGCGTGAAATCAAGCGTGGATAATAATTTCATTTCGAAGTTTGTCAAGCGTGGATGGAGATCATTTTACCGTTGACGAAAGATTTTTAGACTTTGAGGAAATTGTGAAGGATCATGGGTAAGAGGGAGTATACAGGGTGTTTCAATAATGAGTGATTACTTGGAGAAACTGTTAGATGGAAGATTATTGTTTGATACTTTTAATAAGAACAGAAGTAATTTAAATCTTCACCATAAGTGAAATACTCTGTATATGTACAGGGTGTTCCAGTATTCGTGTTACAACTATTTAGCTTGCATTGGTGAAAATGTTGGGTGAAAGATTTTTTACAATTTGAGGAAATTGTGAAGGATCATGGGTATGCAGAAGTATACAGAGTGTTTCAATAATGAGTGAATGCTTGGAGAAAGTGTTGATACTTCCAATAACAACAGAAATAGTTTAAATCTTCACCATAAATGAAACAGACTGTATATGTACAGGGTGTTCCAGTAATCGTGTTACAACTAGCTTGTGTTAGTGCAAACGTTGGGAGAAAGATTTTTAGAATTTGAGAAAATAGTGAAGGATCACGGGTATGAGACAGTATACAGGGTGTTCCAACAATGAGTGATTGCTTAGAGAAACTGTTAGATGGAAGATTATTGTTTGATACTTTTAATAAGAACAGAAGTAATTTAAATCTTCACCATAAGTGAAACACTCTGTACATCTACAGGGTGTTCCAGTAATCGTGTTACAACTAGCTTGTGTTAGTGCAAACGTTGGGAGAAAGATTTTTAGAATTTGAGAAAATAGTGAAGGATCACGGGTATGAGACAGTATACAGGGTGTTCCAACAATGAGTGATTGCTTAGAGAAACTGTTAGATGGAAGATTATTGTTTGATACTTTTAATAAGAACAGAAGTAATTTAAATCTTCACCATAAGTGAAACACTCTGTACATCTACAGGGTGTTCCAGTAATCGTGTTACAACTAGCTTGTGTTAGTGCAAACGTTGGGAGAAAGATTTTTAGAATTTGAGAAAATAGTGAAGGATCACGGGTATGAGACAGTATACAGGGTGTTCCAACAATGAGTGATTGCTTAGAGAAACTGTTAGATGGAAGATTATTGTTTGATACTTTTAATAAAAACAGAAGTAATTTAAATCTTCACCATAAGTGAAACACTCTGTATATGTACAGGGTGTTCCAATAATCGTGTTACAACTATTTAGCTTGCATTGGTGAAAATGTTGGGTGAAAGATTTTTTACAATTTGAGGAAATTGTGAAGGATCACGGGTACGCAGAAGTATACAGAGCGTTTCAATAATGAGTGAATGCTTGGAGAAAGTGTTGATACTTCCAATAACAACAGAAATAGTTTAAATCTTCACCATAAATGAAACAGACTGTATATGTACAGGGTGTTCCAGTAATCGTGTTACAACTAGCTTGTGTTAGTGCAAACGTTGGGAGAAAGATTTTTAGAATTTGAGAAAATAGTGAAGGATCACGGGTATGAGACAGTATACAGGGTGTTCCAACAATGAGTGATTGCTTAGAGAAACTGTTAGATGGAAGATTATTGTTTGATACTTTTAATAAGAACAGAAGTAATTTAAATCTTCACCATAAGTGAAACACTCTGTACATCTACAGGGTGTTCCAGTAATCGTGTTACAACTAGCTTGTGTTAGTGCGAACGTTGGGAGAAAGATTTTTAGAATTTGAGGAAATTGTGAAGGGTCGTGGGTAAGAGGGATTATACAGGGTGTTTCAATAATGAGTGATTACTTGGAGAAACTGTTAGATGGAAGATTATTGTTTGATACTTCTAATAAGAACAGAAGTAATTTAAATCTTCACCATAAATGAAACACTCTGTACATCCACAGGGTGTTCCAGTAATCGTGTTACAACTAGCTTGCGTTGGTGCAAATGTTAGGTGAAACATTTGTAGAATTTGAGGAAATTATGAAGGATCACGGGTACGCAGAAGTATACAGAGCGTTCCAATAATGAGTGAATGCTTGGAGAAAGTGTTGATTCTTTCAATAACAACAGAAATAGTTTAAATCTTCACCATAAATGAAACAGTCTGTATATGTACAGGGTGTTCCAGTAATCGTGTTGCAACTAGCTTGTGTTAGTGCAAACGTTGGGAGAAATATTTTTAGAATTTGAGGAAATAATGAAGGATCACGGATATGAGACAGTATACAGGGTGTTCCAACAATGAGGTGGAATATTATTATTTGAAACTTCCAACAGCGCCAGAAATAATTAAAATCTTCACCGTAAATGAAACACTACTATCATACAAAAACATATCTACAGGGTGTTTCAGTAATCCTGGTAAAACTAGCTTACATTCACTCCGTATTATTCCTTTAGTAATAACGAACTGTACCTATATTCGAATTACAATTTGGTACGACAAAATCACCCAAAAACCTGCAAAATCTAACTTCAAAACTCCGAATCACATTTCTGACCGGTTTTACACACGTCACGCGGTACGTCCCCAAAAATACCGGAAAAAGAAACGAACGAAACTCTTCTTATCCCAAACCAAAATTCCTACGTCTCTATCATCTAAAAGGAAGGCGCGGAGCCTGCCTAAAAGACAGCTGCGTGTCTCGAAATAACGCTCGCGAGAAGTTAATAAATGCCATCTGCGAAATATCGCCTTCGGAAACGTCATGGCGGCTTCGTAAACGTCGATTCGCGGCCGCCGTCGTCCACGTCAGACCTGTTTTCCTCCGGAATCGTCGTCTCTGTCACCAGACCGCCTTGATTAACGACGAAACGATCGAGGACACACACCAGGAATGAAACGTTCGCCCATTCAGAACGACGTTCCCGCACCTTTTGTCACCGCTTGCATACGTCGAACGGCCATTAACCACCAATTCCTGCCGATGCCATCGCTGCTACGGAGAAACCTGCTACGCTCGACGCTTGTTCAATGGCTACAGGCTGATTCGTAGAGTGTCTACATTTTCTTGCGTTGTTCGGGCGAAGAGTTCAGATTTGTGTTGCCGATGGAAGGTTGATTAATTGGAGATTTATTCAGGGTGTAACGGGAGAAGGGAATTTGTGGAAATTTTGGGGGGTGACCTTGATTTGAAGCAGGCTATAATTTTGCTGGGTGACTTTACTGAAATGTAAATTCATTTTTAATTTGAAAATATCATTTTATGTCGGTACTCTCTTTTACATTAAGGCTTCTATATTGCTTCAAACTGCACCTTCTATTTATTGCTAAACGTAATTTACCAATTACTTGGTCAGAGTCTTTTTCATAATTGAACGAAAAATAAGTTGAAGTTTAAAATGATACAGGGACCTTAATTTAAAAACGACTAAAAGCAATTCTAACTGAAAATAAATGACAATCGGTACCGAAGTAAGAAATGTTAAATGTTAAAAAAAAAACGAGAGAAATTGCCTCTTTAAATACTTTCTCCATTATTTTCACTTAACAATCCAATCTAAATTCCACGTGCACGACAAAAGAATACAATGCGCTATTGAACCGATCGTGTGTCACCTCCGTCTCCAAACCGCAACAATAATGAAACCGTGGGACAGTGGTGTATACACACGAAGGAGCCGCGTTTCGAAAAAGGCGTGTCCGGAGAGACTGAAAAGGACGAACGCAGGACGAAAGACAACAATGAACGCCATCGATGTCGGTCGAGGCGCAAATTACAGGCGATTGCTGGCCGGGCATCCCTCGAAAGCGTTCCACGGGGTGACAAGAAGGTAGAAGGATTCTTTCTTGATCGGCCTGACGCAATGGCGTCGACACTGCCGCCCAGAAATTCTATAAAAAATTTCTATTCATTTTTGCAACTTTTCAACTCATTTCTTTTTTCTCCGTTGCAATTCATCGTTTCTGAAAAGAAAAAAAAACGTGTAGTGGTCAAACTTTTGCAGTTAAAAATTAATTTTCTGCGGTATCGGAATTTTCGATTCAATTCTTTTTTCTCACACTGTGTATTTTGGAAAAAAAGCTAAATTTTCTATAGGTTATTTCTAAATTTTCTATGCGTTTTTTATAAATTTTCTATGCGTTTTTTATAAATTTTCTATGCGTTATTTATAAATTTTCTGTACGCTATTTCTAAATTTTCTACGTTATTACTAAATTTTCTATGCGTTTTTTCTAAATTTTCTAAGCGTTATTTATAAATTTTCTACACGTTATTTATAAATATTCCAAAGATCCTAAATTTTCTGTACGCTATTTCTAAATTTTCTACGTTATTTCTAAATTTTCTATGCGTTTTTTCTAAATTTTCTAAGCGTTATTTATAAATTTTCTAAACGTTATTTATAAATTTTGTATACCTTATTTATAAATTTTCTACACGTTATTTATAAATATTCCAAAGATCCTAAATTTTCTGTACGCTATTTCTAAATTTTCTACGTTATTTCTAAATTTTCTATGCGTTTTTTCTAAATTTTCTATGCGTTGTTTCTAAATTTTCTATACGTTGCTGTGGAAAATAGAATTCCATAAGTTAGATTTCAAATTTCGAAAATGGAAAGATAAAAATTTAGCAGGTTGTTATATTTGTTACCCTGAACGGTCACATGTTGGGGGGGATTTAGTGCGTTGCGCGGAGGTCACGAGATATTCCGTGTTCGAGGTAGAGGAACGTGTGTTTGGAACGCGTTTCGTGCACCACGGCTGGTTACGAATGATCTACGGTAGTTATAGGAGCTTTCGGTAAATGAAGAAATTATGACGCACTTAGCGCAATTGCCGTAACTCGCTACTGGAATGGAAGTTTTCGACCTGGTTTTAAAGTTCCCGCCCGAAATCCTTCAATTGAAGGTACCGTGATGGGAAGTGTTAAAATTGCATATTGAATGGCAAGCTCGTTTTCAAACAAGCCTGTATGATTATTGCCGCCCTGGCGCCTTTATAAATATCTCGAAACGGAGCGCGCCCTGGAAAACGATGGAAAACGCCGGTGTTTAAACGAGGGGTAAACGTTTGCTGGAGATGATAGCGAGGTGGATATCGCATAGCGAGGGAAACGGGTAAAATTTTGACTGGATTCAAAATTCAGAATTTCAAGATTCGAAACTTTTAAATTTCTAAATTCAAAGTTTCAGAATGCAAAACTTCAACGTTGGAAGTTCAAAATTTCCAAATTCCATATTTCGGTATTCAAAATTTCAATATTCCATATTTTAGAACTCGAAATTTCAAAATTCAAAGCTTGAGAATTCAAAATTTCCAAATCCCATATTTCGGTATTCAAAATTTCAATATTCCATATTTTAGAACTCGAAATTTCAAAATTCAAAGCTTGAGAATTCAAAATTTCCAAATCCCATATTTCGGTATTCAAAATTTCAATATTCCATATTTTAGAACTCGAAATTTCAAAATTCAAAGCTTGAGAATTCAAAACTTTAAAGTTGGAAGTTCAAAATTTCCAAATCCCATATTTCGGTATTCAAAATTTCAATATTCCATATTTTAGAACTCGAAATTTCAAAATTCAAAGCTTGAGAATTCAAAACTTCCAAATCCCATATTTCGGTATTCAAAATTTCAATATTCCATATTTTAGAACCCCAAATTTCAAAATTCAAAGCTTGAGAATTCAAAACTACAACGTTGAAAGTTCAAAATTTAAAAATTTCCAAGTTCGATATCTCAGAATTCAAAGTTTCAAAATTCGGAACACCAAATTTCAAAATTCAAAGCTTCACAATTCAAAACCTCAAAATTTCCAAACCCAATATTTTAGTACTCAAAATTTGCAAATTCAGAATTGCAAATTTTTAAATCTCTCCATTCCCGCTGTTACCAAATTCCGAAGCGCCTCAGTTTTGCCCCCATTTCACCCTAACATCCACTTAATCAAAATATCTTTCAACCCAAATACAAATAGCAACACCGCACCAATTTTCACTACCCAAAATTTCCCAAACGAGATTCATTCACAAAATTCCCTGAAAACCTTCGAGACCTCGTTACCAGAGAGAAGCGATCTACCAAACGGATCCACAGGGTCCCACGCCGTTGCAAGGAAGGTACAGAGAATAGACAGAGCGAGGAGGAGTGTGAAGTGTGAAGACGGTTAGGGACTCGTTAGCTCGAATGATAAGTCGGAGCAATTTCACAGCTTGAAGCGCCGACAAAACAGACGAAGAGAGCGGATGCCAGGCCGGACTCGAAAGAGAGATTCCTCTGAAACCTTATTCTTCGCCACCGTTCCAGTCGAAATCGAGGCGTCGATTGGACGGCCACTTAAACAAGCCAGCATCCTCTCCTCTCTCTCTCTCGATGAGACGCGATTTTCAGGCAACAAGAAAAAACTCGAAATCGAAACCGAAATGTAAAAGGATTGGTAGATTGCGTTTGGTACAACGGTTCCTGGAATTGTTGACGGTTATATCGATTCTTCGTAGAAAACGTAACCGTCGGAATTGAAAGGCCCGTTTTCGTTGAATCGGCCAGACACTCGATTCCTGATTAGCAATTCGATACGTAGAAATGGGTTGCGTAACGCGACGAATTTTGCACGGTTAATCCGTGGTTGCGAAACACGGAACCTTGATCCGTGACTTCGAGACACCGTCTGCGAAATGTCTCGTCGTCTGTGAATGGCCGGGGATTATGACGGTTATGTGTGTGATTTCGACACTTAATGACAGATGACGAGGAACGAAAAATGTGTGTGCGACTTTTGATATTAATATTTGAAAAGAACAGAAGTTGTCGGTGTGTTGACGGATTGATCGGCGTTGTGCGTTTATGTGAACGGAACTGTGCATCGTATTCGTTCCACTTTGGACTGAATGTTTAATTTGTAAAATTAATAAAAAAAATTGTAGGTATTTGTATAAAATTAATAATTGTATAATTATATAGAAAGTGGATAGTTTAAATGAGGCTCGCTAGGTGACTTGCGAGGATTATATAGGTTATGTTCGAAGTTACGCTGAAATACTGAAAAGTATGGTAATATCTGAATAAATCCAATTTCCACGCATATCAGACGATTTATTAGAAATATTCAACGCATAATTATATAAAAATGACACGTTATTCCTATCCAAAAAAACGAATAATTCTTTTCTTTAAATTCTTCAATTTGATTTCGTGACTTCCTCGAGCAAAAGTGCACCAAACACATTTTTCTTTGCTCGACATATTCTTCCAGTAGTATCGAACAATGTCACTAAATTTCACATGAATCAGATATTTTCTCAAAAAGTTATTTAATACCAAAGTTCGACTTCGGGTCACATTTGACCCAAACAGTGCACAAGCGTTAACGGGACTCATAAAACAGGTACATATACCAAGTATGCACCCTATATAAAGCAATCTATTTTCAAAATTTCCACTATCAGCTTTAACGTGCCATACTAGAACACATCTGTTTACTAAACATAACCTAACACGTATCACTTAAATATAACCTCAAACATCGATCCGTCAAGTGTTGCTTTTCACCCGTTACAAACACACGACCGATGAAAATTGTTTTTAACAAGTTGATCTACTTCCTCTCGCTGAAATATTCATCCTATTAACCGTTTAGAATACGAACTGGAGCACATTTACCATTGAAAGACAGATTAAAGTCAAACTGTCGTGGCTGTACGGTCCGAGCGTAATTCTGCGCATGCGCGCGCGCGAGCTTTCCGACTTGTGGCATTTAAATGGCCGTGAAGGAACGTGTGTGCATTTAAATCGGCGGTCCGATAGGCGGAGATCGAAGCGTCCGTGTCTGAACGGGGCCCGAGTAACGAGCATTAACGAGACACGCAACAAAGATCACTCGCAGGGATCATTAATAAGCGAGAAGAGCGGCGTTGAGTTCCCGTCGTTTAATTGGAAACCCCCTTTCCAGGCCACGGGTGCCACTGAATGTGAGCACCGGCCGGGAAAAAATATATCCAGGCTGCCTGGTATCGCTTTCGACCCTTTTACTCCTGCCACTTTGCTTTGAATCTCGTAAGACGAATTAGGAGAATGATATAACGTGAACATAAGTACAATGTGTTGGATTTATCAGTGGTAGTGTGCTAGAAGTATGATTATGAGATTGGTAACTTAACCTTTCATAGGCAATCTGAGTCATTGGTGACCCAAGTGAAATTTCATTCTTGCATTTCTTCCAAACGAATTTTTAGTTTTAGTTTTATTTAGAGAAGTTTGAAGCATTTGACTTAAAGAACGATTGTATAATGTAGTAGAATTTTTTTAGAAGTTTGGAAAGATTAGAATAGTAAGAAAATTAGATTTGGAGGGTTAATAATGCACTAATTTATATTTTACAAGAACACTAGAAAACACACGTGGATGGCTTAGAGCGACACGCTCGCCATCTACCGTTATTATAACACATGTATATTGTAACCATAGCAACGCCTTAAGGCGCAACCGTAAAGAAGAGAAAATCAGATTACCGTATACTATACACATATAAAATTGCAGTTATTGGTTAGGTTAGGGTCATTTCATACTTTTTAACAGAATATATGCTAAATGTAAATAAACACAATACTATATAAAATGCAACGCAATGATAACACAATGTATAACTCAACCTAGCCTTCCAAATAGAAAAACGGAGAATATTAATGGAGAAACCTTCATTTGTACGATGCAGTGCATACTCCTCGTAAATATTATTAGGTGATCCCATAAGTTCGTACCTGAAGCGAAGAATATTTTCATGAAAATCCAAAGAAATTCTATTGCGACGACACAATTGTCTTACCAAAAAAAGTAGGAAAGAATTGTGGAATCGGAAGACGGTTACGTTTTCTTGATCAAATTTAAAGATTCTTTGGAAATAATACAAACAACGATACATGAAAAATTGCGTAAACTAACCTCTAAAATCATCGCAACCTAACCTCTGCCCCCCGAAAAACTGGAAAATCTAAGAAAAATCGAGGAGCTCCGTTTTTCCAACGAAGAAGTGAAAAAAGACGAAGAGAAAGTAGAAGAGGTCAGAAGGAGGGGGGAGGAGAGGGCGACAGAGGAGCGGTCGCGAGAGGAGACGGCACGGAGTAAAGTGCAGATCGTACTCGTCGTCCGGTTGCCAGGCAACGCGCTAATTAGCCCACCCAGCTCTTTCGAGTGGATACTCGAGGGTACTTGCTAACCTCCCTCCGCGCCTCCTCACCCCCTCTGCGCCGTGTCTCCGTTGCCCCCTTTGTCCGCGTCACCCCGCGTCCCTGCTATAGTGACATCGCGCATCGGGATCGTTAATACGCATTTCCATGGGTTCACGTTGACGATCATCGCGAACAATCAATTTCGATTTTCTAGCTGGTGGAGGCACTGCTGATACTTGCAGACTCGACTAATTTCACAGATGAACGGTGGATTAGTATCGGTAATTTTACGGAATGTAATAGTTTTGTGCTTTTCTGAGAATAATTCCTAGAAAATATTGCGGAGGCCTTAGATTAGGTTAGGTTTTTTAAGTATAATAATTCGTAGAAAATATTGCGAAAACTTTAGGTTAGGTTTTTGAGAATAACACTTCGTAGAAAATATTGCAAAAACTTTAGGTTAGGTTTTTGAGAATAATAATTTGTAGAAAATACTACGAAAATTTGAGGTTAGGTTTTTGAGAATAATAACTCGTAGAAAATATTGCGAAGACCTAAGGTTAAGTTAGGTTAGGTTCAGTTTTATCAGAATAACAATTCGTAGAAAATATTACGAAGACCTTAGGTTAGATTAGGTTTCTTTAAAATAATAATTCGTGGATAATATTGAGACCTTAGGTTAGGTTAGGTTTTTTGAGGATAATAATTCCTAGAAAATATCGAGAAGATCTTACGTTAAATTTTTTCAGAATAATAATTCATAGAAAATATTGCGAAGGCCTTAGGTTAGGTTAGGTTTCTTTAGAATAATAATTCGTAGAAAATATTGCGAAGGCCTCAAGGTTCATTTTTTGAGAATAATAATTCATAGAAAATATTGCGAAGTACTTAGGTTAGGTTAAGTTATTTGAGAACAATAATTCGTAAAAAATATTGAGAAGACCTAAGGTGTTTTGAGGATAATTCGTAAAAAATATCGCAAAAACCTTAGGTTAGACCTTAAGTTTTTCGAGAACAATAATTTGCAGAAAATATTGCGAAGATCTTAAAGTCCATTTTCAAGCGACGATAATGCGATACCTTTCGTTTTTAAATAAACTCCAAGAATTTTTCTACCGTTCCTTTTTTTTCCAATTTGAGGTTAGTGGACGCGACTAACCTAGACGCGTAAATCAACTGGAAGCCGTAAAATTCGAAGTAGAAATTTCTTCTTATTCGACGATGTGGTTTATTTGTTTATGTGGAACACCGAGATGCCAGTTAATTACAGGACGGAAATTGAACGCGCGCAGGGGTCAACGTGTAATGCGCCGGTCTCTCGGTAGTAATAGATACTGATTGGAAATTATCGTTATTGGACGAGGAGGAAAAATAACGCGCGGTGAACCGAATGGTAGATGTTCGTTCGATTTATGGGTCTGTGACGCTGAACAGGGGATCTTGTCGCTGCTTCTTGTGGAACTGGTAGCAGCTGGAGGATTCATGAGAATTCGCCACAAGCTTCAAGCATTCCTTACTTCAACTGTACGAAAAATTTCTGACAAACTGATCTAATTTTTCTTCTTCACCTCCAATAATGAAATTGATAAAAAATAAATAGAATATTTAGAAAATATAAAATTATATAAGAATAATTTTTTTTCATGTTGAAGTGTTAGAAATAATCAGCAATTCAGTAATTAAAAATCTAGGAGAATATTGAAGCATCGCTATATCTGTATATACAGGTGGTATTAAAAGTAGCATTGAATTCTAATATGTACAACTTCTACTTCATTCCTGGATGACATCATCGAGTCGATATGAACGTCGGTATTTTCATCGACGAGACTTTCCCACGGATCGACAGGGGTGACACCTGTTCGAGTCTTTCAGTAAGTTGCGTGTAATTGTACGACGATTGTAATGCGAATTCTGAACTTCGTAAACGCCTTTTTCCTTCTGGTTGACGGCTCTGATCGTGCACGAGAATATTTCAGGGATAAACAGCGGATGACGAACGCTGAAATGTGTATGGTGAGCCGGTACGTTCGTTTGACAAGTGATAATTAAGTTAGGTTAGGTTGAAAATTGACTAAATACATTTTATGTGTAATTTACATTTATTGAAAAATCTTGATACGAGAAACAATTTTTATCTAATTGTTTCACTTTATAATCTTTATTGGACTATCGAGTAAGATATGACGTTACTGTCATGCGTATAAGAAAATTGAATATCCATTCTGTAATTTAAATTGTGAAAATTGGAAATTTAATTGTGATCGTTAACTATTGCCATGATTGGATGTAAGTAATATAAATATTTTAATAAATAAACATAATTACCGTCTTTCGTTCCCTCATACGAAATGATTAACCGCAAAATACCAAAATTTTGTGCGTAAAACATAACCTAAAATGGCCGCATTTAATCTCTTCAACAACCTAACCTAACATTTTAACTTCAAATCTTGCAAATGTAACCCAAATTTCACAAAAATACCCAACCATTGCAGAACACAATATACAGTATAAAATTTTGTACATAAAACATAACCTAAAATAGCCACATCTAATCTCTTGAACAACCTAACCTAACATTTTAACTTCAAATCTTGCAAACGTAATCTAAAAAACACAAAAATACCCAACCATCGCAGAACACAATATACAGTATAAAATTTTGTACATGAAACATAACCTAAAATGGCCACGTCTAATCTCTTGAACAACCTAACCTAAAACTGTAACTCCAAATCTTGCAAACGTAATCTAAAAAACACAAAAATACCCAACCATCGCAGAACACAATATACAGTATAAAATTTTGTACATGAAACATAACCTAAAATGGCCACGTCTAATCTCTTGAACAACCTAACCTAAAACTGTAACTCCAAATCTTGCAAACGTAATCCAAGAAACACAAAAATACCCAACCATTGCAGAACCCAATATACACTAACCTACCTAACCTAGCTAAGTAAGAACCACACAAACTACCAAAAAAAAGAAAGTTCCACCTTAGAAGACCCACAGAGAAACATACGGTGAAGAAAGCATCTCTGGAAGCACACACCGAGTGCAGAACGCAACGGAGCAAAGAAACAAAGCGAAAGAAGGGCTGAGAAGAGGTAGACGGCGGAGACCACTCGAGTCAGGTTATACAGCACCGCCCGAACAGACACAGAGAGCGGCTGGGTTACAGGTGCGGCCGCGAGGTGCGCGCACCTCGTAAAGATGCAAATACCGTGTGTGTGGGGCTGATGGACTCGTCAGCGACTGTCAAACCGCGATCGTTCCCCTCCTCCGCGGAAAGAATATTCCGCCACGGCCGCAAGATAAACAACCAGGCATCAGCCCTTCCTCCACACCGGGGGAATCCCTCCCTCCTCTCTCTCTACTTACCCGTTCGATCCTTGCTCGCGTTCTCACTGTTTGCTCGACAAATAAACCCTTCTTCTCCGGGAGACGGTCGCTGTCTCTCCCTCGTTTCACGATGGTCTCTCCCTTCGTTCGTTCGTGTCCCACGAGCTGATTCTTTACGGGAATCACCGGAGACGCTCCGTTGTCACGATTCGACGGTAAGAAACGGTGGCTGGGTGTTTTTCGAAATGGCTTAAGCGACCACCGATCGCATTTGCTTAGGGCTACGTCTCTCTCTCTCTACCTGTTCAGCGGCAGAGGTTAAGAGTCGCCTGCGTAAACACCGCGATTACTTGCAAGGTGTCCGGGGGGTGGAACGGTGTGATAAAGTGCGAGGAAGTGACGGAGGATTTGGAAAGGTGTTGCTGAGAAATTTGTTACTTTTCTGTTATTTTGAAGCGCAGTAGAAAAACTGAAACTGTGACAATTGAATAGCGGGCGCGAGGCCTAGGAGCGCCTCCACCGTGCTAGACGACGTTGGTCGTGTTGTCAGCTGGTTGCGGGCAGGGCTTCGCCTTCACCGACTAATTTACATTTTCAGAGTTAAAATTGCTTTTTTCTTCTCTGTTTTATTAATTTTAGAATTTTTATTTTATTCGTGCTTCATAATAATTGCGCCATTCTTTCTTTTGTTATTACTATTATTATGAATTTTAATTGTGTGTAGGTGATAGCACTCTAATAATAACTAGGTAGGCCTTCAGCATCCACAAAGAATTCTAACAATTACCAGAATTTCGACGGAAATTTCTGTTCACAATGATACGACTTAAAAGTAGTCTTTTTTTATTTCTTTATTTTTATTAAACACAGTCGTAATATTTCTGTGAACGTTTTCAATCTCCAGGTGAATAACAGAGTATCAAGTATTTCACTTAATCGTAGCTTAACACGTTTTATGGTAAAAAGTATCTACTTTCTCAGTTACGTAAAATTTTAAGTCCAATTACGAGAATTTTAAGTTTCGTCGACGGCAGCTGCTGCAGGAAACATGTTGAAGTATCGATGACCGAGACTTTTCAAAAATATTCAGTACGAGTAACTTTACACCAAAAGTCCATTACAAATTTTCGGGAAAAAAGCCGGAAGAAGGTGCAAATTTATCGGTAAAATTCAATACGACACACCGGGTCGGTCTCCGTACTTTGGAACCGTGTAATCTCTTGAAATCCGCTTAAAACGCTTACCGAACCACGCGACCGTCCACGAAGAGGCAAACACGAGTCGATTCCGCGGTCCACGATTACGAATTGTCTCGCGTTACACGCGTCGACGACGACGCCGAGGATTCATCGCACCTGCAGCATCACCGTTCTCTCTCATTGTGCACCTGTCATGTTTCACACCCTTTAGAACAACAATGGCCGTTGACCAGGTAGAGATTGCTGTTGGAACGAGGCCGTTGTCTTCACGCCTGCCGAGAAATCGCCGATTTATTTATTTATTTACCTAGGAGCCGGTCAGAAAGCCACCTCTCGTCCCATTCACTCCGGTGTGTTTACTCTACCCAGCCTGGATAAAGATCGGTCTCGCGTCCTTCACGAGTCGCGCGCGTTTAGGTTAGGTTATGGTAAACGAATTGTTGAAAATTGTTGGAAAAGTGTCGACACAAGTGACCACTGTGTTTTCTTTTTCGTGGAGGAAGTTTGAAGAGTTTCACGTGAAATCTTAGTTTAGAATGTTTGGTTATGGAGGGAGAATTGTAACGCGAAATTGTGCGCAGTCATTTTGCGACGCTACGATAAATATTTTAAGAAATAGTTATTAAAGTTAGAATTAGTACGAAAATTTATAAAGCTATCGTATATATTCTAATAAATAATTACTGAAATTAGTATTAAGGAGCATATACGTAGTCGATGATGTGCTTCGATGTGAATGGTCCTGTTGAAATGTTTGGTTATGGCTAAACGACTGCAGTGATTGCAACGCAAACTTATGTGCGGCCATTTTGCGACGATACGATAAATATTTTAAGAAATAGTTATTAAAGTTAGTATTAGTACGAAAATTTATAACTCTATGATAAATATTCTAATAAATAATTACTAAAATTATTAAAAAACTAGGGCCACTCACAATTTTCAAAATCTTTCGTATTTTTAGTCAAATTTAAAGGCTTGAACGTGATTTAATAATAATTTTTATTAACTACTAAAGTACACACATAGATATTAACAATTTGTGTTTCCTCCCTTTGCTTTCATTACAGCATAGAATCCTTTCTGGCATACCCTGTATGCACCGTCTTATCTTGTCCTCCATTTTCCATAATTTTGTGAAAATCACATGACCTGGTTTATCACCAAATATCCGATCTCCCATCGTAAGCGAAATGCAACGATAATACGAGATCTATCGATACGCTTCGATTTTATCCGTGAATGAAATGAAAAAAGAAGAAGAAAAAAGGAGAACGAAAGGGGTAAGGTGAAAATCACGAGACCTGGTTTATGAAGCTTGATACCTTATAGGGCTACGGTGTCGTGCGCACGTACAAGCGGAATGGCGAATGTGACCGAAGCGGCAATGATAATTAATCAAGCTGAACGCCGTGGTGGCGCCCTCAGTGCGGCGTAATAACAGCGCTAGCTGTGTGGTCCATCCTTGTTCTTCGTGCTCTTCGTGTCCCGCCACGGAACCGTTCCTCGAACGCGGGATTACGCTGTCACCCGGTCCTTGCCTCTTTCTCACTTTCTCCGCTTAAGAAATTCTATATAGAATCGCTGTTTTTATTCCACGTGACAGGCCTGCTGGGGTACATTTATACCGATCTTCCATGCTTTTTCACATTGCAGGTTAAGTTAATACTTTGGGCAGTGTCGTGATATTATTCGACAGCTGATTTCAATTTATTTCGTTCAATTTGACTGTTGGACAATTACGAGAAGCAATTCTGTTTCGAATACTTTACACGGTACATTTTCACAGATTTAACTAGGTTAGGTTCACTTCGTTTATTTTAGGTTAGGTCGATTTAAGTTGGGGCTATGTTTTTAAGATTGGAGGTTAAGTTAATACTTTGGGCAGTGTCGTGATATTATTGGACAGTTGTTTTCAATTTTGTTTCGTTCAATTCGACTGTTGGACAATTATGAGAAGCAATTCTGTTTCCAATTCTTTGACGATGATCATTTCTGGACATAGTAAATTTGAACAGATTTGAACTATATAGGTTAGGTCGATTTAAGTTATTAGGTTATGTTTTTAACATGGGAGGTTAGGTTATGTATTGCATTAAATTTGACAGTGGGACAATTATGAGAAGCAATTCTGTTTGGAATACTTTACACAGTAAATTTCCACAGATTTAACTAGGTTAGGTTGATTCGATTTATTTTAGGTTAGGTCGATTTAACTTAGGGCTGTTTTTAAGATTGGAGGTTAAGTTAATACTTTGGGCAGTGTCGTGATATTATTCGTCAGTTGTTTTGAATTTATTTCGTTAAATTTGACAGTGGAATAATTATACGAAGGAATTCTGTTTCGAATCGTTCGTTAGTGACAATTTTTTCACAGTGAATTTGAACAGATTTAACTAGGTTAGGTTACGATTACGTTATTCGGTTGTTTCCATTTTAGGTTATGTTTTTAAAATTAGAGGTTAGGTTACGTATTGCATTAAATTCGACAGTGAGACAATTACACCGAAGAATTCTGTTTCGAATACTTTACACGGTAAATTTCAACAGATTAAACTAAATCAGGTCGCTTTAATTTATTCTAGGTTACGTTATTGCAAATTCAGGGAACCCAAGAAAAAGACAATTTCTCCGCGCTTCTTTTTACAGTCGAAAAACTTCCAAGTATTTTCTTTCTCAAATGGAACTGTAGTTTTATTACGAATTCGAAGCAACGTCATATATAATGTAAAATTAAAGTCTAATCGACGATTGCAAAAAAAGATTTCGCTTTCTAATCGAAGCGGCTCGTTACCAAGCCTCGACAATTGCATACACGCGTCAAATGTGAATCACGAGCGAGGGTAAGAGGGGATGCGATTAAGCCACTTAGCTCGAGAAGAGAGGATACACTGTATTCCGTCGCGTAATTAGGTCAACGATGCTTCGCAACGCGTCTTTTAGGGCCGCTTTTCACACACACACACAACCAACGCGTCTCCTTGTACTTGACAAAAACGATACGCTCTTGAGATTGTTCCTTTACTTCCGTGTAAATTGCACCGTGAACGACGGGCTCTCGAAACTGAAGGGAAGAAAAATGACCAACTGAGTAAACTCGTGCATGTCACAAATCGACGTGTACCTTTGAACCGACATTTAAATTTATACGTTATTTATTAAATTAACTCTTCGCCCCAAAGGCGTTTTCACCTTCTAAACGCTCTATGGACGCCCTTTGCCTGCAACGGGGGAAAATGGTAATAATATGCACACAGCTTGAACAAAATTGATTGAACAAAATTTGTACGGTTTTTGGGGAATAATTGACTGAGTGTGCGCTACCAAAATAAATCCAAACAGGACGATTAAAATGCCTACGGAAAATACCACCGCAAAGAGTTAATTTTCGCGGAGGAAGACCAAGCGTGCTAATATTCGTAAGAAACGATGAAATGTGCTTCTTTACGTGGCAAATTGACACGTGCCATTCTTCGTAAGACATATGAAACGTGCTACTTTTCATTTAAAATACCCTAATGTAAAAGAAAATCGATTTAAAGTCGCCAATAACCTAGCACTAGATGCGACGGTGAAGTACCTTATGATTTTTTCGTCGATTTCTACAATTATATTATATTAGAAACGTTGCAAACATTAACCACTTATCTTGCAAACTTTGAATATTTAGTAAAAGTGAAAATATTATGTACTATCTATCGGGGCCTCCATACCCAAATACGAAACCTCAGAGGGAGAATAGAGAGGGAGTGGTTGGCGTAACGCGCAAAGCCTCGGCTTGCTAAGCCGAAGGTCCCGGGTTCGATTCCCGTTGAGTCCCCCTCAATATTTTTCCGTGATCGTTTCCTACATTAATTTGTTCAATTTATTTATTATTTATTAAATTAAACTGACATGAAACTAAAAAAAAGGACGAACTAAATTTCAAAAGAAAAATTCTTTGCGTACGAAAGAATTCACACTCACGCCGAAAAGCTAACAACGTCGTTAAGAAATAACTAGAGGAACAACTCAATCAACCAAGGAAGAAAAAGAACGGTTCTACTGTGCAAAAACAAAAGCACCGCATTCTTCTTTCAAAGCGAAAACAGTTCGATCACGTTCAAGAAAATTCCACTTGCGCCTAACCTAAAATGCACACGCATTACATAAATACGTTGGTATTCGTGTTTCAAATTCCAAGCTGACACGTGAAAACACACGTTGGCAATACGAGACCAGAAGTGAGAAAACATTCGTAAGGCTGCTTTCCCCTCGTAGTGACACTTACTTACTCAATGTAATATATGGCTCGGCGTGCTCGCGAGCGCAAATTTACGCCCGGCCCCTCAAGCGACGAACGAATCGTTGGCAACGTCACGCGCCATTAAGATCCTTGAGATCCGATCGCGCAATTAGCGACGATCGCCTATTAATTACCCCGCGATTAACGGCGATGACGCGCCGCCGTGTCCGTGCAGGTAATTACTCCCGAGGAATTTTACGAGCAACCAGTCCTCCGCCTCTCTCTCTCTCTCCCTCTTTCTCGTTTACTTCGTTGCACTGGTTTTCGCCCATGTGCCGCCACGAACGGTACATTTTCAAGCACAGTGATCGATGCAACGACGATCGACATGCCGAGTGGCGATTTTCCGTCGGGGAATTTCGTTTTTTGTAGGAAATTTCTTGGTTAGGTTGCGTTAGGTTAGGTATGGCAGTCGGCGGAAAATGTGGAATAACGTTTGTTCGAAAAATAGTTTTATCGATTTTAGATATTTATGTTAGATTTATCAGTCGGTTAGATATAACAAAAATTAATCTAAAGCCTTACTAGGAAGTATACAGGGTGTCCCGTAACTCCTCGAACACCCGGAAATGGGGGGTTGCTGGGGTGGCTCTGAATAACTTTTTCCTTTACCAAAATGTTGTCTGAAGCTTCATTTTTGAATTATTAACGAAAAACACTGGCCAATCAGAGCGCGCGTAGAGCGCTCTTGGCACGAGTCTGACCCATTATCTACAATAGGGGTGTGAGACTCGTGGCAGAGATTCTGGCGAAGATGTGAGAAAAATGAATTCTAATTCTAACTTTCGTTTTAATTTGTAACTCTGAGGATTGCTAAACGTAATTGATTTGTAACAGATTGGCTTTTGTTACCTGATACCAAAACCAGTACTAAAACAGTAAAATGGCCGACGCTTAGATGCATAGTAAGAAAAAAAATCATATGTTAAGGGGTTAAATGGAGTACGACAATTACCTAACCTCCAAACAAACATCTTACGATGAAAGTTTCATGAAAATCCACCACATATTCTTCTACAATCAAAAAACCTAATTTCGAAGAATCAGTACAGTCCAATCGAAGCGAACTTAACCTCCAAAACGCTTCAATCGATTATTATTCTCCTGCAACCACACACGCACGCAACACACCATTCCATATACACTTTTTAATAAGCGGAGGTCGCAGCGAAGCCGAGGGCCAGGAAGAGCGCGTTGGAGCTGACGCGGGCCGGAATAAATGACGGCAGCGAGAGAAGCAAGAAGGAAGACGAGCAAAAAGTGAAGAAGAAAAAGGAGGAGGAGGAAGAGGAAGGGTTCAAGTGGAATAAGAGCGTAGCAGTGTGGGAGGACGCAGATTACGAGGCTGTCATTCCTCGTATAAGGCGTGAAAGGAGAAGCGGCTGCACCGATGCAAATTTCGCAATAGGCCTCCACCGTGGCGTGACAGTCAGTTTCGTTGACAGTCGGCTGCGTTTGAGCACTGGTGTGTGCGCGCGCATCCTCCGATGACAGCTCGTTTAAACGCGCGAAATTCAACGCGGGAAACAACACCGGATTGGTCATTTGCATTTATATCTGGACGTGTTGTATAATGCGATGGAAATTGTGATATTTTGGTAGGAGGTTAGGAATAATTACAGCTTTTGTCTTTTACAAAAGTCTTTTGAGGTTATGTTTTGATTAACATTTATCCGGAACACCGTGACTGATGTTTATTGGAGTTGTTTAGGTTACGTTACTATCTGCTACAATTTACAATAATTTCTTCATAAAACGAATTTGCGTGAAGAAAAATTCTAACCAAATAATAAGAATAATTACAGTTTTTGTCTTTTACAAAAGTCTTTTGAGGTTATGTTGTCATTAAACTTTATCAGGAACACCATGACTGATGTTCATTGGACTTGTCTAGGTTATGTTACTCTCTGCTACAATTTACGAGAACTTCACGATAAAAAAGAATCCTAACCAAAAATTCACGTCACATCCATCAATCACTTACGATACTTACGAACTGCACCATCAGTCTTGCACTCGTATAAATTCTGAAACTGAGACTAATGACCAATCAAACGCTTAACCTCCGCGATTCTTAACCCCGCTGTATAAGCGTAATCTCGTTCAAGATTCTTCCCTCCGTGGAATCACAGGGAATCTCTAATAATTTTCTTAAGAGAACGGTTTTGCATCGGTCAGAAACAGTACCATAGTCGAGGGGGGCACAGCAGCGCTCACAGCGAACACTTTATCATCGTCAGGCTGGATCTCGCCGCGCATACGTCTCGTACCCGCTGGTCATACGCGCGTGAGTTGACGCGTGACGTGTAAGTTGCTGCAACCAATGCAACAAAGTGAGTGTGAAACGCGCAACGATTTGTAAAACACGACCGTCACTGCGTATTACCGCCACCCGTCATAATACCCCGGCTGGATTAGAGATGAATTCTCATAAGTCAGATTAAGCATTGTTACTAAACTTCGTACTTGTTCGTTCGCTGCGAGAGAGAAATATATCGACTTGTGTCGTTCGTACAAAGTGAGACATTTTATCGAGGTTAGGTGAACTTGCCCGCTATTCACCACGCTACGAACTTTCGTACGTAAAAAAAAAGTGCTCTCTCGATGCGAGATAACGTGGAACAACTTCGTGCGTGTTTCGAGGGAATGAAGTGATATCAATATCGGTGTCGAATTTGACTGTGATGTATCAGGTGATTCCGTAAGTTCGTGCCGAAAGCGAAATTCAAATATAACGGTTCTACTAAGAAAAATAGGAAAAAGTTGAGGAATTAGAAAGCATTTGCGTTTTTCTTATTAAATTTAAAGGTTTGTTGAAGATATTGATCTAAATTAATAAATCGACACGAAATTATGAGATGATGTAATATTTGGAGGGTTTTCGGTCTGCGCATGCGTCTCATTTGGGCGCGATTTTTAAAAAGTTTCAATTTCGTAGTTTGTCGTAATAGTTCTTTTGGATAGAAGCTTTTGTTTTTCTCTATGTAAATTGCTATTATTGATTTATTGAGAAATATAAAGAACTTTGAGTTGATCAGACGTATTTATTTCATTTTAACAATCTTAACGCTCTTTAATGTTTCTAAATTTAATTACCCTACAATAAGATATAGTAGGTGAGCACTCTCACGAATTTTCATTTAAAATTTCTACAGCTGTAAACTACAGCACGTGACAGTCAAAACCGAGCCGGTGTTAGTGATGCATTTGCATAAATTAATTAAGATCAATTACAATTATTGCCAGAAAAGGATCTCCGTATGTCTCAGATCGATGGAATTTACACACGAAACGTTCATCTTGGAACATTCAAACAAACTATGCAGCGTGTCTAACCTTAAAACAGGAAAATCTACGAAACGTTCCAAACCTAACCTCACTTTTTACGTTGACCGTAGACAAACAAACTGTCCGAGATTCCTGGTGACGCCACGGTAATATTACTCGTCCAAACAGTGGCCCGGCGAGATCCTGATAATGAACGACAGATAAGATACGACGTTTCACGGGGACATAGAGCGGAAAAGCCGGTGGCGTAATGTGTCCGACGGTGGCGACGCCGTCGGCAAACAGTAGATTCCTTTAGCGATGGTAGAGGACAGCTACCGGTTCGATCAAACAACAGCGCCAACAATGAAAGGTTTTTCGGGCGGCTTGGTGGCACGTTCGAAGAAAAAAGGAAATAAAGGTGGAAAAGAAACGCGGCCGAAAAGGCAAAGCCCAGGAGCTCGAGACACGTTAACGACCGCGCAGGTGCTAATTGCGGTGGCGGCGAGCCAAGGCCCTCTCTCGTCGTCGCTTTCTGGACGACGATTCCGGGGACAACCGAGCTAAACGCTTCTGCAAACACTCTCGGCTCCCTGATTCTTCTCGCTGCCGTCTAACTGGGAAAACTCTTAACGTCCACCCTTTAATCAATGCCCGAGGATTGAAGGGAATTTTTTCGTTCTGAATGGTGAAAGAGGAATGTATTAATTGGGTCCGGAGATACGGATGAGTGCTTTCGAGAGATTGTGTGATTTTTATCTGAACTCTGTGATTTTTCCGTTATGTCACTGTTATTTCAGTTGGAGGTTTTTAGTTTTATTCTTTTTTTTCTTCCAAAGAAATATGGAACTTTTAATGTAAAGTTTCTGATTTTTTAAAAGTCTGATTTAGGTTATGTAATTTTTGGTTGTGAATGGTGGAACAGGAAGTATTAATTGGGTCCAGAAATAGATAGTCCAAGAGATTGTAATTTTAATGTGAACTTTCTGATTTTTAGGTTATGCCACTGTTATTTGAGTTGGAGGTGTTTTTTTTTTTTTTTTTGCAAAGAAATGAAGTTTTTGATTTAGGTTATGTTATGTGTTAGATGACTTATGAAAAATGAATATTTGATTCACAAAGACTGCAAAAACAATATATATTTCAAAGAAGCATCGAGGTAAAGAAAGGAAAAAAATCTCGTTTCACTTAGCACACAGTGAGACAGTTGTTACGCAGATGAAGAATTACAAACGATTATCGAGAAAATTAACACATCGCGAGTAAGTCGCGAGACATGTTGCATCTCCGTGTCACGGGACGTTTCCAGCGAGAGTAACTACAGTAATAACAAGCAGCAAGTCAATTTTCTAAAACGATCTTCCTAACCTAAAATTCAAACACAAAAAAAAACTATATCCCTCTCGATAATTTCTCTCCTAAATAAAAACTGAAATAAAACTAATTACCCTGAAATTTTAATCCGGCAACACTTCACATCTACGTAAAGAACGACTTAAAATAAAAAAAAATGACGAAAAGAATGAAAACGAAATTCACCCAAAACGGTGGAAAAAAGGAGAAATTTGAACGGCGCGAAAAGCGCATGCACGAGGCCAATCATGCAACTGGA
>NW_017100231.1:6893622-6924712 GCF_001263275.1 Habropoda laboriosa
CCCCTCCCCACCCTCCCCCCTCCCGACGTCCCGCGGCTGAGGACCACGGGAGACCGTGTGGGAGACGGCAGCTGTGCATTTCAGATAATGCACGATCCCGCGTGCACTATGGCTCGCATTACGCTCGGTCACGTTACCGATAAGACGGACCTGCACCGTACACGCTTGTCTTCTCTTTTTTTCCTCGGGTGAAAGTGTGTCCTTTTCTCGTTGCTCTTTGGAGACATCTGGTAGCGACGATGGAAACGATTTTTTTCTGTTTAAGGCTTCGCGTACGTTTATTTCGGTTATTTAGAATTCTTCTATCGTGTTAATCGAATGGAAATTAACCCTTTTTAGGGGACTAGTTGAGCTGTGAGACGATACTAAATGTAAGAAGTAATGGTACATATAAAAAGAATGCTTTACTGAAATGGAAGCTGTATCCCTACCGAACTCTCGAAACGGACGTTACGGATTCTCGTCTTGTTTACACGGTTGCCATGGTGATATTGCTACGCTACGCTCCACCAGAGTGACCTCTAGGACACTGCGAGCGTTCGACGTTTGAATAATATGTTTTTTGTGCTTGGTAAGCTTTAAATGTAAATTGATATTGAAGTTTAATACTCGTGAAATACTTCGTTATGTCTAGAAACGAAGTGGAATATTGTTGTAGGTTATAGTGTTGGATATGTAATGCAAAAAATGGCGTGTGTATGCTTAAAAATTATTTAGGTTTGTATATAACCTCGTGAGATTGCTTGAAGTGAAAGAAAGGAGTGTAAGAAACACATCATTTCAAGGTGGATCATATAAGATGATGCTTCGTATCGCACACTGCATCATGTCCATTTGTAACGTCTTTATGACGGACAGCTGAAATTTGCGTTCATGCGAAAGGAACACGTTTAAAACATTAACCGGTAAAAAGTAATATAAATCATCGATAATTTCGCGGTTCGAAATGGTTTCAATGTAAACTTTTATCAATATTACGTGCCTCGAAATATGTAATACTTGTTAAATATAAAATTATCGCTGTAATATGTCGAAGAAATGGGCCCAGATAACAGGTTAATACTTTCATTATCTGAGATGGCGGAAATGTGTCTGCTTCTTGGTTAGGCAAAGTAATTTTACTCGCAACATTCCACTTTTAACAAAATATTAATTATCAGTACACGAAACGCGGTGTCAAACAATGATTTAATAAGGTAACGCGATTACTGTTGCTGGAATTTTACTTGTTTGATCATTATAGTAAGTTACATGACTAGCATCTCGTTCTTATATACTTGTAGCAACAGAGTTAAGTGTGCGCGTCGTTGGTGCATAGGCAGCGTGGGACCTTTGTCGATATTCAAAGTCAAGCATCGTTTGTCGCGACAATAAAAGAGGATGGGTGACCGCCGGAGAAAAATTTCTTCAATGAAAATTTACACATTTTTCTTCAATTATGTTTGTGTTATTTAATTACTACATTAAATTCTCTAATAACTTGACGCGAATATAAAATAATTTAGAGATAAAAAAAAATTATTTCGAAATAAAAATTAAATAATATTTAAATACTTCAAAAAAATACTCCGTATACACATAAACAATAGAAAATATTTCACAAACGACGCAACACGCCTTGCTCGCCCCTAATAAAGCGTGTTTATTAATTATCATTAAATGACTGCTCCAGTGAATGATTGCGTCTATTAATCAGGCATTAATCCGTGTACGAGGAGCGGTGCTCCACGGCGTCGAATTAAGGGGGAGGAGGCCATCGACGAAGGCGAGCCACGTCCGTGGCCGTTACGTGTGATTTTAACTTAATTAATCTTCCGCTTAATGACCGGCCACGTAACCGGCCAACGAAAGAGATAAACGGTTAACCATACATTCGCCTGGGCCAGAAATAGTAGCGATACCATCAATAAAAGCTGCACGACGCTGCTCGCAAACTGTTTATGGATAGAAAGCGAGCTTAACAAAGAGAAGTCCGGTTCGTTCGTTGCGCGACTTCGTTTGCAATTTAATGGAACGCTTGCTTACGATCTTACATAATAAAGAAAATTATGCCGGCCGTCGTAATAGCGTTTCAGCGAGACGGGGGGGAAGAAGGAGCAACAGTTCGTTTCGAAAATTGGAATTTGTACAGAAAACTCAGCTCGAGTTAATTTAAAAAATATATAAAAATCAAATACACAAGATTTAAATCTCTCATGCTGAATCGAACATGGAGGAAAGACACGTTCTAAGAAATAAAAAAAGAAGAATATTCTCCAAACTTTAGAAAAGGGTTACAGGAATTCCAAGAAACTTCGTGGACCCAAAGGTCTCACTTTACAAGAAACAGTGAACAGGCTGTTTTCCCATTTTTCCAAGTGGCGGGCGCGAACGACAAAAGGAGCCACCCGCCGCCATCATGAATATTCAGCGTGAGTTTTGCATTTATTAAAACAACAGAGGGAAGCACAAGTTTTATTCATGCCGCTCGCATAATTGCCCCCGTGTATCTGAATACATCTCTATATATACATATTTTTCGACGTTCGAAAGTCTTCAACGAGAAAATACACTTCTCACACACACACACACGCAAACACGAGTAAACTTTCGTACACAACTTAACTCGTTAAAAATAAAGATTAAGACGAATTTTTTCTTGTTATTTTTAAAGATAGTATAAAGTGGTGAAGATGTTTCTGAATATGTTTGCGAATGTTTCAAGAGAGATTGACGTTGGTTGATCGCGTTGAAGGCTTTAAGCACCTGCTATCTTCCGAGTTATCGAGACGGATCTTAATAAAGGAAATTATAGTGTCAGCGAAGGCTGTAATTATTTCATTTCTACGAGCGCTCTCGCCGCGTGGAATCGATATCGTCGGCGTGGATCTAGCGTAAAAGTCGTCCGAGGAGTTTATGATATTCTGGGCGTTATCGAAACCATTGTACTGCGTTTACCCGACACTTCTGAGCAGAAATCGCCTACACGAGATTAATTTCGCTGGAATGAGAAGGGAATTTTATTACTTTGTTCAATTATAGATACTGAATGAGAGAGAACTTTTCAAACGAGAAAGGAAGATAATTAGTGAAGGATCAGCGATTTTTTTTCATTGCTATTAATGCTATTCAATCTGACTGTAATATTTTTGAAGAATTCGTAGGTAGTGAGTAGAATATTATAGAGAATGCTTCAAAAAATATGTTAACACTCATATGAAAGTAATATTCTTAGAGAAACAGGACTGATAACATGATATATCATACTAGCAAACGTAGTTTGTCTTCAAAGAGTCTCCACTTGATCGCCATCATTGTCAACTTTTTTCTTTTAGAAAGAAAAGAAAATATATACATGCACAAATTCTCCATATAAGTGTTAATAATATTTTGAAACACCATGTACAATACTTTTTAAATCTGGAAGTTTATATAAATATTTTCTATATTTCCCATAATAACAATTTTATACACAGAATACTTTAAATGCATATTATTTGTTGATAGAATAAAGAACTCAAGAAAAATAATCAACTAATCATTTAAAATTTCAAAAATATACAAATTCTGAATTTGTTCTTCATTTCAATATAAATTATTCAAGCAGCTTGTCCTACCGATGAAATTCAAACGTTCCTGAACATAACCTCCAAATGTACAGTTCAAACGCTACCCATAAACCCCGCTAACAGGCATCATTTCGAAGACTTTCCCACCGAAGTCAAGATAAAATTTCGCGAAGACTGAAAACGACCGCTCTAAACTGGCCACAATTTGCATATTACGAATACCTGCATCCTTATCTAAATAAATCATCGCAGTCATGCACCTCCAGCATTCCACAGTGAACGCATCTCCCTAATCTCACGAAACCAGTTTACGGAGACCAGAAAAAGCAGAAGAAAAAGAAAAACGAAAGAAATAAGAACACGTTACACATAAATCGGTCAGGAAGTCGCGGAATAGCGAGGCACCGTTTCGAAAACGTTCTCACATCGGGAGGAAAGTCGCAAAAAGGTAAAGAAAGAAGGAGGATCAGTGAACGTTTGAGTTCGAGCCAGTGGAAACGCAAGCAACAGGCCGCGCGAGCAAGAAAATAGGAAAAACGGGACTGGAGAAATAATCCGCGCCGTGGCTTACACTGCTCGACCGTAATCACTTGCGTGACACACCTATGCGATATGTAAGTACGTGTGCATACATAGAAATCATAACCTGTATATATACCTGTAGATATAGAAATCGGTATGGCTATTGCTCAGTATATTGCCAATCGTCAAGCTCGTTGATTCCACTCGAATCTCCACGCGAGTTTCTTTTATTTCACCTTCTTGAAAATCGTCGAGAAATGCAACGCGACATTCACGATTCACCACTTAGCAGGTTAATACGTAGAGTGTGAACTTGTTAATGTAGGTTAGGTATGGAATGATTTACGTATATACAACGTGAAAATAAATCAACTAGAGTTGACTGTAAAAAATTGCGTACATCTCTCTAGAGATTCCGATTGCGACGCAAATCTGACTGCACACATAACCTCCCCTTATTTCCAACCGTTCACAACAAACAAACCACCGATTCACGCGGTATTTTCTTTCTTGTCTCACTTGCGATCGAGAAACCAACACTAAAACACACATTCGATCTCTCATGCACACAAAACTTCCTGAAATCCTCAACAAATCACTTCGTGCCACCGTCGTTCGATCATAATTCACGTCCGTCGGACGGATCGACGCGTCGCGCTTGCGCAACGGGCGCGCATGCGCATGCGCACGCGTTCGCTCGTGACGGTTTAGAGAAATTAACGTTTCGCCGCGTACACCGCACCGTTCGTTTCTCGTGGCATTTAATTCGATAATTAACCGTCTAGGATCAAAGGTTCGTCAAACACGATACTGTACGGAGTAACGAGCATTAATTTAGGCATCTCTCTCTTGGCGGTGAGTCGCGGTGAGTCGCGTCGATTCCGCGTCGCTCCACGGCTGGTCGATCCGTGAGAAAGTCCGCGGCGGCGTCGATCGAGTGGCCGATAATACCGATGATCGAAATGCATCGGTATGCGAGCGCGTTTCCGCGCCAGCGTAAGAACACGAGTCCAGAGAAAGAGACCCAGACTTCGTTGCTCAACAACGATCCCTCGATTGCTGTTTTATACGGATCGCTACCGATCCACTTCCGAAATTGCCCCTTTCGAGCTACAATTGCGAAAGTGAACGACCATTTCATAGGGGATATTTTGCTGGACATATTGAGTGCAGTGTGTTTGCGAGTGTGTGCAATGTCGGTGGAACAAATATAGGGTGTTGCGGAAATTGTGGTATTGACAAGCAAGGAACCGAGTAGGAAGTGATTCCTCGTGTAAAAGTAAGTTGAAATTTTTTCGTATAAGGCTCCGTTTTCAAGCAAATTGAATTCGAATGTTCGAGAAGTACGCCTGCACTTGTCCAACCACAATCTACTGGTTCATCCGATCTAACTATTCACTGCTATTTCCGTCAGTCTTTACAGACGAATTCTTGCTTGGAAAATTAACGATATATTGATATTAACAATCGATTAATTGCAACTTTCGATATCGATATATTGTCATGCAATTAATCGCAATTTTCGATATCGATATATCGACATGTGATTAATCGGAATTTTCAATATCATATATCGATAACGACAATCGATTAATTGCAATTTTCGATATCGATATATCGCTATATTTGTTCCACCAACTTCATATAGGGTGTTTCATAATACGTGGGCTTTGATTTATCCTTGTTTATGAAACGCAACGACTGTTGTGTTATTTGATTTGATATTGAATTACCTTTGCAGGAAATGTTCAACATGGCTGCCTCGCTTTTTAACGCATGCGCATGTGCATCTCACCGTTGATCTTATCAGTTTTTAGATAATTCTAGCTGTCACACGAATTTAAGGGAAAGTTTATTTAATTCTGCAACGAGGTATTTCAACGTTTCCAATATCCTTCCGTAAATGTGTGCGCAGTTTGTAAAGAAGTAGGAATTTCACAATGAGAAAAATTGTTGGAGAAACTAGAGCAATTTGATTTGTTTCGTTTCATTCTGAGGTTTTAGAGTGGAGTTATAACGACTCTTAATTTCTCCTAGACACAGTTAGGTATGAAACGATAATTACTGCTCCTTGTTAATCTGAAATTAAATACCAGCAACACAGTAATAGACGACTTTCCTTATTTTGCAGTTTAGATTCTTTAACAAATGCTTTCCAGGCCCTATTACGTTAATCAGGCATCTATGCTAAAGACAGAAGTTTTCACTTTCACCAACCGTTAATATTCTCATTACAGGTGAATAAACGCGGATACAGATGCAAAAAGGGGAACCATCATATTCATTTAAGCTACCAGGATGATTCTTGGAAGATGAAGGTGTGGTCAAGTCATTGAAATGTTAAAAAATAAAAGAATCAATATCTCTGCTTGCAAGTCACTCATTAGATGAGTTTAATAAATTACTTTAACTGTATCTGAGTTACAATTTTCCATAATTGAAGAACTCATTGCACACATGATTCTTTGTTCGCTTTAATTCTGCTGCTGAAAAGCTTCTTGCGCTTAATCTCCGTTATCGTACAACATAACCTATAAAATCGTGCAAAAAAATCCACCTATTTATTCTCTAAAACAGATGTTCTAACCTAACAACTTCAAATTAATAAATAAATTTCAACTACCACTCTCTCCCTGATCCAATTCTAACACACTGTATAATTTCAATCACAACGTACACCACAAGTGTCTAAAAATATCAAAATAGAATCACAACAATCAATCCTCATAAAATTTCCTGTTCTCCCTAAATTGTGTCACCAGTTCTATAAAAATTCTCTCCACCATTTCATACTCTTCCCACGTGTTCGACGCTCCTCCATTTCCCACCTCCTTAATCACCTCGCTAGAACAAAGAAAAAAAAGAAAAAGAATCTGCAAGATCCCCCTTGCGACATATATCACCGACATCCCTATCAATTTCCAGCGAGACAAGCGTCCCTGCTTCCTGCACACACGCCGCTTCTTCTTCACCCTCCAGCGAAAGACAGATCCCAACGAGACACCTACGAAGCACCCAGCATCATCTCTCTCCTGTATAGTCGCGTTGCTTACCATCACGATCGCGTCGTTCGAGAGAAAGAACGGTCGATTAATCGCAAAAAAAGGACGAGCTCACACGCGAATCACGCATCTAAGCGCGATCTAAGCACGTACATTGGGTCCGGAAGAGAGAGAGAGAGAGAGAGAGAGAGGGAGAGGTGGGGGAAGACGAAAGAGGGCGCAGGTAGCGAGAATCAGCTCCGAGGGAACGTATGACGGCCGATGCGGTAATTATCTCTCTTACCTCTCGTCCTTTTCTCTCCTTTCAGACTGGTTGCTCCGACCGGCCACAGCTGCTCGAGTGCACCTAATTACGAGCAAGAACACTAAACTGCAATTAACAAGCCTCCCTGGCCGCGCGCCATTTTGTCTTATTGCCAGGCAGCGCCGCGCGCGGTGGCTCTGCGTTTCTTTTTAGCGGAGCCGCGCGGACGTGCCCGCACTCGATCGACGGCTGACCTCGGCAACGATGGATCGAACGATACAGGAAATCGAGAACTGTACCAGGCTTCAGACATTGCTTTCCACTTTTGAGGAGATTTTTTTTGGACGTAATGGACCGATGAAATGTTTTCTGCGATGATACAGTGTCATGGTTGACCGTTTTGCGCTGTGGTGGAGATTTGAGGTTAGGACTGTTTTAGAGTGGACGATTTTTTGTCGAAGTTTTATAAAGGAAGGATTCCAAGAATGTGTTGTCAGTGATGATGGACGAATGGACACTCTTTGAAGGCAAAATACACTTGTCAATATGACATATTAAATTTAAATGTTAAAACTTTTTGAAACGCCCTGTAACGTCAATTTATTGTTACACTGTACGTACAAAGAAGTACATGTATTTATAGGTTGATAAATGGGTGTGTATCAGTTATAAACATTGTGTGACTAATATGAGGATATATGGCACATAATATAAATTATATTCATTGTCTGATCTATGAATTGTATAAATTATACAAATTGCTTTCAAGTCAAACAGCACAACATTACTGCTAGTCCTTCACTTCATAACCTCACTTTTCCATAATTAAATCAACTTTCCTCATTAACGGCCATAAAAATTACTCTCAAATATATCAAATAAAAATTTCAGAATTTTCCACCATCATGACAGAACTGAACACAAACGTCATGAGCACTCAGTGGACTAAATTGCTCTCCCAAGAATTTTTCCAAAGCGATCGTGTGCGAAAGGAGCGTTAGAATGCTTCCCGATCGGAGAAAGGAACGAAAGTACAATCTGATCGCCGGGCATACGGAGAAACGGTACCACCCGGCTTTTAATGAGCACTCTAACGCGCTCGCGCGTTCGACCTTAGGTCATTGTTTCGCTCCGTGGGTGGAAATTAATGCGGTCTTACATTACCCGATCGAGCCAGGATATAATAAGATGTTTAAATATGCGACTTCACACCTGCGCCACCCCAGTCGTATATTAGCATTTTTCGCTTTCGCGCGCGAAACAATGGGCCTTCTATCGTGACTTACCTTTTACCGCGGACAAGGAAACCACGATACGCTGGTTCCCCGTTATCACTAACTATAAGCTTGTACTGCGTCGTGAGTCATTTCACAGCGATCACCAGCGCGAAGTCTTTCTTCGCGATCGCTTCGGGTTAAGTCGTTTAATGGTAACGTGTGTGTTTGAATCTTTTGTGAGAAAGAGAGATTATTTCAAGTGGTATAGTCGATGGAAACGATATAGTGAAAGCGTAAATTGATACATTAATATCGTCAGTTTTAAATTTCACGAAATATAGTGTCTTGTTCATTGTATAGGTTAGGATAGGCGACAAAGATGGCGCTTGGAATGGGCAGACACAGATGTCACGTGTCTTTACAATGCTACTGGTTATTAACACCGATGGTAAAAAGCGTTTCAGTTGGTGAGTTCTAACTGAGAATTGCTCGAGATACCGCTATTACGGTTCTGAAACGAGAATACTGTTCCAGGGTATGAATGAGTGCTTGTCCTAGATGTCAGTCAGATTCGTTAGAATTCTGAATGAATACTCCTTTGACTGGTGACGCAGCATGGTTCTGAATGAGTATCGCTAACTTCCAAGAATATCTCTATTAATCCGAAATTTAAGATTGTGTCAAATACAAAATTAACTGCAATTTTTCTTCCTCACTAAAGCACAGAAAAAAAAACAACTTCCAAACTCACAATCTTAATTACCAAACTATAAACTCATCAACAAGAATACTCCATACAAATTCTCTCTAAAGAAAAACGTTCTAAACTCATGAAAGTCGTTTGTATTCTCTGCAGAAGCGAAAAATTGTTCTCCAAGCTATCAACTTGCACCAGAAAGAGAAAGAGAAAAATCGACCCGGTCGTTACAAAAGCGTTGCATGATGCTAAACACCTCGGTTCGACGTATCTCGTTTTAATTACCGCGCAATTAACACCGTCGTCGTGTCGGCGGCTATAATTCTTCGTCGCGTTTCGAAACGAGCGACCATTGAAGCTGCCTGCCATCATCGTCGTCGTTCTCGCATAAATTCTAAAATATTATTCACCGCTGCTTCCTTCTCTACTTAACCACGCAAATTTATCTATCCGATCACCGAAGAGAAACATTAGCCGAGTGCGCACGCGCACGCGCCTGCGCGAACGCGTCAAAATTCCGCAGAAATTCCGACGTAAGTCGAACGCCGCGACTATTAAACCGTGTTTAAGTTAATGGTTCCCACGAGAGGTGTCAGCCGTGGCTTGATTGATCGATCGAAGGAATAAAACAAAGCTTAGCTATACTACGTTCCTTTTTTTCTTTTTACCTTGCATTCTACGAATAGCGTGGAGAGAGGTTAGATGAAACGATTTCAAAAGTGAAACTGGCTGTTGCCAGAAATCTAGAGAAAACTTGGGTTGCAAAACTGTAACGTCTGCCAGTGTTCGTTCTCCCATGTTTTATTTTAGCGCTGTCCTCGTCTAATAATGCGTTCTCTCTCACTCCTTATTCTACTAGCTCAACCGATGCCCAACGGTTCGACCGTTTTTTGTGCAGTCTAGCTCGTCGGTTTGTTTACATTAGCCCTGCACACTTGTGCCTTCGTAATTCGAAACCTTTTAACCTCTACATCCAACGAATCTGTACATCATTCTATGCTGTTTTTCCTCGTCGCTCCAAACATCTACGTATATTCTGTCCTTGTCATCTGACTATCGAACCACTCATCCCCCTGTGGTATGTATTTCTTCGGTTTTCAACGGAATCGTAACGACCGTTAGCCTATCCTAGACATCATACATTTTCCAATTCGTTGTTATTCTTATTATTAGCACATTATCGACGGAAGACTCCATATCAACATTTTTTTTCTATTAGATACGAGTTCAGTAAATGATCGGTTTTTCCATTAAAGGAACGATTTTACAGCACATTTCTATGCATTTTCACTTCCCATATTAGGTGTAAGTGTAATCAACGCTGTTGCCCCGTCGATAAAGTGTTAATTTTACGTAACAAATAATACAGAAATTTCTACACGTTAACCTAACCAAACCTGGGAGCGTGGACAGTGAGATCCATCCAGTCGTACGCGAGCATACTTCAACGCCAGCTACTCGGGGCTCGCGATTTTTCACGAACATCAGTCCTCGTTCCATGTAATTCTTTAATTTAATCGCGCAGCAAGCGCGCGTTACGCCGCTCCACGGACGGCTTAATAGATCTCCGGGCATTAGCCGTGGCGACTCAACAGCCGTCGGATCGTTCGGCTCTTTCGAAAAGATTAACGCGAACGACCGCGCGGTAACGACTCGCCGGCGAACCATCGTCGTCCCGCGGAGCGATTATTCTGAGAGAAGTAGCGACACGCGTGTCCCAGGCTCTGCCGTCATCATCGTGTTACGATCACGATGGCACATCGGTGTATTGTGACAATAAATGTTGCGAAATGTGTAAGAAGAATTTTGAGCATGAAAAAGTGTTGCATTACGAAACGTGAATTCCTGATGGTATCTCGAATGTCGTATAGGTTAGGTTAGGAAAACAGTTTGCGGCTTTAAACCCTCCGTAGACAGACATATTTTTTTACAATCTGGGTCTTTGACGACCCAAGTGAAATTTCAGTCCCTATTTCCTAGAAACGAATTTTTGTTTCTATTGAAATAAGTTTTGAACATATAACTTAACGAACAATTGTATAATGTTGTAGAGAAATTGATACATACTCCAGATTTTTTGAAAACTTAAAACAGTGAAAGAAAGATTAGATTTTGACACAAACTACCCAATTTGCCTACGGAGTGTGCAAAAATATGTTTGCCTACGAACGAGAAATGAGATTTCAAACTTAAATGCCCATTTCCATGGTTCGACGTGGTCGAAAGAAGTCGTAACGATATTTGCACGACGACTGCGTGTAACGACGTCATTAACAGGGCAGAGAAAAAGCAGTAGTGGGGAGGAGGGGCATTTGTCAGCAGGACGGAGCGGAAAAATGAGATCGGACAGGTCGCCGTTTTACGCGACCAGTTCGACAGTGCAGGTCGAGGCTGGTGAACGGGCAGCTCAGGCCACGTGCAATTTAGCGCGGACGCCATTACTCTTCGCGCGTCCCCTCGTCGAACGGGACAGAGTCTAATTGCGTCGAGCCATGGAAAAAAGAATTTGACGGAGCTCGTTAAGCGCCCCGCGGTACCTCTTGCTCCAGGGCAACGAGACTCCTTCGACACTCGGCGTCTCTCAGCTTGGGGACGCGTTTCCCACGCGGAACAGCTTCGTTAGCGTTACCTTTTAATTATTACGAGGTTAGGAATTGACAAAGTGGAAAAAAATTATCGCGTTAATGTGCATATTTTTAAGGTTAAGTTCTAGAGAATTATTTAATTTCTGTATTTAAATGTTCTTTTTATTAATTCAAGTTTGAAGGTGACAGTAGAGGTTAGGTTACCGGTGACCGATCATTTCTTCGAAAAGTCATTATCGAACATACACGCTATATGCTCTTAACGTAATAGATAGGTAAGGAGTGATATTCATGCAGATATGCTTTCATATTGATCGATTGATAGAGGTGTCAGTTACGGTGCCGGACTAAGAACGCAGATCTGGTTCGCGATACTTCACACATTAACGTGATATCTTAAGCACGATGTATTGTGCTAAATACACCTTTGCTATTAAGAAACTGAGATCATACCTTCACATGGCGCCATATTGATTCTAACCTATAAGCTTATAAAACGCATGGCACTTGCAGAAAGTTCAATCTAAATGAGATTACATTTTAAATTCACCCTCTAGACATACTATATTTATATCACAGCTCGATAAAGATTAAAAAAAAAAAAGAATACTTCCATACACAGTGAAAGGGAGCGTTCCCAAGAACTGCTTCACCTAACCTCACAAACGAATCGAATGTTAATACTAAAAAAAAAAAACAATAACAATCACTCCCGATGTATATGTCAGTCACAACTAATCTGCAATATTACCGTGGAACATTCCACGTCCATCTCGAATAAGAAATCTCTCGAACTTGCTACTCCGCGTATATCAGAACAATACGCAAATTAGCGTATCGGTTTGCAAAAACAACATGGCCGAGGGTGGATCGTTGCAATCCATATCCATCGCGCCGCCTACGTGGCATAAAGAGAGGCTGCCCCGGGGCCAGTTCGGCGTTTGTCTTTAACGAGGTGCAACGGAGGATGCACGTGCAGGTGTACGCTCGTGTAAGGCGCAGGGCGTGGTTCTTCTATTCGTTAACGCGGACAGATTCGACGAAGGTGGGACGCACGCACCGCGAACGAACACGACCTTTTCCGCCTGATCTATCCGTGGGATCGATTCTAGTGGAAACACAAACGGGATTTCTCGTTTCCTCGCCCTTTTGACGATGCACAATGATGGTATTGTTCTATTCGTTTCAGCGCGTCACTTCGTTTCACGATGAGAATATCACCTTTGGTACGAAGATGAATCGGAAGATTGGAAACGGAATCGAATTATTCACGAATTCATTTCACAATTAAACTCTAGCTGTGTCACAGAAATTACGTTCACACTAGACCACAATTGTCATACATAACCTCGCTACGTTGATTTCAAAATAAATTCCATCACACACGCTCGAAAACACATTCGACATAAAACTTGTACCACACATTCCAGCTTCCACTCTCACGTCTACGAAACACAGAACTATTTTCAACAAGCTACTCGAATATCGAAATAATTCCAAACGACCGTAACAAGCATTCGCTTTCGAGATATGACGCAGACTGTGAATTTTCCCAGGCGCATGCGCGTTAGCTACAATACAACGACGCAGCGACAGCAGCGCACGTATCGTCTACATGCCGAGCATTCTCGCAACGTTCTGATCGCTATTAAATTTCATTTCACGAATCGAGCAACATTCGGTCACGGTTCGTCCAGATTAAACTGGGTTATCCTGTGCTCCAGTGGTTGGTTAAAGGTGTAGTTGGAATTATCCGTGACTTTTCTACAGATTTAATCGTCGATAGGAGGTTAGAGTTTCATTAAGAGGTAGCCAATTAGCCGTGTTGCGACGGCAGTCGGAGACCAGGACCCGGTAGGAAGTGGGTACGCGCGGCAACAGCGCTAGGAAATCCACGATAATTGATATTTAGGATATTACAGGCCGGGAGACGTGTAATCAGCGGATAACTGTATCCGCCAATGAGCGTAACTCTCTGTGGGATCGCACGCGGCATCGTAGCGCGAGTCGTTTCCACGCTCGTTAAAGAAACGACCCTGTTACACGCTACTAGCCAGCGACGACTAATTTACGCGGATCTGGACGCAGATTTTTACGGTCCACGAGGAAACGTCCGCGTTGTTCGCTGGGTGGGAAGATTGTTGGGAAATGTGGTTCGAGAGGCGATCTGTGATTTCGTGAATATTAACCACTTGCCTTGTAACGACGAGTGACGTCATTGACGAGTCACACTTGTGGTGTAGATTACGGTAAAGATTTATTTTTATTTATTTATTTATTTACGGGTATATAACCCTTTAGTATACGAAAGAAGAATTGTATTTTTGCTCCAAGTTCAATTTCAATTTAAGGCTGACAATTACAGAATACAAATTTTATGGAATATTTCGGCTTTTTCTTAATTTAACGCTGTATACAAACAGCGAATAGTCGAAACTGACGTGCGTAGTGATTAAAAAAGTTCGACTATCACACTGCACAAAGCAATGAGTCTAGATTGTCCAAATCAATGAAATATTAAGTTTTTCTTTATACTTTCTGAGATATTTGTAATTAAATTTAATAAAAAAAGAAATTTCACGTTAAGGGTCTATTTTTAATTTTTCTCAAACGATGCAAATGGGTTAAATTTAATTTAACCCTTTTAGAACTGTTATCGTACTATTGCGTCATACTAAACAAAATTGTCTACTACGATTATTACTGTTTATTAATTATTTACCGAGATCATGAATTATATAGAAATATGTATTGCGATGTGAATAAAAGATTTCGTTAAATGCAATATAAATATACAATACGAAGACGATATAAAGAGACATAAAGCAAAGGCTATTCAATAAAATTGGATCGAAAGGGAAAAAGTAATTCGTTAAGAGGTCGAGTCAACGACCAACGGTGATGGTTCGTTAGAATTCCACGCAGGCTGCTATTTGGGTAATAAAAAACTTAGCTCCCCCCTTTTCGATCGAGGGGATGAAACGAGGATGTAGCCTTCGGCTTAAAAACACGGTGGAAAGAAAGAGGGAAAGGAGGAAACGGTCCCCCATCGATATCCTCGAGGCTCCTCTGGATAGTCCTCCTTAAGTTTCCACACGACAGCCGACGCGGTGAAGTTGGAGAGTGTCTTGAAAGCGCAAACGTTTCGATAGCTCGATAAAAGTTTACAAACTCCCGCCTACCCTGCCTCGCCACGTCGAGTATCATCGATACCCGATGGAAATCCTTTTAAATTCCTCCAAGGGCCAGAGGGGAGGAGGTAAGAGAGGTATCGAGGGTCGATCGAGACCCTCTCGATACCACGAGTCGAATAACTGACTCCTCTGGCTCGAGATTCGAATAAATATCAATGTCGATAACTCGTTTTCTCACTTCTTTAACTGTTGATTTTCAGGTTAGTTTAATCTGTAATTTATTTCATATATTATACGCGTTTTATTTTCTATATTATATGAAAAGAAAGTTTTGTTCGATTATAGTAGTGTAAAGTAAATTTACTTTTTAATAGAGTAGTAAATTGAAGGATACAGGTTATAAAAAGGAATTTTTAATCTGCTCAATTTTTATGAAGGAAGTATATCTATATGTTTAACAACACTATTATCTTGTAATAAAAATCGGTTAACGTTAATTACGATATTTCTGTGAGTACCACCAACACGATATCACGTATCTCACATTTGACGTATATAACCTAACCTAACCGTCACACAAGAGTACTATTTTCCATAACTAACCTCATATCTCCAACCACTTTACCACTCAAGAAACTTCAATCCGTCAATCTGGCAATAATTCGATGGAAATTCATTGACATTCGCAGGTAAACACAGTAATACACCCATCTCCGTGCTTTATACACCAGCCGTATGAGGATTCACGCGGTATCGTAGGATCTGCGCATCGGTACGCGCACGCACTTGCGCAGAAAGGACGAAAAAGAACGGAGAGGGAAACATGGAACGGGTCGTGCTTCTCGTGCTGATCCCGAGGCCCTGCGCGCGAAACAATGAACTCTGTAATTTTCTCGAGCGACCACGATCACCGGGACCCTTTTCGCGCGCCACCACATAGCCCACGGCGGCCATGTTTTTTTTTTCTAGCGGGTATGAAAATTCGCGCGGAATTGAGCTATCAGCTATCTATCCAACGATTGAGCCTAGATCTACGTAAACTTCGCTCCTTGCACGTTCACAAGTAAAAAAGAAAGCATGATCAACGCTTGTACCAGGAAATATGTAAATTACACAATTTGGAATTTTTATTAAATTAGGTTAGGTTGTGTAAAAAAATTGTAATTTCAAATCTTCTGCATTTGTCAATTTAAGTGATTTCCTGCGAACTGTGAGTTTCAATACAAAATCCTAACCTAACCTAATTTAAGCGACTTAAATTACCTGACCTCTTTTATTTTGTTTAAAAATTTACTCGAATGTTCGGAATATATTAACTCTTCAACAGTCTGGAAAATATCGAAGGGATATAAATTTAGCAAAGGAGATAACAGAATTTGTTTCTTCAAATAACTTCGCTGCATTCGTAATTGGCGCGCAAAACGGTATCCCCTGAAATTGCATACGAGGTAAAAAAGTGTAGCGACCATGTTGCAACATTTTCGTGAAAATATTCACCATTGGGGAACGTAGGTGTCTACAATTTTTATACCGTGTGCGTTGTTCAGTTTTCGAAAACAAATCAATCGAGGGCGAGGTAACAGAGTGCGGCTGTTCTCCACGCGTATTAAACAACTGTTCCACATGCGTCGACCTGCTTCTATGAAACTCTGCGAAACATTTTCCGTTTCTGTCGGAAAATTCCAGCAGATAAACGAATTTCGCACGCGTCGATACGATTAAGGTTTCGCGATGAAAGAACAAAAAAAATCGAACGCAGATACGTATTAAACGTGGATCTCCTCGAAAAGGTGGAAGAGTTCGATGGCTCACGTTGAGTGTTTTTCATCGTCGCTGCGACGGATTGAAGATGTGAAACGTATGTTGAAATAATTGGCTCTGTGTTGGGAATACATTTTTCGGAATACACGGTGGTACATTATTTTTAGACAGTGATGAGAGGCTTTAACATGAACCTAACCTAACCTAACCTCGTCGGTTTGTGAGAATATTAAAAGTATTGCTTGTTTCTGGTTGTTGTAATAAGTAGACTGCGGATTTTTTGGCATTTTTAGGGAATTTGAAGGTGCAAGATTGCACAGAATGCAGGTAATATGAAAAATTATACAAATTATCCAAATTATTGTGCTTTTGATATCATCTGGTAGGTGAAATAATTTTCTACCTAAGTTTTACTTTTTTTACTATATTTATATTTTACTGTATTTTTCACTTTTTTGCTATATTTACTATATTTATATTTTACTGTATTTTTCACATTTTTGCTATATCTACTATATTTATATTTTACTGCATTTTTCACTTTTTTGCTATATTTATTATACTTACATTTTACTGTATTTTTCACTGTGACTGTTTTTACTGTATTTACAATATTCTATCACAAGTTATTACTAATTCTGAGCACGAAAGATTCACATCTTCTCGACAGTATTTTACCCAACTTCATCTAAAATCACTTACCCCAATAAAACGAACCCATCCCACCTAAACTCGTGAAAATCAACCGAACAAATTTCTCCAAAAATCCACTCACTTTCGCCGCGATTCAACCATAGAGAAAAATGACCACGTCGACGGATTCTCCTTCGACGCGATTAAATCGCCGCGGGAAAGAGCGAAGAGGCGTCGCAATTAGCCGCGATAATTTCACGCAATTAGCCAAGGCATCGATGAAGTTATCCCTCGTTGCTTCGTGTCCCCAATCACGCCTGTTTCGCATAAATCGTCACTGGCGTCGTTAAACGATGATTAACGACACCGATCACGCGTCCTTTCCCGCGAAAAAAAGGCCGGAGGACGCGCGGACAGCTCGTGCCTCGGGCGATTTGCATGGATCTCCCCTCCTCACCCTCTGTTTCCAACAGGAAGACGAGGAGAGGCAAACAGTGCCGGAAGCTTGGTGAAAAAGAGACGACAGGAGGGGTGGGGAGAGTCGGCAAGCGTGTACCGAGCGGTTATTTTTCTTCTTTTCTTCTTGTTTCTCCGTTCGATCATCGGTAGTTTTATATCTAAGCATAGTTTTATGGTGCTTAATTTCAGACTGCTGGATGAATTGGACGCTTCCGGAAGAGGTGAAGCGAAGGTGATAATGAGGAGGATGCGGTGGGTCTTGCGGTGTTTTGTTGTGCAGTGAGAATTGAGGGAAATTATTGGTTTTAGTCGAGCTGTGTGCATATGCGAGGAGTTACATTGTGTTAATGTATTGGTCAGTTTTAGAATTTATGCGATGATAAACGATAGGAATTTGTGGGACAACGTTGAATTGATTGAGATTTTTGCATACCGATTGCGAAGTTTTTGTTCTACTGTGTGTAATATTTTAAAGTGAACTGTTTGAGGTGGGAAGAATTTAAGTATACCAAAATTAAGGCATTCTGAAATTATTTATGATGCTTCGTTGAATTGCATGTTTTTTTTTAAGGTTAGATTCTTACTACAGTATATTCTCCACAAGTGTCAGTCCGCAAGGAAGCTAAACCTGACACTCGTAGAGTCAGGGACTACGTTTTCGAGCCTCGCACCCGCCTTTGTAGTTTGCCGAACGTAGACAAGGACAGCGAATAAAAGATAAGCATGAAACGTGAGTCGAGGCAACCAAGCGATTTAAATACCAACTTTTTTAATTTTACGTCTTTTTATCCCGAAATTTTTCTTAACATACTGATGAGATTTTTCTGATGAAAATGACATCAAACACGACATAATGTGAACAATATTTACTTATTAACACGTTCACTGTCACGCCAGATTTACAGGTTGCTGTCAGGCGGCCACAAGAAAATACATTTTAAGCATAGGATTATAGTATTATGCTTTATAATTTCTTTTCTCAATTGAAAATAATGTCTAGCTAGCTATGACGTTCAAAATTTTTAGTTGACAACATTTATTTTATTTATCATTTCTATCAGAAAAATCTCACCAACATGTTAAAAAAAATTCCAGATGAAAAAAAGTAAAATTAAAGAAATTATATTTTTCTATTATGATTTGTCCAGCCGTGAAATCTCGTAAAGGAAACCGACTGGTGTAGCGTTACACGCTTGACTGACTGCGAGCGAGATAACATGGGCGCAGCAATAACGCAGACCTAGGCGTAGGACCATCTACACTGTCACTTGTAGAATCCAAACTTACTGACTCTTGTAGAGAATTTACTGTACTTTTAAATTGGGTCTTTTTGTGACAAAAGGTTTATAGGTTAGGTTATAAGTATCCTGATATGTGTATGGATTAATAGACAGTAAGTGTGTTGATATTAGCAAAGTTTGAGGTTAGGAATTATTCGAATCTTCAAAGTTTGAGGTTAGGAATTAATCAAATCTTTAAAATTTGAGGTTAGGAATCACTCTTCACACAAATTAAATCCAGCACTAACTTTACTCACACATAAAACTAATTCAATCACTAATTATTCAAATCTTAAAGTTTGAGGTTAGGAATTGAACTGTTATACAAATTAAATCCACCACTAATTTCACTCACGCATAAAAACTAATTCAATCACTGATTACTCAAATCTCCAAACAGAATCACATTTCTTGCATTCTCATTTGCCCGCTAAAACCACCAATCCGACACATAACCTCAAAAAAAAAAAAAAAAAATCGCTGAACGTTACTTTCTAATATCTATAAAGCCTGAAAAACAGAAGACAGCGAGAAGTAAGAGAATCCTCGTTCTCCATCGATACTCGAGAAAGCCTCGGCGGGAGAGACTGCGCGCGTATACAATTGTGTGCGTCGAGGTCTCGTCCACACGGACGCGAAGTCACGACCTACTAATGAATGATTATGCTACAATTTGCCCCGGGACGGCAGCTCTCGTAATTTATTAAATTACAGTGATTCGTGGCCGGGCTCCGGGCATCCGGTAGTCGCGCGTCGCCGTCCGCGGGGATCCTTCCCGCTCCGTCGCTTTTCGATTTCGATTACGAGAGATCGCGGCCGATTAGCCGAGCGCGCGACGATTAAACGAATACCGCCGACGCTCCAGGGGGAGAACTCCGTGCAGCCTCGCTGATCCGTCCACGCGTGCATGTGAATTTCAATCAACCGCCAGTTTAAATTATCAATGGAGATCGTTCTTTTCTGGAGAATATTCTTTCTTCTTTCTCTTTTTAGGTTAGATTGGGTTAAGCGTTATTATCAACAGTGAGTTTGAATTATCAATGGAGAATATTTCTTTTTCTGAATTATGAAATGGGTTTTGGTGGATGAATCATTTTAGGTTATGTCGACTGTTTTGAGATTAGATTTGGTTAAGCATTATTATCACTTCTGAATTATATCTTTTTCTACATCTTTTTCTGAATTATAAAAAAGAGTTTTAGATGATGAATCTTTTTAGGTTATGTTGGCTGTTTTGAGATTAGATTTGGTTAAGCATTATTATCACTTCTGAAGTATATCTTTTTCTACATCTTTTTCTGAATTATAAAAAAGAGTTTTAGATGATGAATCTTTTTAGGTTATGTTGGCTGTTTTGAGATTAAATTGGGTTAAGTATTACAATCAGCAGTGAATTTAAATTATCACTGGAAAATATTTTTTTTTGTATTATAAAAATGGTTTCAGAACATGACTCTTCTTAGGTTGTGTTGAATATTTTGAGGTCAGGTTAGGTTAAGTTTTATAATTAATGGAGAATACATTTTTTGTATTATAAAAAGGGTTTTAGAGGATGAATCTTCTTAGGTTATGGTAAGCGTTTTGAGGTTAGGTTAGGTTAACCATTATTATCAATGGAGAATATTTTTTTTTTGTATTATAAAAAGAATTTTAGAGGATGAATCTTTTTAGGTTATGTTGATAATTTGAGGTTAGATTGGATTAAGCATTATTATCAACAGTGAGTTTAAATTATCAATGGAGAGTATTGTTATCTATATCACAAAAAAGGTTTTAGAGGATGAATCTTTTTAAGTTGTATTGAGTATTTTGAAGTCAGGTTAGGTTAAGTACTATAATTAACGGAGAATACATTTTTTGTATTATAAAAACGATTTTAGAGGATGACTCCTTTTAGGTTACGTCGACTGTTTCGAGGTTAGGTTAAGCACGAAGCACCCTGCGATACGTTCTGTCCATTAGGAACCATCTATCTGTAATAATTTCTCCAAAGGGGAATCACAAAACGAAGACGAACCTTCACACGAGAGCGGTAAAAATCAATTTCTAACCTCAAACGATCATATTATCGATCGAAACGCACAGAGAAGGAACATCAATCTGTAAAAAAAACCGTGTCAAACTACGAGGAACCAAAAAAATAATACTCGGCTTCAATTTTCTTCGAGACAATGGCTCTCTCTCTCTCTCTCAAAAACGAGAAGAAAAAGAGAGAGAAAGAGAGAGAATTGCATTATTATCGGCGGGTATCTACGGGAATTCGCGACGGAATCGTGTTGCGTGTCCGGTGCCGATGCAGTCATAAACAAGAGGCCATTAATTTAGCCAGGAAGAATGCCCAATATCCTTGGCGAAGCTTTTGCGGCGATGCACCGATAGGCAGCTAACGCGCGGATAAAATAAGTTTAGGGCCGTGAAATTGGCAGTAATTTTACAAGCCATAACGATCTACTAAATCTGTAAAATAATTAAGGGCGCAGATGTTCCCCCCTTCGTCTGACTCCACTGCAAACCTAAACGTATCTTCCTCCCGCGCCATAGCTACTGCACGAACGCCCCTTCTTCCATCCTCTTTTCGTCTGTTTCACCTTTCGTAAACCGAGGTTCGTTACTTTTCTAACAGACCTCTCTTCTTCATTCCGCTCGATCGCTGATCTTTGACACCAGTTCGGGGAATCACTGTTGTCTTTGTTTCAGAAGAAAAAGAAATAGAACAACAGAAGAACAAGTTGAGGTGAAACTGTGTTCGGAGATAAACCAGGTGTTCAGTTTGTAACCTAACCTGATTCTTCAGCGAACCGAACATTCTGTACACGGTGGAACGCACCTTTTGTAACGAATACTTGTTGGAAAATATGCAGAACGCTCCGTTCGACGAGAAAATCCATTAGCTGAAGAACGAAACTTCTATCCTTTCATTATCTATCCTACTTTTTTGAAACACCCTGTATATCGTCGCCAATTTTCGAGAAAAGAAGGGTTCAAAATGTGAAATTTTGTTAACCAAACGACAAAATTTCCAAAATTGTCGAGAATCTCGATAATCGACGCAGTTTTGTATATGTGCCCTTTGAAACACCCTATATGTACTCTCCAATTGTCAAGAAAAACGGATGTGAAATTCTGTTCAAGACATGAAATTCTGTTAACCAAACAAAATTTCCGAAACTGTCGTGAATCTCGATAGTTTATGCAATTTGTTTATGCTTTTGAAACACCCTGTACATGGTCGCCAATTGTCGAGAAAAAAAGTGTTCAAGACGTGAAATTTGTTAATCAAACAACAAAATTTCTAAAATTGTCGAGAATCTCAATAGTTGACGCAGTTTGTGTCTGTGCTTTTGAAACACCCTATATGTAGTCGCCAATTGTCAAGAAAAACAGATGTGAAATTCTATTAGCAAAACAACAAAATTTCCAAAATTTTAGTGAATCTTGCTAATCTATACAGTTTGTGTCTATGCTTTTGAAACACCCTATACATGGTCGCCAATTGTCAAGAAAAACAGCCGCGAAATCCTGCTCAAGACGTGAAATTTTGTTAACCAAACAACAAAATTTCCAAAATTTTTGTGAGTCTCACTAAATAGTTTATGCTTTTGAAACACCCTATACATGGTCGCCAATTGTCAGGAAAAAAGTGTAATCTTGCTTTTCTGACCTACCTCAGTAGTATATATATGTATATTGAAGAGACGACGCGATTAGAATGCTGCTGTACACAGGAAATGTGACCGGTTTCGGCATAGCGTGGCGTCGCGACGCACCGCGGGACCAATTTCACCTTGTCGCCTGGCATCTTCGTCGCTATTACGCGATTACGCCCCAGCCAGCAGGAGGTGGAACGCGGAAGACATTCGCGATGCTTCTTTTCCACATAAGATTATATTCTTCATCGTATAGCTGCTCGTCGCCCCATTACGCGTGAAATTTGCGCGCGATCTGCTCCACGCCTGGATACTCGGTTTCCCGTGGAAAAACGCGAAACCGCGTTAACAGCTGATTTCAGATTGCTCCTCGTTAGTGGTCTCGTAGTGATTGCTATCGATTTAGAGGAGAGTAGGCGAGAGTCTTATACTTGTTCATGTTTTTTTTTTTTTAATACAGAAAATTTCACTTCGTATATCTCGTAGCTGTTTATCTAATTCTAATCGTCGACAGTAGCCCATAGATTAAATACACTGTGCGTTGCAAGTTACAGAAAAATTTCGAGAAGAAAGTTAGTAATTTTAAGAATTTTTTATCGTTCAAATCAATCGAAATGAGATAAAGTGTTATTGATCTCCACAACATCAATTGCAAGTCTATAAAGAATTAATAAAGGGTTAGCAGGTTAATGGCCAAAAGGGGTCAAGTATCGTTTAAACTCCCTCTCAAAGAAATTTCATAAAAATACATGTATAACACTATTTACTCCCTCATAAACATAATTGTCAAAAGTGTCTGCAAGAAGTGCTTCCAGAAACTGTCAAGAACTGTGAGCTGCTCAAGAGTTTGCCCCGAGGGCAGCTCAGGGGCAAGAAAGGGCATTTTGCCCGCGCTACCTAAATCTATGCGTTACGCAATTTTAAACGATCCGATTCGTCATGTGCCTTATTTTTACGATTATGTTAGAGAGTATGAGGATATTATGGGGATTTTAGAGAGCTTATGGCAATCAGACCTCGCATTCCTTCCAGGAGCAAACTCCCGAACTCTGCGCAATACGTCTACTACCCTGAACCATTTCACATGGGAACCACCTTAATTCGCAGTAATTCATCGTAAATAAACTCTCACGACGTTGAACCGCCTATTTCATTTTTTTCTCCCTTTATTTTTATCAAACCTCGAATATCGACACCGTATCGCACATCGATCTTTTCCACGGCGAAGGAGGCCGCTGCCTCGGCCTTTTTTCGCAACACGCGCGCCTATATTATTAATGGTGTCACGTAGGCCGGTGCGTACACACCGTCTCATCATGGACAGTAACCCAAGGCGCAGGTAGATGGCGAGATTCCGCGGCGTGGCGCGGCGGCCTTCTTTCCGCTGATAAGGAAGGTACGTACGTAGTCGCGCGGTGCTGCCGCACGAAATTACGGGGGTCGCGGCAAATTTAATAAAGCCCGAATTAAGCCACGCACTAACAGCCGTTAGCCTAACAGGCGTTTTTCCTGTAGCACGGTACGCGTCGTACTTCAGGCTTTCTCTTCACCGAAAGTCAAGGAGGATCCAACCTGGTCCCGTTCAATTACGCAATCGGCCGCCTGGTCTTATTATTACCGCGCGACCCCGATCCGATCCAGTACGAAAAAGGTTATTAGCTAAGAGCGGCGGCGCGCATGCGCACCGGCTTATCGCGGTAGAAACATGGCCGCGCGTGACCACCATGCCAACGTCTCGTGTCACGCGATACTTGTGCATTTTACTCGACCTATGCGCAATACTGGAAAGTGTAAATGGTGTGTTGTGTTTTTTTAAAGCTTTTGTGGGATTACTGGTTGTGAACGTCGGTCGAGTGTCTGTGGAATTGCCGTTTCGATTGTCGTCAGTACAAGATCGTATTTTGAGGTTAACTGATCGGTAGCTTCGGTGACTTTGTGTATTCGATGAAGGGATTTGTTAAATTTGGTTTAAATTGACGAGTACTTTCAATTTCAAGGTGTCCGTTTAAATAAATCTCTTTCTTGACACTTGTTAGTTTTTCTTCTAACGAGAACCAATCACAAATATAACACTTGTCTGTTTAAATGTATGACATTGGCTACTTAGATTCTTATCGACGACTTCAATCACGTTAAACTAGCCACTTTCACTCCTCTACATCTACATCATTCAATCAAACCTAACCTAATCCAATTATTCAGCAATCTTATTCCTACTTGAAAACATCTTATGTTATACTTTACGTATGTAGTATAGTATAGATACGTTATACTAACCTATACTTGCTTTACGCATTTAATCATACACGATCCAACGAAAGACGTCACAGTTTCGAAGACAGTAAAGCGTTCTACGTAATCTCTGCAACGTCTTACCGTCTTACTTAAAGCATAATTGCCGAGAATGTCGCAATGATTTAGTTTCCTTCTAAAAACCGTGCTTGCAGCGTACTCAGGGCGGTCGAGAATCCGGAATTTTTCCAAGCAAGCCGCATAAGAGGGCACAATTAGCTTAAGACCGACCACACGCGAGCCTCGTAAAAGCGACGTCGGTCCCATGGCAATCAGCGCGCTTCTTCGCGCAGCGCCGCGCGACGATTAAGCACGGAACGACGAACGAGTGGACACAAGGGGACGGGGACAGGCGGCAAAAAAGGCGCACGGCTAACGATTCGCGACTACCACACCTTAATGTCCGCGCTCGTAAATTCGGCTCGTACTACTTCGTGCTCCCGTTGGTTCACTCTCGGCCGCCGTCGCGCGGCGGTCTGACAGTTTTCAGAACGTTGGAAGCGTCGTACCGCGTAGATAAGGGGAATAAGGTAATTGGTTTTAAGCAGCATTAGAAATTTTATGAAATCAGAGGAAAAACTGAAGAGTACTACTTGCACGGATATACGGGGTGGGACGAATGAAAGGTGGCGACTGAACATATTCAAAAATACTGGTGAATAATATTATTGATATTATTTTGTTGATAATATTACTGAATAATGTTAGGTTGGTAATGTAGTACGCGACCTTAACACTCTTTTGAACAAAATTATATGCATATGAAAATTGAGATAGAAATTTATGTATCAAAATAATTATAAAATTAAGAGCTTCTCAGATTTTAATAAAATAAGTTCGTTTTGAATAAAATAAGGAGTTACGAAGCGTAACTTAGTGAATTTCGTTGCCAAGCTAATATTATTAATAGGAATTAAAATCTGATTATTAAATTAATAAGAATTACTAGCTAACAGGAAAAATTCCTGGAATACAGCGTGATGTGCGAACACTAATAACCGTTCATACCTAATCGAATAAGTATCAAAAATGGTGTTTAAAATTCCGCTATATAACTGGTCTGCTATCGAGCGATCGATTTCGAGGCGTGGTCGATGCCGCAGATAGGACATCGTCGTGTAAGAGCGACAAAAACTGGCCGACTAATAATCAGTGGCAAGCGTCTGGTCACGATGTCCATCTCATTAGCAGGAAGCAAACGATCAAAAGAACAAAAGAAGAAAATTCTTTTTCTTACCTCTTGTATTCTTAAAAATAATTAATGAAAGAGAACATTTTAAACAACTCTAACCGTATATAACCTCAAATTTCCAGCGGATAATTCCTCCGCTATATACCAGGTGTCTCTGCAATCGTGGTGCAACCAAAACATAAATTATTCCTCGTAAAAAAATAAGTCGAAAGTGTGGAGCAAAGTTTTTGCGTATAAAGCTTCTGTTTCGAGAAAAACGTCTGGAAATCTGTCAACTCGAGGGTTGCAGTCAGCGCACGCGCAACCCCAAGAATCTTCCAAGTCGTTTTTCTCGAAAACGAAGCGTCACATGGAAAAACTTCGTTCCACATTTTCGACTTATTTTTTAACGAACAATCGTTTCTCTCTCAATTGGACTACGATCACGAAGACACCCTGTATAGAGAGAGGCGCTTACAAGGCGGCGGCATCCGACGGCAGTGGACGAAATGACTTATTAGCCGAGGGAAGAAAGAGGACAACAAGATCGAGGGACTATTAGTCGCCGGTTGTTCGTCTTCGAACGATGACGACGCTGATCACCGCGTCTAGGCTGTTTGCGCGCGGCTGATGAACGTTGAAGAAGGACGTTGAACCGACCCCGGCCGCGCGCATTGACTGATGGCGCGTACACGCCGTGGCATTGATTCAAACTTTCAGGAACTGAAACGCACGCGAATAAAAGGAACGAGGAGGATGAATGAATGACACGTGTCGTATTATACCGCGGATGAAGGATCGAATCGGTGCTGGGACTTGTTCCGAGGAACTTTTCCGCGGGGAAATTACCGGATGTTGATATTATCAAATACAGGGTGGCTCGTAAGTCGAATTCGCCGTAATAAATTTCCAAAGAAATTTAAAAAATTTGCAAACGAAATGGAGAAACATTTATTCAATTTGGAAAGGTTATTCGATTAAGAAACTTTAGCAACCATGGGCAAAAAAAAAGGTCATTTCACTATGATGAATTTCCAAACAAATGTTTTTTTAATTTGAAACGAAAATTTTCAAACGTATGATAGAAAAAGTTACTCAATTTTTAAAGGATAAAACTTCAGCAACCACAGGCAAAAAGTAAATTTCAAGTTTATCTTCAAATTTTGAGAGTCTAAGGTCACTTCAAGGTCACTGCACCTCAATTGAACACATTTTATTGTCGGCTACAATACACGGAAGGAAAGAATATGCATTTAGACAGAAAATAAACAGCAATCACCGTGGAAACTTCAAAAAAATATGACCTTGAGAAAAAAATATTCTTTACAGCCTATATTCGTCCTCTGATACCACTCGAATTGCACCGAAAATATTTTTCGTGTCGTCCCAATTAAAGTAGATCTCCAGTGTGAAATATCCTGTAACCGAATCTTCGTTAAAGCCACAAATCTCGATGACCACCGTAAGTATATTAAAAAATTGATATTCGAGTGACTAAACAAGACTATACACACGTGTAACACTTCATTAGAGGCAGAAATTTGGACGATCAGCATGGTTCTAATAATCGACGCTTGGTAAAATGAATATTAATTGAAATCGCTGTTAATTCCAACGCCATTGAAGGCCCAAGAGAGTAGCGGCGTTACACGTGTAACGCTTTTCTACAGTCACAGATTTCATAGTGAAATTGGTACGAAGCCGGAACTCGTTTGGTCGAATTACGGTACCCATGTTGAAGATTGCTTATTAGGAAGCGAGGGAATAGAAAGAGCAGTGACAATTTGATAGATTGTGCTTTTTGTCGAGGCCTCGGACTCGTCGTTAGGGCTGGCACCGGTGAAATTATTGGCTTTTTTGCCCCGACGACCACCGCTCGAATAACTAATAAGCGAGCGCGCGCGCGCGCGTCCACCGGTGTGTAGACACTGTCGCTCGAGAGAGGAGGCTCTCGCTCCTCTTTGGTCGTCGAGCGACCATGAAAAAGCAGATTACGTGACCGGACATATTTCGTCGCCAGGGGGGGCAAAAAAAAAAAAAAAGAAAGAAACGTCGGATTTATTAGCGTCGATGAGAGGCGAACGTATGATTGACGGGGCGAGATTATGAAATTTGAAAAATTAAACATCGCCGTGGTGTCGCCTTTTTTAATGTAATCAGCGACTGGACGTTCGATAGATATAGAAACGAAAAGAGTGGAGAAAGTTTAAAGAGTTGGTATAAAACGAAGAAGGATGTACTGAAATGTTCTCTTGTTTGAATGGAACAATTTTTATTGGCAAATTTTGTTTGGGCATAGTTAAGTATTGCTGATATAGAGTTTGCACTAAAAATTCAACCTTTTGCAAATCAAGTTCACTCTTTTGCAAAGCAAATTCAATTCAACTTTTTACAAATTGAATTCAATTCAACTTTTTGCAAATCGAATTCAATTCAACTTTTTGCAAATCAAATACAATTCAATTTTCGCAAATGGAATTCAATTCAACTTTTTGCAAATGGAATTCAATTCAACTTTTTGCAAATCAAATTCAACTTTTTGCAAATCAAATTCATTTCAATTTTTGCAAATCGAATTCAATTCAACTTTTCGCAAATTAACTTCACTCTTTTGCAAATCAATTCACCCTTTTGCAAATCGAATTCAATTCAACTTTTTGCAAATCAACTTCATTCTTTTGCAAATTAAATTCAATTCAACTTTTTGCAACTTAAATGCACCATTTTGCAAATCAAACTGAATTCAACTTTTTGCAAATCAGATTCAATCAACTTTTTGTAAATGATCTTCATCCTCTTGCAAATCAAATTCAATTCACCCTATTGCAAATCGAATTCAATTCAACTTTTTGCAAATCAACTTCACTCTTTTGCAAATCAAATTCAATTCAACTTTTTGCAAATTAAATGCACCATTTTGCAAATCAAATTGAATTCAACTGTTCGCAAATCAAATTCAATTCGCCGTTTTGCAAATCGAATTCAATTCAACTTTTTGCAAATTAACTTCACTCTTTTGCAAATCAAATTCAATTCAACTTTTTGCAAATTAACTGCACCCTTTCGCAAATCAAATTGAATTCAACTGTTTGCAAATGAACTTCACCCTCTTGCAAATCGAATTCAATTCACCCTTTTGCAAATGAAATTCAATTCGGTTAAAAAATTCGAAATTTGCAAACTAAAGAAAAACTCGAAGTTTTCGAGTTACCCAAATTCTCTTAACCGTCACAACACGCTCGTCAACTCCGCCCTGCAACGGGAAAACGTTCTTTGCAAATGAAATTCAATTCGATTAAAAAATTCGAAATTTGCAAACTAAAGAAAAACTCGAAATTTTCGAGATACCCAAATTCTCTTAACCGTCACAACACGCTCGTCAACTCCGCCCTGCAACGGGAAAACGTTCGTGCGCCACGGCGGAATCGTCCGATCTTCAACGTCGATGCAACACATGAGTAGGATTGAGGGTAGGTTTGGAATCGTAGGAGGGTGATCTTTCGCGTTCGGAAACGTTCGCGAAGTAGAAACGAAGTAATTACCGTTTGGAAAAGTTCCGTCCGACTGTCGTATCGCTTCTGAAAGAGGGGGGAGGTGCGGCGTATGGAAGCTCGGTGAAGGATAATTGCGCCGGCGTTTAATTAGATCGTTTGCACCCGTGGTCCCGCGCGTTTGCCCCACGTATCAAACTTGCCCTGTCCTCGCGATACGGATCAGCCTTAATTCACCCGACTCCGTCCGTCTGCGCTATTAATCCCGCTTTTGCCGCGAACCGCTAAATTTAGCGCGCTCGTTTCAATCCCCCCGTATAGTCGACTGCGTCTTACTTGCATACGCGACGCGCGTGCATCGATTTTTTCCATTCGTTCCTGCGGCCTGTGTCAAACGTGCATTGTTACTGTACACAGGACAGTCGGGAGCCGGCGAATACGATCTGTTTCACCCTCGAATATTTCCCTTCTTAGTCCTTAGTTTCCTTAGTCCTCTCAACTCTCCTGCATAGTCGCATCCCAAATGGACATGGTCTTCCCAGAACCCTTAAACAGCCCTATTTTCTCCATTTCCGTGTTCATTCTCTGGTTTACCTCGCGCACGTCGCGTAACGTCAAAATCTCTGTCAAATAAAGTTCCGTTTCTACGCAACGACGATCCTTAACCCTTTCGCGACTAGCGCCGGTTATATCCGGCATCCGCTAAGCGCGTCGCATTGGCTCGCGCCTCGCCAACTCGAAGCGAAGATTTATTTTAAAATACAGAACAAGGCCTCAACAACACCCGTAAGTCCTCTGCTGTTCCAACGAAATCCTCTAAGATTTTACACGGACACACTGGGAGCTCGAAAAACGCGCGCCACTCGTGGTGTGCACTAATGGCACGACGACCCGTCCGTTAGCGGCGTACCGATGTCTAGTTCCGCCGTCGCGAAAGGGTTAAGTGTTTCAATTCGGCGATACCCCAATATCCGCCCCTAGTTTCGAGGAACTGGAGCAAACCGGGCATCACACTACGATAAAATTCCGACACGATTCAACGAAGAACCCATCTCGACCGAATAAATTCCTCCTCTCCACACTCGAGTCGCTTCTCCCCGAGCAAAAGTCGAAAGGGAATATAAAACGCGATCGGAGACACACACGTAATCCAAGTGGCGAGGGAAGGAAGGAGAGGAGAGAAAAAAAGAAAGAAACACACGGAAGCGGTGAAATATTTCCGTAATAACCGTAATTAGAGATCGCGTCGCGGACGAGAGCAGTGAAAAGTGGTCGACCAGGCGGGGAAAAAATTGGACAAAAAATGATCGTCATTAGCGGTTGGTCGCCTCGTCACCATGTCGGTCCCTCTTTGAATCTCTCCTTCGCGACCGGTAAACGGTTACACTTAATGATTAGTAAACGATT
>NW_017100231.1:6924724-6955764 GCF_001263275.1 Habropoda laboriosa
CTACCTTCGTCTTATTACGGCTCCGAGCGCCACTACCGTGATTACATTCGATGCATGCCCACTGTGCACGAGTCCGCCTAACCGTGAAATGTAACTGACATCGTGTAACGTGAATTTAAGCGGCAATTAGGCTACCACCGTCTAAAAGTAGGTGAACGGTGAATTACCAACAGAGTGGATCTTTCAATTTATTTCCTTCTTCGTTTTTTTTCTTTTCTTAAGAAGTTGAAATTGTTCTTAGTAGTTAACGACGGAAGCGTGTATTTTATTGTTTTACGGCTGATAATAGAGATTTAATCCTGGAACTGCTGGCTGACCGCGAGTCAAAATGATCCATTAGCAATTTTCCAGAAAATTTGAATGTTCAATACTGGTGAATGTTATTTGTAATTTTCCGAATTTATTTTCTGCATGCACAGTGGGTGATCAAATTGTTAGAGTAAGAAATTGACGGTTTTACTTTATGTAGTATCCGGGCCTCCATACCGGAAAAGTAGGAAACCAGGACGGGAGAATACAGAGGGAGTGGTTGGCGTAGTGCGCAAAGCCTCGGCTTGGTAAGCCGAAGGTCCCGGGTTCGATTCCCGTTGGGTCCTTCAAAATTTTTTCGTCGATTTCTACAATTATATTGTATTAGAAACCTTGCAAACATTGACCCCTTATCTTGCAAACTTTGAATATTTAGTAAAAGTGAAAATATTATGTAGTATCGGGGCCTCCATACTCAAATAGGAAACCTCGAAGGGACAATACAGAGGGAGTGGTTGGCGTAGCGCGCCAAACCGAAGGTCTCGGGTTCGATTCCCGTTGGGTCCCTCAATATTTTTCCCTAGGTTCCTACATTTATAACAATTAATTTTCAAATGAAAACCTACACTTCGTTCAAAATAAGAGTAACCTCGCTCTCGGACCGATTTTCGTCCGTTCTGCGCAGTCCCCACTACTACCTGCCGACGTGACGCATGCGATTGGTCGTCGTGACGTTGACGTGAACAGTGCATAGAGTGGAGAGAATCTAGCCGGTGGTCTAAAAGTATGCATACCTACTGTGTGCGATAAACTTACCTTGAAAAACAGCAAAACCTTTAAAAGTAATAACATGCCTGTTAAACAAACACTTCAAGTTCGTTCGAAACAATTGCAAAACAATTTTTATAAAACACAGTTGCTAGCCGTGCGTATTCAAAATTAATTAAGTCACCGTGTATATGAGGCAACACGCCCGGAACAGTAGACAGAGAAAAACGTAGGCGGTTAAGTGGGGGTTCGGACGTTCTAGCCCTGCCTTAGGCACGCCCCATGCGCGAAACGAGGTTACTCTTACTTTGAACGAAGTGTACTATAGTTACACACTGAATTCTTCTTATATTTTTTATCAAGCATATTGTGGCTTTAATAATTTCATCACCCACTGAATCTAACTTTTCAATCATGTTTTACTTACATTAAAAATTCTGTTTTGGAAAGTTCTAGTGTTTAAAAAAAAAAATGGCGTAAAATTGTATGATTCTTTTTCATGTATTCTTGTGCTGTGCTATGAGTGGATTTGTTAATTTGAGAATTGCGAAAGGGACTGAAAAATCGAGATTAATTTTAAATGGGACACTTTTTAAATAGACATGCATATTTTGCGTTTACTCGTCGCAATATTGCAGCTATAAATTCGGAGGTTAGGAGAAAAATTGTTAACTGAGGAATTAAAAGAGCAGCAGGCAAGTTGATTGAAGCTCGTAGGAGATAATGGATCACAGCAATTGGCGAACAGAGGAGCGAGAGAAATTCAGTAATTGGCTCGCGACCAATTTCACGCCCTCCCCCGCTGCTTTTCTCTATTTCTCGCGAACGACGCCCACGCGATCGTGTCTAACTTACGAAAGGTGGCATCGTGTCTCATAAATTCGATATTGCCCAACAATAACTAGGCTCTCCTTTTCGCGGTAGCTAATTGCAGCTGACGCGTAGAAAACGCTCCACACAATTTATTGTACACTAATCATATTTTCATACGGATATGAAATTTTCGAACAAAATAGTCTACAAGAAAAAAAAAAAACAAGTCACTCTTTTATAATTTGTTAATTGCGAAAGTGTGATCTGTAGAATGCGGATTTTTATGCAATTCTTTATCCACTAAATTTATTCGCTGTTATTTATTAACACGTTACCGACCGGTAGCCTACTAATCGGCTTTTTGCCGCCAACGCTTACCGACCGGTAGCCTATTAATCCATTTTTTTTTCGCCGACGCTTACCGACCGATAGCCTATTAACCGGTCAAAGTTTGATTTAACATTCCTACAGTAAAGTGTTAATGTAGATAATAAATTTATAATATAATTTAAAATTGTTATATTTATAATTTTTAATTTCTGTAATTAAAATTAAAGATATTTAAAATTTTAAATTACATTATATTTATTATTTATTATACGCTATAAATTTACGCCATATTTTGCGTTTATTTACATATGTTTGCTGATTACGTGAAATCTACGTCTCCAAAATTTCCCATAAACGCGTGAAAATGCGCAGTCTAGCGATGTCTGTCAAAAGACGTCCGCCATATTGGAGAACGCCGGAAGAGATGGCGCTGCTGTCGGTGTGCGCGAGACAGAAATTTAAGGGGGCGCGATCAGACGTGGCCAGGCCGAGGGCAAATTGTAGACGAGTCCTAAGGGAAAGGCCCTAAACGGAGGAAGGTTTCGAGGAACGAACGATTTGTCCATAAACCCGTTAATGCACGCGCTTCACGCGAGGCGAAATCGAAGGGGCATGGGGAAGGAACGCGTTCCAGCGTAAATCGTCTTACGTGCTCGCTAATAAACGACTGCGCCAGAGATAAACACCAGATGCATAGACGCGAGTAAATGGATTATCGGGAAAAATAAAAGCTGACGAACCGTGGGTACCGACGTCGGTGGTTCGCTCATAAACGCACGGTGAAATAATGAGCCCAGCCGTAAGTGCACCCTGTGACGCCGTTACTTCCTATGGCAACATTGTGCCTCCTATGGGAAAAATGTAGCATTTTTAATTGGTTAGACGTACTAGTTAGGTTAGGTTGCATACGTCTGCGAATTTTTATGTCTTGTAATTTTCAATTTCCTGAGAATGTTGGACAAATTTTCCACAAGTTAGCTACAAAGTATACAAAGTGACATTTCTAAAGTTTGCGGGCCGCACTTTGAGAACCCCTGCTCTATGGCAACGATACTTTATTAGCTTTCTAAACAAAAAAGTTTGTCTGTGAATTTTTATGTCCAGCAATTTTGAATTTTCTGAGAATGTTGGAAAAGTTTAGTACAGGTTAGGTACAAAGTATACAAAATGATTCTAGGGTAACGGTACTTCATTAACATTCTAAAAAAAAGTACACTTACAGATATCTGTGCATCGGTGAATTTTTAAGTCCTGCAATTTTGAATTTCCCGCGAATATTTCAAAAATTTTGCACAGGTTAGGTATAAACTGTGAAGAAGCACACTAAACGATGCAAAATTACTCCCTAACCTCCAATTCCCTCAACGCTACAATAGAACCACCCTGTATAATCCGCCACTACATAAAAATGTCCAATCAAACGCGATCGAAATATATTACACGTACCAGCTCTCTACCTCGAAGACAAGTTCAGCCGATACATCAAAATTATCGTATCGCCGAGCTAATATCCCGATACGGAACAAGCAGCGATTTCTCATAAATCAATGGCAAATTAGAGTCGACGTACGCAACGGACGTCGCGCCATTATAAAAGTCCGGCGTGCAACTGTCCAACGTACCGCTAAATATCACACGTATACCCGTTTAGTCGCGTTTCCACGTATAATACGTACACGTGTATACGGTAGAGAGGTTAAAGATCGATCACACGAGGCTGGGCTATCGACTTATAAGCGATCGAGGCTCGGTTTTTTAACGCGAAACAAATTGGCCGCGGTATCGATTACATCCGCACGCGATTCTAAGCCTTCGAATATTTACAATGGCCACCGTTCCACGGGTGTTTCGCCGCGGCGTGCTGCCTCCCTTTTGACTTTCAATTACGCTCGCGCGGCGAGAATGAACATAAATAAAACACGGACAACCGTGGTCCATCAAAAAACAATTAATCTGCGAGCCAATTATTTGCCGGATCAGTCTTGAGCTTTAACATTAATCAAACTGCGTGCACTTCGGTAGAGCGAGGAGGCAATAGGTGTGTGCGCGCGCATGCCCGCGCGCATGCGCGGCGAACAGCGCGCTTTCTTCTTTACAGTGTGCTTAATGCCCGGTGTTCTGTTTTTTTTTTCTCCAACTCCACCTGCTGGATTAACGGGTGCTGGCGATTTTGATTAACGCGGAAAAGCTAATACCATTATTGGCAATTGAAACGGCGTTCGTTGGCGATGCCTTGGCTTGTATTTATGTTACTGTTGCTCGTGGTATTCAATTAGGTGTATACGTCGGTTAGTTTCGAGGTTATGGTAGCTTGTGGGGAAAGATAATTGTACAACTGTGTGATTGAACGTGTGAAATTGGTTGCAAGGAACTCCTGGTGGAACGGTAACGTCTACGATAAAGCTGTTTAATTATAATTCGATTATGACGCATGCGGTTGAAGGTGGTCCGTGTTGCACATTGTTGCAAGTAAACGTGGGGAATTTTTTTAAAATCTTCTTACACACTGTTGCAGGCGAAGTAAGGAATTCTAAAACCTTGTTAGGCGTGTTGCACGCAACATACTTTTCAATTCAAGTATAACGTGCGTGGTTAAAGGTAGTCACACATTGTTGCAAGTAAAGTATGGAATTCTAAGAAACTTGTCACAAATTGTTGCAAGCAAATGTACGGAATTCTAAAACCTTGTCACAGATTGTTGCAAGTAAAGTACGGAATTCTAAAAAAAATCTTGCTACACATTGCTGTAGGCGAAGTAAGGAATTTTAAAACCTTGTTAGACGTGTTGCACGCAACATACTTTTCAATTCAATTACGACGTGAGTGGTTAAAGGTAGTCACACATTGTTGCAAGTAAAGTATGGAATTCTAAGAAACTTGTCACAAATTGTTGCAAGCAAATGTACGGAATTCTAAAATCTTGTCACAGATTGTTGCAAGTAAAGTATGGAATTCTAAAAAAAATCTTGCTACACATTGCTGCAGGCGAAGTAAGGAATTTTAAAACCTTGTTAGACGTGTTGCACGCAACATACTTTTCAATTCAAGTATAACGTGCGTGGTTAAAGGTAGTCACACATTGTTGCAAGTAAAGTATGGAATTCTAAGAAACTTGTTACAAATTGTTGCAAGCAAATGTACGGAATTCTAAGAACCTTGTCACAGATTGTTGCATGTAAAGTATGGAATTCTAAAAAAAATCTTACTACACATTGTTGCATGTAAAGTATGGAGTTCTAAAAAAAATCTTAGGCATTGTTGCAAGTAAGGGGTGGAATTCGAGCAAACTTTACGAACATTGTTGCAAGTAAAGCGCGGAATTCTAAAAATCCTGTTCACACATTGTTGCAAATAGGGTATGGAATTGCAAAATCTTCTTGGATGCGTCACACGCGAGATACTTCATAGTAAAAATTGTCAATCATACGTTACATCCATCAACGACTACATGGAAAATTCAGTTTAAAAAACATCAGTCCCAATCACAGCTTCCTCTCGGTAGAAGCAGACACATCTACCTAACCTGATACCTACTTGCATAAACACAAATCACTTGGAACGCCTTCTACCGATAACACACCGGCTAATCGAATCACCATAAGCTCTTCAAGCCGTCGCTTCCCTCGTCCAAACAATCGCCAACACGGTTGGATTTTTTCCGACAAAATCATCAATGCTTTAAGCTCCGAACCATTGGAAAGAGAGGGGGGGGAGGGGGGGACAGGAGATGGCGCGATCTCGTTCACCCGCTCGAACACTCTGGTGTTCCTTCACGTGGGTAGCCGGATATAAATTATTCTTCGGCCGGGCTGGTGTGCCGGCGCATTTAATTGTGACAACGAGATTGATCGCTGCCGCGACTGCGCGGCCCGTACGCGCCATTAATATCGCGGGACACGATTTACCGCGGCTGGAATAATAATAATGGAGAAACAAAAGTGTTCCGCCATTGAATACACCACCCATATGTGCCGTTATTAAGTATTATATTTAAATCATTTGTTGCGGCCGCATCGCCGCTAACGAGGGGCCACGACAGCGGCCTAACGAGCCACACACGCCCACGCGGTTTTATCGTTTCAGGGGAAGAGCGCGTCGCTTCGATCTTGACGAATGACTCGAACGCGCTCTCCCCCCTACCTTTCGTCTTCCGCTCCTCTCGTTTCCCCGCTTCGATAAATGGCATGCATGCCCCACGCTTCCGCAAACTCGTGTGTGCTCGCCCCGTGACAAAATTGTAAATTGAATATCGATTTTTTCCCCTTTCTCTCTCTCTCTCTCTCTCTTCATTTTTGTGGGAGAATGAGAGACTGTGGATGAAATTTTCTCTCTCTCTCTGCGCGTTGTTGTGTCAGTGTGCGTCACGTGGTCAACCGTGTATTTTGAGGTTAGAAATTTAGAATAACGTAATGCTCATTCTGGAATCAAATATTTATTTATACTGTTCTTAAGGTTATATTATATTTTTTCTGTCAGACTTTGTCCAAGTACCGACTTGAAGTAACAACTTTACAATGAGATTGTCGTAAATTGAAATTTTTGTAAACCACACCTCACTAAAATACGACTCTCCCCACCTCGTTAATCAAAAGTAATCTAATTCCTCAACAAACTCGAATTGTTCCAGTTCCAGGGCACTCAGTTGTGCAGGAAACTGGCACGGCACACACCGAATACCCATCGGCATAAAAATCGAGTGGCTCGACGGAGTATTTTGCAAAAATGACCGGCGATCAATCAGAGGATAATTTCAGCGCAGGCGACAGCGCTCCCGACGGGAATTTTAATAACGACACCGTAACGAGACTCGCTCGCTTTTCAGACACGCCATAGACAGCCTATTATCGATCACAGGATCACGTTCGATGCAACGTTTCAATCTATCCACAAACAACCCCCCTGCGACCACTCAATTTCCTTGTTTTACTATGCAACTTGTGTGACATCGATGCATATTTTCACCAGGTGTGATTACAATAATTGCAAGGTTCAGAAGTTTCTGGTCAGACGCCATTTTCTACTGACAAATATAGTTGCTCGATGAAAATATTTTAGGGCCGTTATCTCTATTAATTTTTCTTTAGTTAACCATTGTATAACTGAGGCAGAAGTTTTTTAAGTGTGAAAACATTTTAGGGTTATTATCTGTATTAATTTTTTCTTTAGTTTACCATTGTATAACTGAAGCATAATTTTTTTAGGTGTGTATATATATGAGGAGGCTCGTGAATTAAATATGAAATGACACCTGATGACAGAAGCTTAGTAAAAAATAAAAATTAGACCCTAGTGTATATGTATGATTCTGTGAAATAATGTTGAATTCGTGATGAGAACTGAATATTGTCACTGAATGCTGGAGATGATTACTATAGAATAACCTTGATAATATTGTGAGTAATACAGACTCATTATTCTTTGGAAAGTAGTCTGACTTATTCGTGCATTGCTCTGTCCTTTTATGTATGAAGGGTAAATTGAAATTGTGGTTTGTTTACTTGCTGAGAATAATTCCCATTCTATGATAATCTGGTTTATATTCCAACTTGAATACAATACACCTGCACATATTTATACTGTGAATTACATTAGACAATTTATAAAAATAAATATATAAATATTCCAGTGGTTGTTTAGAATTCCAACTTAATCCTGTAAATGCTGCAAAAAAATTCTGTGATAGATCTTACCGTGCATATTGTCGGTGTCTGTCCATGGATCTTGGTGCTGTCGAGAAAGTCAAGTGCCTTGGGCGCCTCCGAGTGAGTCCTGGAGGACAAAGGCGACGAAGTTGGAACACTGCTGGCGTTTGAGACGTGGCTGGTGGGCAGTGGTGTGCCGAGAGGAAAGTCTGGCCGATAGAACCACGTCGGCCACTGCAACGTTAATTCAATTCACTTTTAATTAAAAAGTAAAATATGAAATGCACAACAATTTATACAAATTTTGACAAAGTATATTTCTAGAGAGCACATCTATAGTATTTACCTTTTTTCTATTGTTTTTTCTCTTGATTTATAATATATATACATATTACAAATAATAGAAAACTAAAATAATAATAACAATAATGTAGTATTATATACTATACTAGGTTTATGCTCATAAGTAAATAAACAATTGACAAGCAACAGTTAAAATTCTAACAGACTGAAACATCCGCACAATCTCTCCCAAAAACCAAATTTATTCCTAAAAGCAGACACTTACATAAATCTCCCATAATTACACCTAACCTAAAAAGAAAAAACTATCTATATCTCTGTCGTCCAAAAAATTCACGATAAAGATAGTGTAATACTGAAACCTATCGAGCCTCTTGAACCAAATCCTAAAACCCTATAAACTCTATATTCCAGTAGACGAGGCCCGTTTGCCTGTCATCGAGCATACATTCTCCGCGCAAAAAACGTAAGGACGCGCGTTCCAGCGCAGATAAAGCAGGCATTAGTGTCACCGGGTGAATATGAACCTCTCCAAGATAGATGACACGTGCCCCTGACCCTGTAAGAAGCGCACTCGCTTCGAGGTCACCGCGGTATGCGTGTGGTCCTCCATTGTAAGTGTTCTCATAAAAGGGAACTGAAGGGTGGTAGGGGTGAGGAGGATGCAGAGAGAGAGAGAGAGGGGATGAAAAGAAGCCCACGGTGTTCCGTTCACCGTAGTACGTAAAGACCTTTTGATCGTACTCACGAGGACGACACGAATTCCGTGCGATTATTCCCATTGACGCGACTCGACAAAACGGCGATCGCGCAACGATACAACGCGTACCACTGGCTGCGTTAACCATTCACTATAGAACACTCTACAGAGTCGACGGGGAATTTTTAATTTCACTACCACCATCGTTCGGTGAATTTTAGAAGCTCTGACGTTTATGTGCATACCTTCAATTGACGCTATTCTTATAAAAAGATTTTTAAATTTCTCGTACGACACTGTATTTTGTGTAATGTAACTAGCGATGTACGTGAAAAACTGAATCTAAGATGTAGAATCAAATCTTTACATTCTGCAATGGAAGAAACTTAACCTCTTTAAGGACACTTAAATATTTCAAAATTTATATCACTTTTTTCTAACTTAACACTGTTAGGTTTACAGATATTTCTTACATACCTATCTCCACTGACGCGTGAACGAAATCGCAAATTATTCTTTTAAAAACAACATATATACTATCACCTCGTGAAATTCGTCCCGTAAACCTAACGTTAAAAAAAGTCGTCCCTGAATAGGTTAACCCACAAGCTTCCTGACCGATTTTACCATCTCCCTGTATCGCTTCCACAGTCTACACATTAACCCTAAAACTCACCGTTCCTAAGATACTCAATTTTGTCCGTCCTATTGCTTCCCTTGTGAAACATGTTCGTATACGTCATCGCTGGATAACATATAAATCCGTTGGAGCAACAAGGATCTTGCGTCACAGAGTGCGGTAATATCGCGTGTTTCGGTTATTTTCGAGCGCGTACGGATAGATGGAGAGGGGGTAGACACGATCGGTCACGACGTGACACGACGGAAACACGACGCCTCATCATCAGCCGTCGGACAATGGGGAGGGGCCTGAGGAGTGAGGGGGGGTTCGCGGTGGTCTGGCGAATGTCTCTTGTCGTTGGCTCGTAGGAGTTAACGGCAAAACCGAAATAACAAACTCCTAAAGTTGGTGAGTTAACGCTACTTCACGCGAGGTTTCGACGCTTCTGTTATTTTCTGTTTACCACGGCCATTCTGCGAGCGAGCCGACGGTGTAGCGGATCGTTTACCAGTAGACGCGTAACGGAAATTGTTCCGAATGACCTTGCTGGGTACGTGTACTCGCCGTGCTGACTGACTGACTGCACGTCACTATCCCAGTTTCTTTCTTTCTCTTGACAGATTTGCCTCAGAGTGGATTTTACAACTCGAGCTAACGTTCTAAGTTAAATTGGGGATTTTTAACGGGTCTTACAATTTTTAAAACTGAAAGATAGAAAAGAAAAGAGAAAAAAGTACGAGTTTAAGAAACGACAAAACTCGTTCGACAGACTCAACAGTGATTCCAATGGCTAATCGTCACCTTTACGCTATCCTATGTACATGTTTACCAGTTTAATTCTATACGACGCAATAAAGACACCGTCAAACACCGCCGCGTACCTTCCAAATTTAACCTACGTCCCAACAATGACATCATAATACAATGCATAATACTTTTTTTATTAGCCATCAACCGTCACCTCACACACCCTGTAACATGGGTCTTTAACACGCCGTTAACGGAACCGAGCATAAAGACTGTATACACACACACACTTGCTGTATAGCCAGTGATGAGCAACTGTTATTTGCTGCGAGCCAAAATTTAGAAGATAATAATCTGTAGCCGTTGCAACTTTGACTTTGAAAAATCTAATTTACTAATTTAAAAATTGTTAATTTACAGGTTGGTATTTTTGATTTCCACCACAGATCACCTTGGAGTGACCTTCATTCAAGATAACTTTGGAGGGATTTTCAAAAAGAAAATGTAGATGTCCATGAAGTGACCTTCATTCAAGATAGCTTTGGAGGGATTTTTAAAAAGAAAATGTCGACGACCTTGGAATGACCTTCGTTTAGAATGACTTTCGGAGGAATTTCTTTTATCATCATCAGATACACGTCTTGAAACTATACATAAATTCCTCTCAGTGTCAATTTCTTTCTTATCATCGAAAATAATTTAAACGTTCATTACAAACGAGACACCCCGTATATATTGCTAAACGCTGAATTTGTCGGAACTTCGACGGATTCCAAGGAAATAATTGACGGGCCACGGATTGCTCGTCACTGGCTGTGTAAGTACACCGTCGATACTCGACAAAACACGCCACGTGTAATATCTACGGCCTATTTTCGTGCGAGTTAGGGGAAGCGTGGCACGCGGAATTTTTCAGATTCCAGCGGCGCGAGTCACCGGTGGAACGGGGGAGGCAGTCAGCTGTGACCAAAGTAGATGCTTCGCGTGGATCTTATCGGGATCTGGACAAATATTTGCCTTCCGATTAATCAGCGGATAACCCTCTACGACGTTCTCGAGACAGCCGCGCGATCATAATCGTGATCTACGAACGCACGAAAATAGTGCATCGCGACGTGATTCTTTTACCTCCCCTCGTGAATATTAATCGGACGTATCGACGAGTTACGCGATATAATTTTTCTAATAAAATGCTAATATGGTATATATTGTTTATTTTTTAATATGAAATAATTTGTCCTACTTTCGAAGATGTTTTTTTTTTCACATCGATAAATTTTTTATTCGATACCAACGAGCTTTTGTTCGAAACATTTTCCCATTCAATTTCAAGCATTTGTCTTAATCCTCCGACGGCAAACCGAGTCGTTCGCATTCAAGTCTAATTTTTTTTACTGTTTCAAGCTTCCAAAAAAATCAGGAAAAATTCTCGAGTACTTATCAAAGTCCCTGCAACATTATACAATTGTTTCTTTCAGTCGAATGTTCGAAACTTTTTTTCGATAAAAATAAGAATAAAATCGAAATTTCTCTTGGGTCATTAAAGACCCGGATCGCCTATGTACGAAGGGTTAACTTTTCTAAACAGTCATTTTCAAGCGCAGAATTTATCGTGTATCGCGAAACGGCCTGTATAAAAGGATAACGGAACGAGAAAGTTCGGTGGCGTATAAAGAGAGGAACACAGCTGGGGTCGATTTAAAAACGGGAAATTAATGGATCAAATTGTCCGATGATTTATCCGCGGCTCGGCCGGCAATTTGACCCGGGGAGGCCCTCGCTTCCTGCGTGATCAATATTCGTCGCTTAAGAACCATTAAACGGGCCCACGGCATAATTACACGGCAGGACAGATTGCACGTTTCGTGCAAGCGGCTATCGATCGCGATCGACCAAATTGATTCGTGCCGCCGAATGGATATCATTTGGTTCAAGGAAATCGGGACACCAATGTTACCTCGTCATAAAACATCGTGCAAATGCAATTTGACGTATAATTTCGTTCGAATCGAATCGAGATCATTTCTTTCGGACGTTTTTTTTTTTTGCTTCTTTTTTTCTTCAATTTTTCTATGTCGAAATCTTATTAACCGTGGATTGGCACAGCAGAGCCTTTCATGTTTCTAGGTAAAATACTGGTTTTCGTTGGTGTATGGCGAAACTAATTGCAAATATCAAACTTTTTTAATTTTTTTTTTTTTAACATTTTAATTTTATAACACTAAACTAGATAAGTAGCTGAAAGTATTTCGAATTCAACACGTTCGCTGCAAACTCGACAGCACGCTGAGAGATACAGTCTGAAACGCATATGGTGCGTCGGTGGCAGCGAACGTGTTAAACGCGCCAAAAGCACGCCATATCTAAAAAGTTCTACTTGACAGTGAATTCTCACTCAGGCTTCAATTCGAATGTAAATTTCGTAAAATTCCTAGTTGTAAAAGACTAATTTCAAAATTCGTTAGAAATACAAGAAATTCGACGACATAACCTATACCGATAAATACGAATTGTACGAAGAAGTAAGAAACCGCTGAAAAGTTCGTTAACGAAGCACTGTAACCTAACCTATATTCTCGACGAAGAAACTCGCGTCACGTCGATCAATCTCTAACACGGAAACATTCTTATTGCGTTTAATTCTGATTCACAAGGAAAAAAACAGTCGAACTGACAGTGAATTAAGGAAGAAATCTGCTCGCTGGACTCAATTTCACAGGACATCAAGCGCACGATAGAACACATTCTAGTAACTTCCAGCATCCATTCACGACAAAAAAACACAGGCGATCGCGACACGTCACACGCTCGACTCTTTCTCTCTCTAATCGTCGTCGGTTCCACGTACCGCACGACGAAGAAACGCGTGCCACTGTAGAAAAAGAACAGATTCCGTTGCCTCGTTTCGCCCGCCTCCCCCCGCTGCCCGCCTCAGGGACATTTGCACTGTCACATTAGCCAAGTATCTCCCGGATCTTCGAGCCACGAACCGAAATCCCGTTTCTCGAACGATTTCTCCAGCTTTCGTGGTTAATTGAAGTTATCAAGTGGGAACAAAGCGATTTGAAATGTGTCTGATGCAGCGATTCGCGAGGAATCAAGGGATACACATGTATATCGTTAGAGGTTCGACGATGATTTAACGACGCCAGTCATTTTTCCGCGGGCAAACCATGCATTATAGGGGGTTCGAGCGCGCCAGCTGGCGGACGCGACGAAAATGTCCAACCGCGGTCGCATCGTGTAACGACGAAGTAAGAATGGCATGGCGAGATAAACGCGGGCCAAACTACTTCATCAGCTCGATCTCGAAAGAAGCAGTCTGTGTGCACACGCGTAGCGATGAGGATAAAACAACTTCGAAGTGGAAGATTGGCGAAGTAAAGTGAATTTGCACGTGTGTGTATACAGAGATGTAAAACATTCCGAATTTTTCGTGGTACTGTAAGTACATTCTTGTTCAGGTTAGAATATGAATGTAGAAAGTGAAATTTACACACGGAAGATTTTGTTCAATTTAACTGTATCAGAAAATATTTCAGTTAAGTACAGTTAATTTAACATTTTTTTTTAATTTTCGAGAAAGTGGATACGCGTCCATCGCTGAAACCTACACGCAGTACGTGATAAAGTATTGCTTGCAGCAGAGTGCTTAATCACCGACGTCGTTAAAACTTCACCCGGCAGATGGTTAAATAAGAAGTTTACACCCATCAAAAATTCCTACATACTGGATCGTCGTGTTTACGTTAAAACACGCGAATCGAATTGATACACTTTTAGTGGTGGTAAATCATTTTCTGTCAAATATCCCAACCACGTAACCTGTGTTCACATTCATATCCTCTTTCCACCGATTCACAGCGAACCTTGAAAAATCTATCACAAAACATCTCCAATTCGTCCTGTCGTAAAAATCGCGCCAGTCGACACGTCGCGTCGCCGGAATCTAACCTCACAAAACTCGTCGACTGGAACGTCACGACGAAGCAGTCACGCTGATCACACGTTGCACTCTCTCGAGGAACCCGAAGACAGCCCACGAAGCAGAACCGACGTAAGTGAAAATTACAGGCTTTCCTGCCTTTTCTTCGAACGAACCAAGAACACCGTGGCATTCCAACTCCGTCGTGGCATCCTCCAGCGACGACAGCGCCGACTAATTGCGAGTTTTATCGAACATTACGCGCCTACAACGTTGCGATACAGCGACAGCCGGCAATTTCAGACGGGATACGCTACTATGACTCGAGATGTACACCTAAAAGCAAGAAGACGCAAATCCACCGCGCACGGATCATTCTCGACCTCCGGTACAGCGAGGTGAACATGGAAACCACGGTCGATTCCGACGTTCGATAGTGTCGCGCGCATACTACGTCACGTGGCTAGATTCTCTGCTACGCGTCGATCATTTGCGAGACGGGGTATAGTAGCCTTTTTGTCCGGCGTTTGCGAGGTGGATGCGTGACGACATTTTGGCTAGTCATTTGAGGTTAGGTATGCAGATGACATTTGATTATCGCTACAGAAGTTCTGTTGTGTTATTTGTTTCAAGTAAAAGGAGAATGTATACACGTTTGATTAAAACGTGAATTAATACGTACTCTAATTGTTTAGTTAGCCGTGTTCGGTGAAGTTAACGACACGAATTGAAATGTTTTTGCACGTGTTATTCCGGGAAAGTGAAGAGAAGCCATTAAACGCGATGAGAGAGTGTAATAAACAAAAGTGAATAGGTGTTTTTTTTTTTTAGATAGTAACAAAGTAACGGGGACGAGAGAGCCGGTAATGAGCGTTGAAAGTGAGTGGACGTGTGTACTTCCATTTTTCGCCGCGAAATTCCTTCCACTGTTCGCATTCTACGGTGATCTCGCGATTATTAGAGTTGCCGCGCAGGTGTACATAGGATCAGGTTATGATTCTCGGAAGTAAAATTTCCCCTCGCGTGTTTACTTTTTACGCCCGTGTACTTAACCAAATTGCAGAAAGCGATAGTTCTAACGTTTTGAAATGGCGGGAAACGAGTCAGAGACACGTTTAGCGGTTAGAATCTTCGTCCGGCTCTCGGTTAGTAGCGTAAATTGCTAAGAATAAGTAAAATAACATTTCACAAATGGCTGAAACGAATCTACTGAATTCTAAAATAGCGATTTTATCTTGACGAATAAATCAGATATTCAACGTACGAAAGATCCAGCTCGAAATAGCAGCAGCAGCTTATCGGTACGAGCAATCCACTCCTCTTTTTCACCCCGCGGCATTGTAAAGCCGCGGAATAACCGTATAAAAGGGACATCTCGAGCGTGTCGTCCTTATGGCTGATCGTCGACCCGCGGATATCTCCGAGATCTGGAAGCGGCGACTCCGACAGCTGTGATAATTAGCCGGAGTGTGCGGTGTGTGTGTGTGTGTGTGTGTGTGTACGGCATGGAACGAGAAGGAAACCGACGCGCGAGGTACATGTAAGTACGTGGACGATCATCGCGGCGTTCCATCATCGGCGCCATTAATACATTACCGGGCGACGTGGAACGTTAATCTTCCCTGCCACGAAAAACAATCGACGGCCTCGTGAAACTTTCAGTGCGACTCCGTGTAAATTCGACGCGGTCTCTTCCAGGAATCACACACGCTCTTCGATATTAGAAATTTCCAGGTTAGGTATTCTAGTGTGACGATGGAATTATTTTTTTTATTCGATTGAGATCTATATTTCATTTTCTTTTCTTCTCTTTTAATGACTATTTATACGTTTGTAGATGTATCGTGTTGGTTCTTGAGAGAAGATATTTTCTAACCTAAAAACGGGAAGCTTCTGCTTTCTCGAGATACGATAAAATGGAAATACAATAAATATTCTTCTGTTTACTACATATACGGGGTGTCTCGTTTACAACGAACATGTAAATCATTTATGCTGCTATGGAGGATAAGAAAAGGTAAGTAAGAGCTGTTTTTATGGTTTGGGGACGTGCATCTAATGATGATGGAAAGAAAGTCGTCCTAAGGTCGTCTTGAAGGTCATTCCAAACATACCTAACATTGCTGCAATTATGCCTAACAAGTTGAAAAATGTCCGAGTACAAAAGGTTAACCTTTAACCTTAAAGTTAGCTCGCAGTTATTTAGCCACTGTCGAGCAGTCTGCCTTTACTTCAATATTTCATTATTGCGTAACATTAGTTACAAAATATTAACTTTCGGTACAATATCAATGCACAAAACAATGATTTATTATCGTTCATAATTTACAACTTATCATTGCACGACATTCAAAGCCACAAATTCCTATGCCGAGCCAGTAAGACGACATCGAAAAAAGAAAAAAGAAACGTCCAAGTTCTCCAAGCGTGTAATCGTATCGTGTCGACAACGCGACAAGTCCCTTGCTCATCCTCCTCGACAACGCCAATTATACCTCCTTTCGTCCAAGCAACAGAGACAACAATCCAACACGCGAGCCAACAGAAGAAAAAAAAGAAGGAAAACAGAATGAATCTCCGCCACGATCTGTAATAACGATAATGTGTGCGCGGGCACACGCGGCAAACTATATGTAAGCAAGTCGAGGCAAATTAATTCGTCCGGGTGGCGGGCGGTGGCGCGTTGTCGCGTCACGCCGATGGTCTGCTCGTTTTGTCGCCGTGTAATTACGTGACACGAGGTGGGCGGCGCATGGCGTGTCGCACGCGCATTGCGCGGGAGTGTGTGACGCCGCTGTCGCACCGCTCTCCATCAGATAAAGCCGCTTAACCGGCCCGTTTAGCCCGCCAGAGCCCAGAGCCGCCGGTGAATTGAAAACCGTAGCCAGCCGGCGGCGTGTCACTGTGCGCTGCTGCGCACCGTTGCGTGCGCGTCGCCGCTCGGTATACTGTGTATGTATATATACATATATATATGTATATAGAGAGAGAGAAAGAAATACGACCCGCTGCGTTGTCTCTTTGTCCCGCGAATTTCATGCTCGTTACCCGCGTTTAACCTTCGTTTGTCTGGAGACACGGACCGTTCGGGGAACTCCTTTTCCCTTGGATTGCTGTGTACGTATGCTGTTTGGGGAAGTGATGGTGGAAATGATTCAGCCATTGGAGATTTTTTGAGAATATTTTTATGCAATTGAGGAATATTAATGCAAAATATTGTAGTAGATGGTAACGTAGACGGATAAGTTTGTAAATTGGCCCTGAGCCAATAGGCACATATCCTACTAAGGCAAAAAGTAGTATAAAGAAAAATGGAAAGTGGAAACGTTTGTATGTTTAGGTTTTTAGGTAGAGAAAAATAATTTTGGCTTGATTTTGGAGAAAATTGTGTATTAATCTGGTCGACGAAAAGGGAATATTAAGTGTTAGAGCGAGGATGATTCGGGTTTCTTTCTTTTGTAAATAAATTCGACAACTAGGTTGAGGGGAAATTATTAAAAATCATTGTTATCGTTGGATCACTGATTTTCAACCGGTGCACCGGAAGAGGTACACAGGTGTGTCCCAGATTTTTTGATACGAGTTAAAAAAGTTAAAAATATTATGTCTTTGTAAATCAGTGAAAAATGTATCCTTTTTTAAAAATTAAGGAGATTTTCAACCGGTGCACTGGAAAAGGTACACAGGTGTGTCCCAGATTTTTTGATACGAGTTAAAAAAGTTAAAAATATTATGTCTTTGTAAATCAGTGAAAAATGTATCCTTTTTTAAAAATTAAGGACCTTTCTATTCTCACGATCTGAGGTGAAAAATGATTCACAGAGCAGATCCTTCCTCCTCAGCATTCTCACACCAGAAAGAATCTGCTTCAGACAGAAATGCACACAGTGGATGCGGAGATTATCCGTTCTTCGTCATTTCCAGTCTCATCGATCCTTCATACATGCACAGAATGGTTGAACGTGCACGGTCATGCAAATTATCCGTTCGAGAAAACGCAATAATAATTCAAGACGTATCTTCCCGGCGGTAAATCGTCGCTCGCGAAGCAGTGAGAGTGAGAAGGAGAGAGAGAGTGCAAGTAAGTATTTAGAGAGAAAGAACGAGTGAGGGGAGACAGAGGGAGAACAAGTGTCAGAGAGAAAGAGAGAGTGAGAAGGAAAGAGCACGAGAGAGAGGAGGGAGGGACAAAATGAAAGAGAGTGACTGAGAGAGAGACATGAAGGGAGAGACAAAATGAAAGAGAGAGACATGAAGGGAGAGACAAAATGAAAGAGAGTGACAGAGAGAGAGAGAGAGATGAGGGGAGAGACAAAATGAAAGAGTGACTGAGAGAGGGGGGGAGGGAGAGACAAAATGAAAGAGAGTGACTGATAGAGATAGAGAAGGGAGAGACCAAATGAAAGAGAGAGAGAGAGAGAGGGGAAGGGAGAGACAAAATGAAAGAAAGTGACTGATAGAGTTAGAGAAGGGAGAGACAAAATGAAAGAGAGTGACTGATAGAGAAAAGAGGGGGAAAGAGAGAGAGGAAGGAAGAGGCAAAATGAGAGTGACTAAGAGAGAGAGAGGTTTCCTAGCAAGAAACGTAATTATGATCCTCAAGGAGGGATCCATTGGAAAATTGAAGCGCCAGCGTCTCGTCACCTGCGCAATCAATCCACCGAACATGAGTCACGGTAACAATACACAGCCTCTCCGATCGCTTTGCATCGTTCCATCCTACCGTTCTGTCTCAGGGAAAACGAGAATTTTCCCCTTGAGTGTAGAAATGCCACTCGACTCGCGCTTATTGCCTATTAACGCGCTGGTCACTGGATATATTACCGCCATTACCGGCCTCTGAGCATATAAATGACCGTTTATGCGGGAAACCTATTAATACGTCTGTATTACAAATGTCCAACCAGAGGTTATAGTCTATTTTGCCGGGATGTGTTTACTTTTTGGTAAAAATTTCGTTAAAGAGGATTGGTCGTTTCCTCTTCCGTGAAGAGAGTCGCCAACCCGACGGTTGGTACAGGTTCAGTGACCTTTCAGAGGAAATTGGAGTGTCTTGGAGGTAATAGAAGTTGCGTGATGGGTGGTCCAAAGTTGGAACTGTGTTCTGTGTATGTTAGATGCGATTCTTTTTCATGCTGACACATCGTGCACACCATGTTATTGTATCGTTAAATTTGAATATTTTTAATTTCATTGGTTTAATTTAATAATTTGAATTTGAATACTTAAATTTGGTTGAACTTGAATATTTTGAATTTGATTGGTTGAATTTGAATAGGTTTTCAATTTGATTGGTTGAACTTGAATATTTTGAATTTGATTGGTTGAATTTGAATAGGTTTTGAATTTGATTGGCTGAACTTGAGAATAGGTTTTGAATTTGATTGGTTGAACTCGAATATTTTGAATTTGATTGGTTGAATTTGTATAGGTTTTGAATTTGATTGGTTGAACTTGAATATTTTGAATTTGATTGGTTGAATTTGAATAGGTTTTCAATTTGATTGGTTGAACTTGAATATTTTGAATTTGATTGGTTGAATTTGAATAGGTTTTGAATTTGATTGGCTGAACTTGAGAATAGGTTTTGAATTTGATTGGTTGAACTCGAATATTTTGAATTTGATTGGTTGAATTTGTATAGGTTTTGAATTTGATTGGTTGAACTTGAATATTTTGAATTTGATTGGTTGAATTTGAATAGGTTTTCAATTTGATTGGTTGAACTTGAATATTTTGAATTTGATTGGTTGAATTTGAATAGGTTTTGAATTTGATTGGCTGAACTTGAGAATAGGTTTTGAATTTGATTGGTTGAACTCGAATATTTTGAATTTGATTGGTTGAATTTGTATAGGTTTTGAATTTGATTGGTTGAACTTGAATATTTTGAATTTGATTGGTTGAATTTGAATAGGTTTTCAATTTGATTGGTTGAACTTGAATATTTTGAATTTGATTGGTTGAATTTGAATAGGTTTTGAATTTGATTGGCTGAACTTGAGAATAGGTTTTGAATTTGATTGGTTGAACTCGAATATTTTGAATTTGATTGGTTGAATTTGTATAGGTTTTGAATTTGATTGGTTGAACTTGAATATTTTGAATTTGATTGGTTGAATTTGAATAGGTTTTCAATTTGATTGGTTGAACTTGAATATTTTGAATTTGATTGGTTGAATTTGAATAGGTTTTGAATTTGATTGGTTCAATTTGAGAATAGGTTTTAAATTTGATTTGTTGAATTTGAATAGGTTTTAAATTTGATTGGTTGAATAGCTACTATATAATAAGTATATAAAAGTACTTTCATCATTTTGAATCAGGGTGTATATTAAAATACTAAATCTCCTCCAAACGGTAGAAATAAGAATTCACAAAGTTTCCTATTTAAAGTGACGCTATTAAAGAAGAGTTTCGCGTCGAACGTATTTATTAAACGAATTTCCACGTCAGAGAAACTATTCGATAGGCTTTCAGGAGGAGCCTCGCGGTTGCTATTACCGAGATGGCGGTCATTATCCTTAGGAACGACCTATCGAATGACCGTTGCGTGGCGTACACGTCGACTTAAATAAGAAATGCGATAATACCATGTGGAAGGACGTGGAAAAAAGGAAAAACCTGGTCATCCACGATCCTCCCCCTTCTGTTCGCGTATATTCGCGTCGTTATTTACCATTTTATTCACTATCCTTTCCAACCACGCGCACGCGTTCCACTGTACAACATGCACGTGGGGTGATTCGCGGGAATTTTCTCTCTTCCCTCGATTCTTCACTCTCGCTTCCTCTATACGCGCCTTTTAGCTGTGCGATGTAAATGTGGATTAATATTGCAGTCCATGTGAATATACGCGGAAGGGTGGATTGCAATGACGCAAATTGTACTAACGGTTCGCCGTTTACAGGCGTTAAAGATATCGTTGTCTTCGTCTTTAACGAAATTTTTCGTCCGATTTTCACGAGATTTGGAACTAGTGAGAGTGCGAAATTTTTAGGATTTTAAGGGTTAGGTTAGGTTATAGTGATGTCTGAAGAAAGCAGATTTGGAAAATACGTGTGCAAATGCAAGTTTTATTGCAAGTGAAAAGAGAGCAAATAAACGCAAATATGTCCATATTTACGGGTAGAGAAATATGTTTCAATGTTTTTTTTTTGGTTCATTTGCTTCAAACACTATTTCCCACATCCACTATAGTTCACAAGTAATTTCACGTGGTCAAGTTAGCTGAATCACCCTGTACATCACATATGGGCAACTCACGGGCCCGCGGGCAAAATATAGCCCGCGACTTTTTTTAGTCTTGCCCGCGGGCAGAATACAGCCCGCAACTTCTTTTAATCCTGCCCGTGGGCAAAATATAGCCCGTGATTTCTTTTAGTCTTGCCCGCGGGCAGAATACAGCCCGTAACTTCTTTAGTCTCCCGCGACTACTTTCAGTCCTACTCGCGATCCGTCCCCGCGAAATTGAAATTAAATTCGGCCCTTTAAGTACTACTGTTCGTTCAAAATAAGAATAACCTCGCTCTCGGGCCGATTTTCGTCCGTTCTGCGCGTAGACAGAAAGCGCAGCAGAGGGTAAGACGGAGAAAAACGTAGGCGATTAAGTAGGGGTTTGGACATTCTAGTCCCATGCGTGAAAGGAGGTTATTCTTATTTTGAACGAAGAGTAATTACTATCCTGCTTCATTCTACTACTAAAATCCATTTATTTCAGCCCTTGACTCGAACAGAGAGAACGACAGGTTTGCCCTAGAACCAGGAAAAGTTGTCCCTACCTGCAGCACGTTAAAAAAAAGTTCCCAAAATAATAGCAAAGCAGGCAGCAACAACAACGCCACAGCTGCCGTTGTCAAGCAATTCGAAGTGTATGTCGTTGGATTAATTGTACGAGGGATTTATACCCGGCGTACAATGCTATCACGGATCTGACGAGCGCGCGCCCCAGGGTGGGAGAGACGTGCGTTGCGACCACACACAACATACATTAATTCTCCTATTACGGGCATTGTGGTACACGTTCAGGTATTATCGGCATTGTAGCCACGGCATGTTACCGCCCACGGATCGCCGTTGTCGGCTATCGAACGTCGCGACGTCGCTGCAACCCCGCCGACCCGGCGCTAACGAGCTGTCGTCGCCGTTATCTCTCCACGAGTCCCTCGATGCAACCCCCCAACCTCTTGCCGTGTAATCACCGCCCCTCGGAACAAAGTTTCCGCGGGGGAAACGCGCGGACCAACCGCCGCGACTCCTCCTCGAGGGTTACCATCGCGTGTGTTTTCTCATACGGTCGAGTCTCTCCTGAAAATTTCATCAAGCTTTCCCGGGGAGGAAATGTATCGTGTATTCTTTTCTTTCGTTCTTCCTCTAGTTCTAACGGACGATATTCAAAGTGCTGATTGGCCGAGGGTAGTTAAGCTTCACGGAGTTTGGAATTAGCTTTCACTCGAAGAATTGTCTAGGGGAGAGTTGTATTTTTTGAACAGTGTGGGGAAAATATCGATCATTTTCGAAATATGTTTACTACCCCTATTTTTAAGGGCGATTTTCACCTCTTCAACGTGGAGGATTGTCGATAAAAAAATATGTATCGAATGTTTTTTTTCAGTACCACCATGTATACAAGGTGGGATCACCTAAATATGTGCTTTATTTGTTGTTTTATGAAAAAACTTCTCAAGACAAAGTTACACTATTTCTAAGAAGACTAAATAAAATATATCGCCTGAGAACAAAAATGTCTCAACGTTTTTTCTAAACGAAGACACTGGAAGGACCACCAGATGTATCTGGAGTTCGTCCTAAAGTCAAGACACTCTACGCTGCAGGATAATAGCGTGAACAGTTCGTAGGTATAACCTTGACCCCAGCTTTCTCTTTTCGAGTGTCCAGAGACAGTTCCTAAGAGCTATTCGTACAAAAAAGACATTCTTTCAGAGGAATCTTTTATTTCAACCACTCATTTCCAACAGATCTCTTCTCAAGCTCATTTTTTTACAATAATTCAAGCTCATCGTTATTTTTTTAAACGAAACCCTATCCTTTCCTTCAATATCCTTGTAGAGAGTGAAAAACAAAATTCAACGACCATTTCAACGGTCGTTCAGTCTCGAGATAAGTGCAAGTCCCATTCACATCGGTGACCGTCACTTGGAGATGTTCCTTTGCAAGTGACACACAGTCAGTTGTGTAAGTATAGTAAATACAGAACGATCGGACATTCCCACAGTGCAACCTGTTGAGAACTGGTAAAAAGCACCACCATCCTCGTTCGCCAAACAGAAACGCACACCGTATGAAATTGAACGAAGAGGAACAAGAGACGAGAAGAGGATGGACCAGGAGAACCCAATTAAAGCGGCGAACGCGTCCTAATTAACTCCTCAATTACAGTGGTTCCCCTCTGATTTCATGGCAAACAAAGAAGGCGAGCCAGTTTGCAAGAAGCAGGGTCACCGACAACATTCTGTCCCCGCTATACCTTACCCGTCATCCCCCTCGGGGCCTTTCTGTACACATTATAATTGCGCATATTAAAATGGCGTCACGACTCTACCGCCCATCAACCAGTCAGCCATCTTTAATCAATAATGGAACATCAGGGACCATGACAACAGATACCCTTTCCCGGGCTTTCTCTCTCTCGTTGGACCCTTTTCCACCCTGTGAACCGATGCTGGAAGGGTTCACCGGCTTTCTACGGGGCAACTTTGGGTACTCCCCGCGTCATGTTACGTCGTCCACCAACATCCTCTATACTCCGAGAGGGAAGGGGGAAGAAATTCTGGTATATCGTTTCCTTTGACCTGTCGATAGTGTGCAGAGCCACGAGGTTATGTTACACAGGGTGTCTCGTATAAACGAAGCAGCTTAATTATCGTCGGATGGCTACGTCTCTGGTAATTATTAGGTGTACGAATAAATAATCCAAATTTTTCAGTGAAGCTAGAAGTTTACTTAAAAAAAAGAACAAAAGTTCATTCTGAGTATTTATTTTAATTCACAAATGGAAAATACGTTAACACTTGGTAACACTGTTTTGTTGAAAACTTCACTTAAAGCACTTTTACAAAGTAAAATAAAATAACTCTTGTAAAACAGAAAATTTCTATTGAAAAATTTTACATAGCGCTTATTACAGGCACAGCGACGATTTTTAATCATATAAATATTCAGCCACTTGCCGTTCAAGAGATATATTTTCTTCTGCACGGACATGTAAAAACGCATTTGGGCGCTTATTCGTTAGTCCACATATTACGCCTTAACTCTTTGAAGCACAGAATTTTAAGACAAAAACAGATTCTAGTTGCACTGGAATTTTATTTTTAAAAAATGTAACAAAGTAGGTATGAATTACGACATAAAACAACTAAAACCTAAAACTTTATGTGGGACATAAATAATCTCAGCATGACATTTGTGAAAACAGGTTAAATTAGATCAGTTTTGTTTTCTTAATGTTTCAAAGTGGGATGAAAAACATCCCACTGTGCATATGTAAGTACAGAGCATTTTTGCACACTTAAGCACACAATTCTTGGAAATGGACTTCGGAGTGGAGTTCGAGTGTGCCGAGTGAAACAAAGTAATTCGATATCGACTCTTGAATGTGAACAACTGACACTTGATATATCGGTATCCCACTCAGCACATCTCTCTTTCGTTTAGTTGAATTCGCAGAAGTTATCTCTCCACTTATGTGTGCACTACTGTACTAAAAAAGTGGGACACTTTTTACCCCACTATGCCCCAAAGAGTTAAAGCGGTCGTCAGCGTTTAAAGTGTTAAGGTAAAGTGCCCTTTTTAATGAAAAGGTTGCCGACCTCTGTCGTACACCGAAGTGTTTGAAAGACATCCACCAGTGTTTTACAAACGTATAGGAAAGTGTGCGACGGTCGAACTGGCACATCGTTTTCCAGGAAATCGAGTCTATCGATTATTCCTAACCAATGATCCGTAGGTCCGGTGGATCGAGGATAGAGAGGGATTCCCCCCTATCGAAGGGCTGGGAAGACGCACGAAGCGTGCGGCGGCGAGTCGCGTCGGTCGATCGAACGTTTCGAAGGAGGCCGTTGGCAGGAGGTTTCGAAGCGTAACGGCGTGCGTGGCACGTGCGAACCGTACACGCGTTTCCCCGCACGCATTCATCGGCCGCGGGCGTTCACGTGCGTGTACCCGGCTGCGCGAGTGGTGGTGCGCGGACACGAACGATCCTGCCCGAGCACCTGTCAACGTGTCGTTACGTGTTCAGTTGCGCTTCTGTTTCGGCCGACGTCGCTACTATCCGCGGGAACAATGGCGCTCGTCCATGCATGCACAGATCGTTTTGCCACTGAACGAGATACACACTCTTGCCATCGTATTTATCCTATTGCTTTACGATTCTAATTAATCTATTCGAATACTCTCTCTCTCAGTCTGTTACAATGAGAATTATTTATGGCGTAGGTAAAGTAATGTTTAATAGCGATTTGACGTGGAAATTTGGGAACTTACGGGATGATCTAACATTTTCTTATTTTTCTCGAATAATTTCAATTTTATATCAGTCGGAAAAGAATCGTGTGTAGGAGAGTTAAAATTATCCCGAGTCACATATGGATCAGCTATTGTTAAAAATTAACATTAACTTTTTTATAACCTAACCAAAACTACTGTTGAATTTCTATGTAGCACCGGGCCTGCATACTCAAATACGGAACCGACGAAGAAAAATAGAAAAGACGTTATTGGCGTAATGAGTAAAGTTTCGCCTTGCCAATCCGGAGGTCGCGGGTTCGATCCCCCCCCGTTTGGGTCCCCCGATTTTTTCCTCGATTCTTACATTCTATTTAATTAAACTACTATTTCGAAAGCCCCTAATAAAAATCTATGTAGTAGATTTGAAAATATAAGTGCACGAAAAAATGAACAAATTTGGACGAATGGAAGGAGTCGTTACTTTACATTGTAAGGAACAGTTTCGAATCACCCTGTATACAAAGTATTATACACACCAGTATTTAAAGGTGCGGCGTATTAAAGGAACGATTTAATCTGGCGGTGGAATCGACGAATTAATTCCCATCGAGGGGTTCTAATTACAGCGAAATCGGCCGGAAAGAGAAAGATAAACGAGTCAATCGAAAAACACGGCGCAGCGGCGCGGCAAGGGACACGAAATTAATAGTATCCATGGCCGAGAACAAGACCGACCCGTTTAGGCGGGGGTTACAAACGTGACACGCAACGCCGCGATCTTTCCACATATAATTATGTACCGTTCTACGTGCCGCGGACCTTTACCCCGCCAAACCGTATCATGCAACATTATTAATGGAATTTATTGCCAGCGCGTACGGAAACTTTAATCTATTCCGCGTTAACGAGTTAGGAGGACCGAGTATTAACGTATATACCAGCGGTACGAAATTAATTACGAGGATGGATTTTAAATACCGAAAGGATAACGTAGTTGTTACGTTCTTCTGAATGGGTGTTGGGGTTATGGACGCAGCGTGGGGTATTAATCATAGTGACAACATGTGGCGCGTGAATAGAGTAGACTTGCTGCGTGGAAATTGTCGAGGTTAAGTATTTGCACTTTAACAATTCTTTTTGTTTTGCTTCTAGTACGTTTGCTTTTCGAACGTCAGCGAGTGTGATTTTAGGTTAGGTCAGATAAGACATTTTTCTTTCGTTGGTTTGTGAAAAGTAAAAGTGTTTGTTTTATTGTTGAAAGAAAAAATTCGTATTTTAAACGTCGATATCTAGTAATTAGTCAATTTGTCTCTGTACAATTTGAACGCGAAATAATATGTACAGGGCGTTTCTTATCGGTGAGAGAAAATTATGCAAGCTGTTATCTACGTGTCACCGTAATGTTGTTACGTAGATTGTAGATTACAACGTGTTGCTGTATAAGACTAGTAGAATGTAATGTACGAAAAAGTAATAATAAACGATTTATTATTGAATTAATTATTAAGATGATTCTCCAGTTCTTAAAAATTTCCATAAATAAATTTTTTTTAAATTTCTTATGTCCTCACAATAATCAGTTTTTGAAAATGAGGGGAAAAAGATTTAAAAAAAGGAACTGACAGAGACCTGGAATTGGGCCAAGGACATTTAGATTTTCAAGCTAATATTCGAGTAAAATATTACACAAATCTGGTTAAAAAAAGATATCAAACGATAGAATTCTGTTTTAATCATTTCAATATTGTTACTCAACAATTCATCTCTAACTATTAACACCAGAAAATTGCAGCATGAACCACAACACAATACGTTGCTCTTCAATTCCGTTACATTGGTACAGTTACTTGATCGTTATTCACTTCTTCACATTATTTTATTTAGGCACATCGAATAATTCCACACAGAACTGCCTTACGTTCAGAATTACCCGGCATTACGTACGCAATTTCCAGCGGTTAAAGGACGTGCTCGCGGTAATGATCCACGAGAGACTCTTAAAACCAGCAAGAAAAGAAAAAGCCCAACACACACCATACCTGAACAGAGGCGAACGAGTCAATCGCGAGAAGAGAGTCAATTTCTCCTCTCTCTTCTTTTCATTCGAAGTCTTCCACCGTGCGTTGTACATAACCTCAAAACGACGGGTCGTGCGCGGCGAGGGATACGAAATTAATAGTGTCTATGCGCGGGAACAAGACGAGAGCGAGGCATTATCGTCCCTCGTTTGGGCATTGGGAGCGTGTAAAGGCATGATGCAGAGCCGAAGCGGCGCGGTCCAGCTCAAAGCAACGATCCACCATCGCCGGACACGCCAGGGGCGCAACAGCTTGATACATCGTTACACGCTGTTCCTTCCATACTCCCCTCCCCTCCCCACACCACCATCGTCCACCAATCTATTTCTCTGTCTCTCCCATTATCTCTGTATTTCTCTTTATTTTTCCTCCTACCTCTCACACACACACTTTCTCTCTCTGTCTTGCTATTGGAAGATGGAGAAGAGCAGAATATACTCGCGGCCCCTCGACACGTCCAGGCCTAAGCCAAACTCGGCGCCGCTCTAATACGATCTCACGATCGACGGGGCTACGAACGCCGTAAAGCTCGGTTTACACCGACCGAGGCAGCCGCCTACGCGAGACACGCGCTCCTTAAATCCTACGGGTACACTGCGCCTCCGCGGGGTAGACAATGTCGCGAGGAATACAGGGAAGGAGAATGAAGTCGTTCCACGACCGCCGCGCCGTGCCGCGATCACGAATTATTATTCTTTTAGCGGGGATGTGGGAAGCTGTGACGGTGAACCGTTTAAGCTCTACGCTTCGAGGTTGCCATTCTAACTTTGAAGATTCGTGATTCTGGCCATTCGTTTCAATCGAAAATTTAACAAGGGCAAACACGTGAAAATGAAAATAGAGAATATCGTGTGATTTTTTTAGTTTCTGTGAGAAACTTAACCTAACCTATTTGTTTATTTCCAAATGAATGTCGATATGAAAACATTTTTCAGATAAATTCAAAGTGTTAGGTACAAAGGGTAACAACATTTACAACAAAGACACTGTTTTCATGTTTCGAAAATATTCATACGAAGAAAGAAGAGAAACGGCTTACACAGTAAAAATGGCCGCAAATTGCGATCGGTGAAAAAACGTTATTGCCTCGAAGAGGGTATCGGCGTAGCAGTACCTTCCACTTTACCCGGCGAAGGGTTAATCGACGTCCATATACGACGCGAACAAGTTTGACGCCAACAAAGAACCCCTCGCAACGCCAGGAAGAATGAACTCCGTTGGGAGAATCCGTCTTCTAAATATAGCGGCTGCGGTAGCAGCGAGAGGAATCGCGAAGGAAGATGCACGAGCGATGACACCGGTAGATACACTGGAAGCGACGGAAAAGGTCGAAGGGAGAACATTCGTTGAGCCATCATTTTTCGAGGCAATACGAAATATCAGTTACAAAATTCTAACGACTGTTTTGCTCTCATAACACGCGTTCTCTCTCACTCCTTAACCTACAAGTGTGAACAGCAGATTTCCAACGGTTCGACTGTTTTTATGTACAACGTAGCTTCGCCTGTTTATGTTATTCTGGACACTTGCGTCCCCGTAACCCAATACTTCTAGCCTCCCCACTCCGTGCACAGTCCTATGTTTTTCCTTGTCGCTCTAAACGTCTTCCATATTCTTTCCTTATTCTCAGCTATTGAACAACCCTTCCCCCCTCTCCGCAACACCAACATTTTTGCTCCTTCATGGAATCTTTCTGACCGTTAGTTTATCTTTGACAGTCTCGCACGCAGGTGTTACGTAAATCGAGCAATTTCGTTTGAACCATGAAAGCTAAATCTCGCGTTATTTCTTACCACTCACCGCGTACAGAAACTGGTGTAGATTCACGGTGTTATCTTTCACAAAGGTACAAAGAAAGGGGAAAGAATTGTCGGACAGCGGTTGAAAAATCTTCGTGCAAATAATAACAGGCGTTTAACCGGGGAACAAGCGTCGATATCCGCGGGTCAGATACCGACGAAAGGGCGCGGAAAAAATATCGACGCGTTAAATCGAGCACCGCGGGGCGACTCGAGGCACCAGGAACCGGCAGAGACACACCGGTTCCCCGTGTTTTATGGTGGCATCAATTACTTTAATATTCGAGCTCGTAATATCGGCGCGCGCATGCGCGCTCGCGATCCGCCATGGTCGGGGCTAGGTGTCAGCGGTCGTAAAGCGGAATCGCGACCCTAAACCAGTCGTCTCGTGGCTTTGTAAAGTAATCGGCACGGCACCACCACGCTGGCCCGATTATAATAATGTTTACCATGAGACTATGACTCCGTGAGCATTTTAATGGCCCCATAAAGAATCAGCAGGTCGTGTTTGACCAGCCACCACTATCTGCTCGTTATGGTGAGAAGCGGGCCGTCGCATCGTGCCGTGGAGTATCGAGATCCTGCTTACGCGTTCACAGTAACCGGAATTGTTCTATGGAATTGTCCTCGTTCGTGCCCTGGATTATTTATTTTTCACGGTGGATTTTGGAGAATTGTGGAAATTCGATTTTTTCGTTTTCATACTTATGTAAGTTGAATTTAAGTAGAGACAAATATTAGTTTGATTCTGGCATATCTAATACAAATGTACGTTCACCTTTATTGAATCTACTATAATGCATTATAACCGTCATGGCTGTTTCCCCCTTTCTCAATACCATTTCATAAAGCCGTACGGAACAATAAACTCATAAGTAGGATATGCGATACTGCTAATATTCTCAATGGTGGTCTCCATTCATTTCTGCTTTTGTTTATTCCCTCTGGGCGTATCTCTGTATCTGAGTATAGTATTTTATATCCATATTTACTTCTCTGATACTAAATTTACATAACATCGCAATCTGACGCGGCTTTAACCTTCGTGTCACCGTATTCGAGATAACCGTTTAACTTTGGAACGTGAATACAGAACACCTTGTCCAGTTCGTGAGGAAAACGCGATCGAAATTATTTCAATCGAAATGATTCACGCGACGCGGCGCTCGGTGTCACGGGGGTCAGCCCGTATGAGAAGCGTATCTCCTCTAAATAGCGTCAATTACTTTAATGGCGGTGATCATAATGCCGGCGATCGCTTGCGGGTCGGTAGGTGTCAGCGATCGTAAAGCGTGGTAGTGTGCTGTAGAGCCGCGGTCACCGGCCGTTCCGTGTCTTTCTAACGTAATCGACGTTGTTGGTGTACAACATTATCCCGCGTTACAATAACGTCCACTACGCGCATGCAGCGCCGCCGCCGTCTAAGTGGTCTCGTAAAGAATCAATGTAACGTGCATTGTCCACGCTGCTTGACATGCACTCCTTTATTCGAGTAGCGCGCCGTTTTGCGGAAGAAGATAAGAGTCTGTTAACCTCTTTAGTGTCGTGGATGCATTTATGCATTGGATAAAATGGCGAGCATTTTTTTTTTTTTT
>NW_017100231.1:6955907-6962976 GCF_001263275.1 Habropoda laboriosa
CCTTTCCCGAAAGGACACGGCTCCTTCATGCCTGCCACGCTATTAACTGTAAACGGAATTAAGCCGACGGAGAGAAAGGAAGTCGATGATTTTTCAACCATGAAACTATTTGCTCGAACGACGTCTTTTTTTTTCATTTTTGTAATTTATGACAGTGATCAATAAGTTGTGTGTTTTTGTTTCACTGTTCTGTTTGATAGCACTGAATCTGGTAATTTTTGAGGCTAGCAGATAAGTGGTTAATGCCAGCGCTCATTCGTTAACCTTTAACTGTTTGGATTAGTGAATCAGGCTACTTTCCACAAGTGGATAACCATGGTGTATGAGAAGATTTAGTGTATGTACGGAAGACAATGAGTACTCGTGAGAACTGATATCGTTGTGTACTCTATTCACTGGTTAAGGAGAAAAATATTTGTGTACTTAGTGATTGAACGCGCAAGGAGTGTGTTTGTGAAAGAAAGGGGTATGACATTTGATATTTTCAAATTTTTTAATTTGGATTCCAGAAATTTCAGAGAGTTTTTCAAAATCACTAATTTGCATTCCAGTTCCACTAATTAAATATTTTTATTCCAGAGATTCCATGGCGGCGCCATTAAGAATTTTTTGCAAACCACTCTATTTGCTATTTCACAATTTTCCAGAATTAATCATTTGTATTCCTGTAGGTAATGTCTCAAGGTCAATTGAAGACTCTAATACACCTTAAATCCTTGTATTGGTAGTAATTGAATAAAAATATACATAATAAATAAATCCTTCTGTTAATAATTCTATTAATAACCCAGATAAAACCTATATACACTTGACTGTTCAAAACGCCACCTATCACCAATGAACAAGCACCGCGCTCTGAAGAGGTGCATTATAAACGCGGTTAGCGAAATCGACACGCACCATCGAGACACGCGTCGCGTGATCCCGTATACAAACCGTTCTAGTCTTCCCCGTTGATGCAGACACGATAGACAGACAGGCAGCCAGCTACAAAGAATCCATCCCCGGTTGTGTGAAAATATTCGTGCGTGTCGGTCGAGCGACGGTTGGAATGCGCGGGTCCTCACGGAATTTCCGCGAGACGCCATTCCACAAGATAGCGGACAGACGTTTCACATGAGGATGCAGGCAAAAATCAGCATAATTGAGAAGGATATATGGGAAAATGGCGCGTAGCTACACGTCGACAACAAAAACTTAATTACTGTTTGCCACAGATCAATTAAATGGTAATTACCGCGGATAATAACTCGCCGGAAGGATATTCCGGTGGATTTTGAAATTTAATTCGACGATATTGAGATGTAATTATGCGCGGCGAGCGTTTACTCTCGTGGGGATCAGCGACGGCACATTGAAGGAGGTTGATACTACACAGCGGCGGATCATTCGAGGAAAACAATCCATAAGACGATTTTTAATTCGCAACGATCCTCACTATTTGCACGAAGCGGTGTTATTCTTTCGTTTGTATTCTTCCGTTTTGCAATAACGAGCAACCAGGCGAATCCTATCGCATTACCATTCCAAATTTCCCTCGTAAACGCAACAAAGTAAATCCAAGCTTACTTGCAGTTTATACAGGTCCGATAAACACAGGTTGTTCCGATAAACCTGCTACGATCGGACAATGGGCGATTCCTTATGAAAAACGATATTACAGAAGACAAAGAAAGGTAACAGTAATGGTTAAACGTTCGTGACCAATCAGGAGGTATGAGTGTAAAACCTTGCGACATGTAAACAATCTCAGTGACTGCGAACGACTGACCGGCTCGCTAGGGTTTCGGAACCGAAGGTTTCCGAAAATTGCCGAATACAGATACGACCATTAGCAGTGCTGCCAGTCAGTCTATCTGTCCCTGGGTTATAAACCGATCGCTATCGTAGTGTTAATATTTATTCACGCTTTCACGCAAGCATTACTATATACATAAGACAAGTATAATATCAGAAAAACGAGTTACATACCCGTGCATTTAATTCAAATAACACAAATATTACCGCAAAATCATCTTCATCGGAACGCGGCAATTTACAGCCTTTCTCCACAGTGGATGGTCGAGTTAACGACAAACGGGCAACGACAAAAAGCGTGGACGGCGCTATTACCGCGAAACGAGACATCCGGATGATACAGTGGGTAGAGCGGTGTACCGGCAGTTCGCACGGGACTCCCTTCGACGTACATATGTATGTACCGGCGCGCAATCGCGTGGCTCTACGTGTCACTTTGTAGCGCATGAATAATTAATGGGCACCGTTTATTCTCTGCCCCGTTTTACGGCTCCGCTTTTTCATTTTCCTCTTTGATTCCCGTCGCGTTTCCGTTCGGGGAAAAAAAAGCACGCGTCCGAGCGACACGGCTGATCGCGTCCGCGTAATCGCCATGACGATCGTCGCTCGTCGCGCCTCGTTTATCCGTGTCACTTTGCGTCCGCATTATAGCAATTTTCTTCTACATGTAATTACCGCACTTAGTAGGTACTTTTTAATGAATTTTTTTAAACCCTTTTATCGTTTTTCTGTTCAATTGACTGGAATAAGTTTGACGGTTAGTTTACTTCGAAATATTCAGAGTATTCTTTCGGCGATGATTTTTCTAACCTCAGAAATCCATTAGGTTTCAGAAATTGGACCGCGAAAGATTAAACCTAACCTATATCGAGTGTATGACGCATCGTGTATCCGGAAGATTCTCTCCGTGTAATCAAAACGCAAGACAGGCAGGATATATGCCGTGCTAGGTGAAGGGGGCTGGTTACGTATATTCCTCGGTTCAGTGAAAGTATCAAAGCGTGCCGTTCTCCTAATTACAGCAACTTTTGTCGAGGAACGGTCACATCTGTCGTAAACGTCCGCGTCGAGATAACACTATCAGCCAACAGCACAGCGTAATAAAAAGCGACACGAATTTCGCAACCGTGACGCTAAATTTTCGCTGAAATAAAAACTGTTTACGATATAAAAGAAAATCATTTCACGAGAATATTATATATTCTTGACAAACGTGATATATATATATAAGGTTGGCAATATTGGCCTCTTCGAAGACCATCGCCACCCGCCCTTTTCGCAAACAACCGACGGTGGTAAGTGCAGTTAATGAAAAAACGGAACGATTCTTGAGGAAGACGGTCTCTCGTCGAAGGGAAATGATCCGTTACGCGGGCCAGAGCCGCAATTCAGTAGTGTGGCTGGCGAAAAAAGGGCAGGGAACAGCCCCCACGTTGTTATTAAAGCGACGGGACGTCAGACTGTGTCGACAGGCGCGCACGACATGGCGCATGCGCGGCGAAACCGCAGCCCCGTGCCCGCACGCTAACTATTTATTCTTCGTTATGCCTTCTTTTTTCACGTCGCGTGACGATTCTCTCTTTCTTCCCTGTCGCCACCACGTATTCCCGTTCGAACGCCCTTTTCGTTCATTGTCTTCTAAAAAGGTCTATTTGCACTGCATCAAGGACGTTTGCGCGTTTGCAATGCGAGCTTATTTTTCCCGCCCGATTTCACTTGGTCATGGTCGGAATTGAACTCGGTACTAATATTTTCCATTAATTATATTTATTTTTAATAAAAAAATTGAAGTTTCTTGTAATAGTAAGAAAACGTAACATAATTATAATTATGTGAAACATCGAAGAATAGAATTTGCTCTCTCAGGGAACTTTTTATGACGATGATTTTCATTCTGCATATAAAATACCGCTAATTTGAATATATTGTTGCAATAATAACGTGTATGATAGTAATAATAACCACAGCATGTATATGCATATAATACTTTGTACCACTTATTGCAGTAAATACCAGGCAATTTTATGCAGTGCTAATAAAAAGGCTACCAGTCATTTGTAACCGGAAATATCTATGAACTATCGAACAATTATAAGTTCTATTTTCTTAAATTGTGCATTAAAAATCAATATAAATTGTACGGTACATTTTTATACACTAATACAAAAGACATGGTTGAAAACTGCAGAAATTGTATTTTCAAAGTATACACAAGCTTCCTCCGTAAAATGATAATTGATATATTCTACAAAGATTTTCTAAAGGACGGAAAAATGTTCAAAGTCACTTTTTCACCTACATACTAATCATACAAAAAGATAAAAATTATAAAAAAAATTCTATATTTTGTATTTATATATTCTTGCTACAAGTTGTACTTGAAACAGTGTTCCAACGATCGGTAACCGAGATTTACATCGAAGAAGCAGAAAGTCACGCGGCACGCTGTTTTTCCGGGATGAGTCCAAGCACGACCTGTTCGCGAAAGGCTCGCAGCGCGCACTTAAATCGCTTTACGATCCAGAAAAGCCGAGCGGTCCGCAATTCCGGATTCTTCCGACGATCGTCACGGCAGAAAAATTTTCACCGTGCTCCTCTGCAGTGAGGCAGCGAACAAACGTTGTCTAGCATGCTTGTTAACGATGAAAAGCGTGGCAGCTTCTGTCAGAAGCACAATGGGACCCACGTCCAGTCCCGGAATACCATGACGATGGTTTTTTTAAGGTTGAATCTGTAGTGTAATTTGAGGTAAGTTGTCGTTAACGAGGGAGAAGGCAGCTGGAGGAAATGATAGTGGATTTTGGAATTTCGGAATTGCAGACTCTTGGAATTTCAGAACGTCAAATTTGGGAATTTCAGAATCTTACAACATCGGAATTTGAGGTTATGAGGATTTTTTAATTTCAGAATTTGAGGATGTCGGAATTTCAGACTCTTGGAATTTCGGAATTTTTGGAATTTCGAAATTTCAATATTTTAAGATTTAGAAATTTTTAATTTTTAGAATTTCAGAATTTTGAAATTTCTGAATGATAATTTCCAAAGTACTAGCCGCCATCTTGAATGCACTTTTAACGTTAGCATTGTTAGGTAACTACCGTTCTATAAATCTCATGTCACTAACCATATCCGATTCGATTACCCCTTTAAAATTCTCTTGAAAATTCTCCGCAGGTAACAAACGACGATATCATATACGTACAATACACCGAGACCAAAGAATCAGTCCTCCCCTATCCATCTTCGAGAACAACGTCCACCTAAACTCTATCATCATCTATCATACGCAACGCATTAGATGCTTGTCTAACTGTATCCAAACACCGTCGACGAGTTCATGATTCTTCCTTGATGCATCAACCCGCTCGTATAAACTAGAAACCCGTTATTTTAGTTCAGTTTAACGTTGTCCAATTCAACAACTACGGGACATGTAATTTCAACGTATGCTTTTTGAATTGCATTGCGGTTCAAATTGAAAATTTCTCATGGCAGACGCATACAATTTCCTCCAACAACATTAATCCCCGAATTAGCGGAAATAAGAAACAGGGTAATTCCTTATACAGAACATTATAATCTATTAAATGAAAACAAAAAAAAATTGCCTTCCAAAACTATCTCTCTAAAAACCATATTTATTACCAAATAAACCAACCACTTTAAACGTCCAACTTTCTAAAAACAAACATAACTAAAGACACTTTCCTATTTCTATCAGTAGTAACATAACTTTTCCACCAATGTCATAAACCATACACCACTACATTAACTATATATACAGATCTACACTCCTTCACGGTAATTTCACTCTCGAAAATCCCCTTAATTTTCCACAAAGCAGCGTAACCCATCAGAAAACAAACTCCTTTGTCCTCCGTTCAATTAAAGCTCACACGAAAATGCGTTGCACGAGCTCGTTTTCGCGTGGATACGAGACGAGACGAATTGAGTATCACGCAGCGCCATGTGTTGTGGCCAATTGGACGGGCCCCAGGTAGAAAAACGCGCTTCATTCGGGACCCTGGCTTATAAAACGCATCTGGCGAGCGGAATCGCTCCAGGCCTCAGCCCGACCACGTGTACACAGGCCTTTCTTCCGTCGTTTCTTCCTTTCGACGGCGTTACTCGCAAATCGACGCGGTTTTGCGCTAAACAACGCGCCTCCCCTGTGACAGGCTGTAGTTACATTCTTTTTCGTATATTTTCGGCGAATTTTTTTCCCGTATTGGCTATTGAACATGTTTGGCAATAAAAGGGTCGTAAGTATTTGGTAAAGTGAATATTAACGTGTAGGAAACATCAAATTTTGAATGATTTAAATGTACGGGGTGTAAAAATTGGTGGAGACGTGTTTTCAGGGATTGTTTGACGCCATATTCTATTTGTTAATTTTTAAATTTACCACCAGAGGGCCAGCTGCCATTTTTCTAACGATTTCTATAATTTCCTGTCAAATTATCATTCTTTCTAAACAGCCACTTAGTCTTACATAAATACGTAAGCATGCAACCTGTCAAAGTTTCCAGAACACTCTGTATCCTACCAACCCTATTCGACATGTACACAAGCTGAAAATCCACGAGCAAAGGGTAATTAAGACGCGTTGATTCGTCACCGCGAAGACTTCCTGTTAGACGGCACGCAGTATACCCCGATCGACTGATTTATTAACGAACTAAGTGTATCGGTCGTAATTGCGCGTCGTACGGTGAATATTCATCGACTCGTTATATTTACACGTCTCGGGACTAACCGTTCGCGTTACGCGAGAAGTTACGAGCGGAACCGAGCGACGGGACCGGGAATAGATGGTTTAATTACGCATATCAAGCGGCGAGTTCGATTCGAGGCACAATGTTTCACATTTAGCCGCATAATTAAACGTATATGATTATGGAAATCGTATTCAATGCAAGAAACAGAAAGAGACAAAGAAGAAAACGGATACACACCGCGATTGCAAACAACGATCCAAGAGTACTAACAGCAGAAAAGTTTGACGTCTGAAAGATCGCGATGAAATCTCCTCCCCATGGTCCACCTTTTTTCGTAGCATCTCCGCTATTGGTTGAAACGCTGACATTCACGAATCGGACTATGTAGTACCGCGTGACGAAGAAGGCGAATAGGAAGTAAGAAGAACGAGCATGACGGAGAGAACAACTCGAGTTACGAAGCGACGTTGCAAACGTCTCATAATACATCGGTCGTTAATAAGAAATACAAATTTCTTTACTTTGCACGATATATTCACGAAAGTATTATTTAT
>NW_017100231.1:6963204-6994293 GCF_001263275.1 Habropoda laboriosa
AAACACGATTATTTTTAACTAGCGTGTTTCAGCTTTCAACATTAGAGAACACGAGCACTTCGAGAGTTAAGGGAGCTGAGAAAAATCCGAGAGTGGGGCTACGCAGGACGTCACAGGCGGAGCCATCAGCAGCCCCCCGTTGCCCTCTACGTCCCTCCCGGTTAGCCATCTTTCTAAACTCCGTACAATGCGTATATGTATGAGAGGAAATTTTTCTCTCTCTCAGAAATGTCACGACAACTCGACGGTAAGGCAATTGCTTCCTTTTTAACGTGTCATTTTCATGACTAGGTAGTGAACGAATAAAAATTTGCTCGCGTACATACTTCCGTAATCCTCTCTCTGCTTATTGACGGCACAATAGTTGAGATTGAATGTAACACCGGTTCCCGGGCCGTAACGAAATTATTAAGTGGGCGTCCCGTGCCCCGTAACGGGATCGATAGGGAAGAACGGTAATGCACGGCGACTCGTGATCGATTCCAATTGACTGTATAACTCATCTCCGGCAGCCTTTAACCTTTTCCATTGCGAACGAGCGCGGGCCTAGACTGACAAGTTGCTGCTCGCCCAGCTGCGAATCTTTAGATGCCTGCGTAAGGCCGCACGTCCACGAAGCGTCGCTTCGTAGACGCGTACGCATAGAGGGCGACCTAACCTCTATACACTTTGCTTTGATTTTCGTCCATGACGCGTATAGAAAGCTTCGCGATAGTTATGTTTATATTAAAAAAAGAACTTTTTTAAATTATACGAAATTACGTATTCGATAGAGGGGAAAAAGAAGATTCTGAAACAGTGATCGATATTCCTCGAATTTTTCTTACTGATTAGGGATGAGAAAATTGTCACGTTTCTTTTCAACGTCAGTCTTGAAATTTTTTCACAGATGTAAGTTATCTGTGACTGTGTATATTGCTATACATAGATAGTACTTACACAATATTATACTTCAGGAAAGGAAAAACATTCAACAAAAATTAAATATTAACGACGTTGTGGCCAGCGCGCTAGCTAGCGAAGAAATTAGCTGCGTTTGCTAATTAGCCTGGAATTTTCAACGAACCTCGTGGAAAATACAAACAAGCCGGCACTTCTGCATGTTACTGCACGCGAAAAAGCAGAAATTAGGTGAAAAACTCAAATTTGAATTTTTTTGGTTTCTTTCTCTACGAAAAAAAATAAGCAGTGAAATTTTTAATAACCTATAAAAAATCGGAATTTGTAAAATGCAGAATTTTATAGTCTTTCGTAAACGCTGATTGTTCAACATTAATTCTGGGTTCGGTATAATTTGCTTTTATTCTACAAGAAGAAGATAATCGTTTAAATTCCCAATTAACCACAGTTCGAAAACGGCCTTCCGCGTTCGAACACTTCGAAAACCAACAAATAAATGCAAGAACCAGTTCAGAATGTTTAAATACACATACATGCAAGTAACGAGAATCAAATCGTAGTATAATACTCGAAGCTCATATTTATCGACCATATAACGTAGCTAAAGAACAGTTCCATTCACGAACTAACAAACACAAATTGCTACACCTGATTATCTTAACTGCGTTCCATTTAGAAAGCCTCATAAATGGCCACTTTACGTCCATTACCTACATCGCTTCCAATCCATCAATTATACATCGATATTGAACTCTAACACATCTTCGAGAGTAAAAAAGAAAACTAACCGATCATTTGTAAAGTAGGAAATAAATACTATATATAGGTTATTCAAGTATAAATACGAGACTGTCTACAGAGAGTGTTTGTAGATCAATTTCGACAACTTGCTTTTGAGACACCTAATATTTTTTCAACCTCTCTTCATTTTAGTCTGCAATCTGTTTTCACCAGATTATCGACTCGTTTCACACTTCTACATGCTCTTTCCTCGTTGCACACATCGACCTTTCTCTTTCTGTTATTGAAATTCGACACCGCGCAGAAATTCATTCGCGAGACGTTCTCGCGATGTTTACTAACACGCATTTCTGTCGCTGGCAAATAACGAATAACGGAAAGATATTCCACTGGACAGGATTCCTAAAAAACAGTGATTTTATTTTAATAATTTCCATGCAAAGTTAGATCCAATAACGACAAACAACGCACTGTTCTAAACAGAAGGAATAAGCTACACGCGGACGCTGATTGGTTCGTACATATATATGCAATCTGCGCACAGGCATGCGCAGTGGTATCTCGTTTGCCAGATGACACTCGGTAGTGGTTCATAGACCAAGCCTATATTAGTAGGTACAGCTGCTATTATCTCTGTGCAGATACGAGTTACACACGTCTGATCAACACGATTCATTCGTTCATGGAAACTGTTCGATACTGTCGAGTATCGAGATCGATATTCGGCGGTGTCGAGGCGCAGGTGCGCAATTTCCCATCGCAAAATTTATAGAGCAAACCGAGGTTATCCGCGAGCGGGCCTGAGGAAAGCCGGCTTCGATTCAATGCCCTTATTCGCCGCGGGTATACGTTACGCCGTGTTATCTCGATACAGGTGCGTGCGTTCCGCCGGACGCGGAAGATGAACGGTCGTTAGAGAGAGGAAACGGTATGCAGATGAGAGAGGGAGTCTGGGCTGGAGCCATTCCAGACACTTTTGGCGCGGAAGCGCCCCATTGGCTGATTTTGGTCGCGCCTCGACCCGATTTGGCGCGATTCTGTGATTATCGATATTAGAAGCGGTCGACTGCGATTTGTTGGTGTAACGGAAAAGGCGGTTGTTTGGTTGGTGACGATGAATTTGTACGTGTACAGAGTAAATAGAGATCGTGTGATTGTTGTTGAACTTTTCTAAAGTGAATAGGTTAGTTTAGAATTGAATGTTTTCCCTTTGTTTCGAAATTTTTTAATTTTTTACACGTGTATGTTTTTATTTTGTACTAACCTTATCTAAATAATTTAAAAAAATATATCTGATACTATTATACGACACTGATAGTGTATATCTTCGAACAAAAAATAGTTTAAGAACACCTCACACCAGAATTTTTTCAAACCATCACTAAAATTCAACCTGCCTGAAATCACAGTGGTTAGGGACACGAGGAATAACACAGTGAGCCAAGGAAAAATAGCGTGTAACTTTTACCGGAGGAGCTATTGTTGGTCACGTCGCGTTATCGTCGCACGACCTGCGAACACCGCCACAGGGATGCCCGTGGACATTAATGAAATCGAATGAAAGCTCGCGAAATCGTTCCACCAAAAAATTACGTCGGTCCGTGGCCGAAATTACAGTGATTACACGTGGCGTGTCGGTTTGTTCCCTCGGGGGAGTATTGTGAGCTGCGACGAAGCGGTGGACCATGATGCCCTGGGCCCACTCGTAGCGTCAGAACGTGCCTGACCACCATTGGGCGAACATTGACCAACGCGGAACGGTTTGCTAAACAATTATTTTAATATCGGTGAATTCAAATAGACTCGTATTAGCATGGCGACTTCTGGAACACGTTACGTGTTCGATACTTATACAGGGTGTCAAATATTCTGTTCTACTCGTGAACATTAGGCGGAAATGTCACGTGGGCGTGGGTAGATAAATTGAGGCTATCAGCGCAATAGTGTCCTAACCTTAAAACGTTTGTTTTGAGGTTATAGCTAATTTAGTCATAATTTTTTACTTTTTACCTTATTTTTACCTTTTTCTTTTGTGCTTGGTAATTGTTTTCAAAGTAACTTTATTTTATTCTCTGTTATTTATCTAAAGTACTATTTTTTATAGAACGAAACCTTGAGAACACCTTGTATAACAAGCACGAACCGTGAGCGGTCACTTTACAAATTACGCGGCAACGCGCGCTTCGATTAATTCAAATTGGTACGCGCGGGCTCTGCATACATTAGCCTGGTATATTAATTTGTTTTCTTTTTTCGTTATTTAGGTGTAATTGGAAGGTGTGAAGGAAACAAGAGTGAAAAGTGGGTCGCGACGAGTTGTGTCATTGGGTCAGAATGGAGAGATATTGAAAACATGACTTAAGGGTGGAGAATTGCGGAACAATGTTGCCAACAGATGGCACGCGTGTTTCGTTGCATATACATGTTACGTAATGAAATTTTCTGCATGCTTCTGAAGTAATGTTGTCAAATCAACGCGAGAATTAAGAAATGTTTTGCTAAAGAATATGAAACAATTTTGTTTCTTTCTCGTATTTCTTTTTTATGGTTAAGTATAAAACGCACGAAAGTTGGCTGCATGCCAGTGAACTATGCTGGATTCGATTAAATATGGCTCTCTTATGTAATGCACGCGCTTTTGTTTACAGTGCGCCAGAACGGGGAACAAAAGAAAGCGGCGTTCAATACATCATTAACGCCGAATACAATTAAAAATAATCTGCAAGTAAAATCGCTCGTTGCTGTTGCTTCCGCGTATGTACAACGAACAAAAGGTATTATTCTTCGGTTGCGTGTCGATATTAACGAGTTACACTTCGAGTAAAAGCTGATCGCGCTTGAAAGTCTCGAGGATTGGGAAGACCTATAACGTAACTCCTTTTTTCATGTTGTTTCGTATAATTTCAATACTTGATTGATGGGTAATGTCTTCATTCTCCTATGAAATTAGAAATGAATATTTTGTTCCTAATCTCTTAACCTATGAATATATACCTAACCTAACCTATTTGATTTCTTCTTGTGTAAGTTATTTACTTGGTGACTGGCAGATTATTTTATTATTAATACACTATGCGAAGTGTTTCTTCGTTTAATAAAACCTAACCTTAAAACGTCTCTGATTGAAAAATAAACCAGTTGATGTATTAAATACAACAAACAAATGCAGATTGAAATTTTACATTTATTTCTTAACATAACCTTTCTCCCAATCGTTGCACCAGAATGCAAAAGATATTTATTACACATATCATTGAACTAGTAACTTGATTTCATAAAAATTGAAATGTCTCTAATTTTTTCTATTCGTCCTTAAAATTTCCAACTAAAATGTAAACTTTCTTGAGCTCATAATTACTTCCACGTTCAACTGTTATTGTCAAATAGCGAATAAACTAACCAAAAATTCTACGCAACATTCTATTCTCTTTTCTATTTAAAAATACTAATATTCGGAAAATTACTTGTGACCTAACCTAACAACCTTTATACCTGTACTATTATACCTCTGTGACTGAAACGATCGTAAAAGGGACTCACAGGCATCGATGGCGGCATTCCACGCAGCGCAGCGCCGCTCCACTTGCGCTTCCTATTCTGATACTGCGCAGCCCTGTAGCCACTATTGTTCTGATGTCCATAAACCGGCGCACGTTGCTGCATCGTTGGCCGAAAACCACTGTAAGCCATCCCGTGATACCCCTTCCCGTGAAAATCACCAACGTCAAACCTATGCGTATGATCATGATGCAGAAAAACACTGTCACTGGCGACACCTGTCACAGGCACTCTATAACGTTCATGTTCACGTTCGTGCTCCTCCATTTTGTTAATCGATCTATCTGGCGACGGTCTAACATTTGGAAACGACGGTGGCAAGAGTGCTGGTGGTCCGTAAAAATGTGGAAATCCGTAAGAATTCGCAAGTCCAGCGGCTAATGGACGTGGATACGGTTGATGTTGCGTTTGACATTGTGCCGTGATATCGTTGTTCCCGTCGAGTTTCGTCGAAGGTATCATAGATTTTCTGTCGTAGTGAAAATCGTGTTGAGCAGCGTGATACTCGTCTTGCGGTTCTCTCTTCACTTCGAAAATGTCCGTTGACTCGGTCACTTCAACTTTCACGCGGATACGATTGTCGGTGTCGGTTGGATTTGTGTTTTTCGGTGATCTACCGTGATTGGGCGACGGGGCCGAGTCCCCGTCGCAACCCACGCTTCCCTGTTGCATCCTCGGGACGCTGACGCGCGACGCCCCGGCGACGCGGCCACTCGCGTCAGACGCTGGACACGATCACGTCGAATCTTGGCTTAATCTTGAGTAAAGTGACGAATATAAACGTGCTATGGTGATCGAAGAGTCGCAGACGCATTATTCGAGGTTAGAGAATTAATCCTGTCAGATGTGGTGAAGTACGGTAGCTCTGCGATTGATATTTTCTGTTAGATATTTCCATAGTTCTTTTATCGACCAATCTTCCTTACAAAACGTTATTGGAAAAAGGTGTCATTTTCGTTTAACGAATATTGGATAATTCCACATTACTTTCTTATAATTATTCGGCCTGGTTATTCTTCTCGTAAATCTTTAAAAACAGTAATCGCGCACCATCACCCGTAAAGATTGAAACGCGATTCCAGAAGAGTCCTATTATTGTCTAAATCGGGACACGAAATATTTCAAAGCAGGAAGAGTTTTAAAAACAATCTTTACGCGTCACTGATAAACTTCCAGACGCGAAGAACATGTATCAATGGGTAACATGACACCGCTAAGGGGTAAACGAAATAGAACTGCCAATACCTCGAATAGGTTAGTTTTTAGACACTGATATCGCCCATTGGATGCCGCAAAATATCGTGAAAGTACATGAGCATATTCCTTCCTTCGAAAGTCAACGAATATGGTAGTATATCGCCTATCACATTCATGGAACTGTTTTTATTGCTTAATATTTTCATAAATCCTTAAAAACTGTCATCACGCATCACTGGTAAACTTCCATCGAATATAAACCTTTACAGGAGCATCGTCATTGTCATCATAGTGATAGAAAAACAGCCGCTTCGTAAAGCGATAGAGAAGCTCTACTCTCTGAGACAGAAGCGTTCGGCAGCACGCTGTCGGTTAGCAGAAGCGGCGCTCGCTGCTTTCGGCTCGAGTCGACTGGAGCGTGGTGTGGTGGGGGTCAGTGGGGGGAGGGGAGGACAAGGGCGGCGTGACAGTTTCCGTGTCACGTGTCCCCGACCTTAGGCCCCGCCTACGACTCCGATTTTCCTCTGGCTGGATCGTTACCTGGCCCTATCGGGGGCCCTTTCCTCCGCGCCTCATTCGTCGAGTGTCGCTCGTACGGCTCGCACGACTCCTACCAACGGAGTCTCCACGAACAACCTCGGAGATAACACTTCCTCCGTCCCTCTTTCTTTCTGTCTTTCTTTCTCTCTCGTTCGAGGGACGCGTCTCCTGTCACTCTACAGTATTTCCAAGGAAGACAAGCGTATAGAGTATGTGTCACCACGCTTCGAAACTTCTCTCTCGGTGTTCCTCCCTCTACAACGACGACGAGTCACGGAGCGTGAAGCACAGTGTGTACGCGCGCGTTTTCACCGTGTTCACCGCGAACTTTTTACGGTACACTGCCTCGAGAATAATCCACCGATGCTCGCCTCGCTCGCTCGTTCGTTCGTTCGTACGGTCACGAGGGGGGGTCGCGAACCGTCCCGGGGATCGAAGCCGGCGCTCTCCCAATAGTACGCGACGACACGAGGTTTTCGTAACGGGATTTGCGACGCTCACGAGGTTCACGTGATTTCACGAGGGTGAACGAAACGACGACGCGGCGTAAGCGGGTGAGAACGGAGCGAGCATACGTAAGGATGCCGGATTGCCTCGGCCGAGCTGATCGCGTACGAGTTTCGTTCCACGCAGCGTGAAACTCTTGGCGGAGGTGCGCGGCCACCACCAGCCAGCGGGAACGCACGAACCGGCCCGAGTACGCCCGAGCGCCGATATATCTCTTCTCCGACTCGAGAAACGGAGTCGGCCGGCTGCCTCCCGCCTTCCGCGGACCTACACCGGCCAGACCCACGAAGTGGGCTCACCTTTTGTCGGCTATCCACCGACGAGCTTCTATTCACGGCTCACTACTTATTCTTCTTCTTACTTACTACTATAGAGATGTGTGTACTATAGGGATACTGCTCGTATTTTTGAACGTTTACTGTCCAAACTACGGGATAACCTGTATGTGTGTGTGTGTGTATCTTTATGAACGAATCACGTTAGAACGTGAATGATCTCCCTCGTTTTTTCATCAAGGTAATACCTAGCTTATATAACGATGTAAATATATTTAAGTTATATTTATTTATGAAACGGGTGTATCATACTCCTCTTAATTCGCTAATGTAGTGTGAACAAATGAATGCTTTACAGTGGCGTATTCGGTGACAATTGAACAAGATCTTTGACATACGTAGTTCCAATATGGCGACATTAAAACAGAGGGGGATAGAATGGAAATATGGTTTGTAGTAATTTAATCATTCTTTTTGTATCTTCACTTATTTGTAGACCTTATCTATCATATAGTGTATACAAATACAATTTTCAATACTTTTAAAACATTCGCAAATAATTATTGCATATGATTTTCCTTTTATGAGTTACAAGTGCGACACTTGTATCGCATTAGCACATTCTAGCCTCAGTAACGTAATGAAAATACAAACAGAATTAATTGTTACTCCGACAGGGACAGATAGGCACGTGTACACAAGAAACAAATTCAATAACCTATTCCACTGGACGTGTTTGTCTCGGCGTAATTGCTCGCTGAGTGCCGCCAACCAAACGGAAAGAAATATCGACTACGGAGGTTAACGAACACTCCCATTCCATTAAAGCATCGTTAATATACAAGAGAGAAAACGAGAAGCAAAACAATTTCTTTCCAATAATCTACCACTAACAAATGTCTCCATTTCCAATATACATAGGTATACATAGTATGACTGGATTATTTCCTGTCCGAATGTTACTTACGGTGTCAAAAATTACGAACGCAGCTCGCGTTCGAGGAGCAAGTGGTCGATAAAGAAGGCAACCGCCGTGGTTTGTGCGGTATGTAAAAGGGGGAAATTTATCATTTCCGATTCTGCGTTACCCTCGATGAGAAGCGGCGTTCGCGATTCTGCGCGCGCCGTTACACCGATATATCAGATTACATATCCGTTGCGTCATGTAAATTGATACTTGTACACGGCGGAACACTACCGGCGAGCATTTATTCGAGTGATAAATTATCGCAATGTCGAACAGTCACGCTTTCAATTCCAATTTCGCTAACTGGATCGTGCGAGGCTGTCTAGCGGGATGGCTACGCTTAGCCCGCGTTAAGTAGTCAGTCGTCTAAGATTGTCGGCGGTTACGCAACGAAGCGACGGCGGCTTGACGAAATTCTATCGTCCCTTTCATTGCGCTGTTACACTTACCGGCGCAAAGCACTTAAACGGAAAAATTGAAAAATCTTACGTTTTTACTTTTAAGCAGGTTAATTTTTATTTTATAAAATTTGTGAAGTGTGAGTTCTCAAAGCTACTTACATTTGTACACATTCTAAATGATTTTAAGCGAGAATTAGAAAATTTCAAAGAAAACTTCAAAATTTTCAAATCCCCATGTTTTTCTATCGATCGAAATAAATGAAAAAACAAATATACTGTTAGCAAAGCAATGGTTAAAAGAGAAGAAAGGAAGGAGACAAAAAATTCCAATTTCCAAGCATTTAAGAATCCTCAGCAATCTTCAGCATGGGTCGAAGGTTCCCAGTACACTCCCCCAACGAGCACACGCATTTGGCTCAGTACCGTACGCGCACCTACCTGTGCTCTGGTTTCGAGACAAAAGGGAACCTCGACTCCCTTTCCTCCTAGTCCCTCATCCCAGCATACACCGCGCGTGTATATGTGTGCTATACGCGTATGCACTTTCGCAGCGGGATGACTGGTGAGAGAATTCAATTTCCACCGTCGTTATCGTGGCCGCATCTTCCGCTCGCCGCGTTTCTCATTTTTTCCCCTCTCTAAAAAGAGAGTGAAAGAGAGAGACAGAGAGAGAGAGAGAATGCAACAACGACAGGCTCGTACGTTGTTACGCGCCCTTTTGTTCTGGCAGCGTCGCGTCGAAAGGAACGACGCTGAAAAACTTAATAGACCCGATTACACCGTTCGAAGAATCGATTATCCCACGGCGACGAGTTACATTGCACTTAGAAGTTGCAAAAAACCACGACTTTTCACTTATCAGGCATTTTGCAATCAATTAGAACTTGCTTCGATTTTTTACTTAACACATCGAACGCCGCGCGAATGTCACGTGACATTCCATTCAAGCCGCGTGGCTCTCCGATGACCCACGTTATTGCATTCATTATGTGTTATTTTTCTAGCGAATTGAAAACGTGGGTCATCGATGACCCACGACATGATTGCAACATATATGATAATTGTGTATCAATTAAAGGATTATTATAAAAAATTTCGTGGGTCACGTGGGTCATCGATGACCCACGACATGATTGCACTATAAATGATAATTAAGTATGTACCAGTTAAGTAATATTATGAAACATTTCATTAAATTATCAAATAGTTTGAGAAAATCTAACGTGGCTCACCAATGACCCACGCAGCACTCAACATGTCAACGTACTTTTCTTTTTAGCCCCATTCCACCATGATGAATTACTATATTCCTGGAACTTTTGTTACATACTGTATCACGCGTAGCCTATTCGTACGGTTCCGCCCGTTGATTCGTTGACGTCACACGTGTCACACGCCATTGGATGATACGGATGACACAGGGAGCACGGTGACGACGAATGAGCGTCGATCGTCGTTGCGACACATCGCTCTCGATACAACGAATAGCTTTCATTCGCAATTCTGTCTCTATCTTTTTCTCCTCGAACCGTAGCTTTCTACACTTTTCTCATAAAAATATTACATTTCATCCAGTCGAATGAAGAATAGGTTAGGTTACGAAATGAAAATTGGAATTATCTCTGAAACGATTCTGATCCGAACATGTGTTCGTCACTTTCTTCTCGTGTTTCTGAACTTACCAAAATCTTTCACTCTTGTGTAAAAATTCGAAATTAACAAAGACAGAGACGTGAAACGACAACAAAAACGATATCGGTTGACGATGACGTATCGAGAGTGAAAAATGTCCGAGACGAGATCGTCCGCGACCTTTAAGCGTGTGGCTAGGAATTTTTCAACCGCGTTTTCTGCACTCGTCTTCGTGGATATCACGCGATAACCGGCTGCACAGAGAGGACCGACGATGTGAAACGCGGGGAGCGCGGTTTCTCGTTACGCAATCGGGCCACGCTTCCCAGCTGTCCGATCGTCGGTTGGAAGGGGAACAGAGGGGCCACGGTATATCGTAGGGCAAAGAAAAACAAGCCACGTCAAACTTGTACATCGATTACCGGCTTGTTTAGTTTACGCGGTGATACTCCCCGCTAGCTGGCGAAAAATTGGACCTATTTTCAGGACGGTTGATCTGGTTGGCTGGATGTTCGGTTCGTGCCTGAAATTTCCCGAAATGTATATTTTTCTATATTTCGTTGCACGCTTAACCTCTTCAAGGACTATTTTCTTAAAGTTAGAAAAAAACCATCTAATTTTTTGTGCAGTCTTATTTCATTCATTTCAAATCGCTAGTAATCAAACTGTTTCTCTTGTTAAATGATCGTGTAACGATATATTTTCATATTTTTTATAATTTTTTTGGAAACAATTCGTATGGGAAAATGGAAAAAATTAACATGTTAATTGAAGATGTTGAATTATTATATTTGTATTAAATTTATTTTCGTTATATTCATACGAGTAGATAACAATGAGATACGCGCATAAAATAACAGAAGACCAACAATGGCGAAGACACGTGATAACCTAACGACTAATGCGAAAGACGAAGTTCAACGATAGAATATGATGTCATTAACAGTCTGCCTGTCATGTCACCTAAGTTTGAGTGATGCGGGAATATCAACAAAAGCGTCATCTCGTTCACAGGCAGATAACTTTATATTCCATAAATGATTATTTTATTGAACTTTGTATACACTCCTACATTCAATACGTTACTTCATGTACGTATATGAAATCGGTAAACTTAACCTTCAACAAACAACGCGACTAAAGTTAAAAGTTAACTAGAAGTTATTGTATTATCTAGAAGCAATTTTTTCGTTATACCCAGTTAATTAACGAAAAATAAAATACGTCGTACAACTGAAAATATCTTCCAAATACACACTGTACTGGAATAATTACGCGAACGTTTCCCATATTCCTCAAATTCATAGAAATCAGAAGTTATTGTATTATCTAGAAGCAACTTTTTCGTTATACCCAGTTAATTAACGAAAAATAAAATACGTCGTACAACTGAAAATATCTTTCAAATACACACTGTACTGGAATAATTACGCGAACGTTTCCCATATTCCTCAAATTCATAGAAATAGATCATACGCACTCAAGAGCCACCGACGCTCCTCTCTCGTCGTGTCAGACTCTCAATCTTCCGACGATACCCAGAACGAACCGGTAGCGCGCCTAGTTGTTCCTTCAGTAATCTAATTTCCAATTTCCGGCCGGAGAGCGCGCGCGATAAAATTCCAAGCTTCGCCGTACCTGCGTTCCTATACCCCTTCACCACTCCCCTAACCTCTCGCCGAACCCGACGAGAGGCCGTAATTATCGGCGCGGTCAAAGGATGTCGGGCGAAACTGCGTAGAAATACGTGCAATCTCGCGAAGAATTTACACCGGAGAAGCCCGACGCGGAACGTTTCCTGGAGAACGAATAGCGAATGGGCGTGTGTCACCAGAATCGCCTGGGGGACAGATCGAGCCAATGAGAAGGTGGGAAGGCGTGGATGAACGGTGGCAGAGGACAGCAAGCGGGCGACACTGGGAAAAGAAGGGGACTCTCGAGCGACACGAGCCGTCCCTCCGTCCCTCTCGGCTCTCCGGCCGCGTCTGTGTCAGTGATCACGGTCACACGGTCGCCAGTCGACTGGTGGGGCGAGCGTCGTAGGGGTCGTAGGGGAAGGTGGCGCGCGGTGGGGACCCGTAGCCCCTCCTACCGAAATAGCGGTGGGGATAGACGGTTCTGTGCGCCGCTCAGCGCGCATGTGACCGCCGCTGCTCTATGCGTACGCGTCAGCGACACGTAGCAGAAGCGTCGAATTGCCGGATGGGAATGATTTCGAGCCGTTGTGGCTCTATTTTCGACTCTGAATTAGGGGCCAAATAGAAAGGAATTTCATTGTTTGTTTGGCTTGCCGGGCTTCAAAGGAGCGGCGTGTCCAACCTCCTTGGATTAATGTTTTGCGTTGTTGCGAGATCCCGATGTGTACGTGTCGCGTTACTCTACCGGAGGTCTGTTTCATTTCAGGTAACGGAATGTTGGTTTAATTGGAATACGTGTCGATTTGTTGCTGGTGCTCGGGGATTGTGTAACGGTCGTGAGAAACAGATGCAATATCGCTTCGTTTTTTTTTTTCATCTTTGTTTTTTCGGATGAAGGATATTTCGATTTCAGCAAAGAGAATGTGATATTCGTATTTGTTATATTTGCGCTAAGGTACATATATGTGATTGTTATTCCTTCGATGCGTTTTCTACGCGTTCGTTTTAGCTTCGTTTCGCATCGATCAACTTCGCGTGTACTTTTCGTAAGCACAAAGTTTCAATCTCTGCTATTTCAACATTAATTTATATCACTTATATCCCCATGTGATTATTCAAACTAACCACAAATTACTTACCGCGAAGTATTAATAAACTACCGGATTAGTTTAGCAGTTTTCTTAAATCGCGCATAACTCGTTCAGCTATAATTAAACGTTAACTTAGTATCCATTACAGTTAGAATATAAAAATACCGAGTCGAAAACGTGCGAATTAGTGATGACGCAAGCGTGTAAGGCTCGTCGGGCGATTACGCGATTTTTCCCGTTGGGAGATCCGCATTGATCTCCTTTCGTGCGTCGCAGCTTTTGTAACTAGCGGCCGCCAGGTTACGGAATCATCTGTCGACATGAGTGCGCGCGTATACACAGTCAGAGAGATAGAGAGAGAGAGAAAGAGCGAGGCTCTCTGGTCGGTTCTAGTCGGTAGCTCGCGGTATACCTCCGTGGCTACGCGCATAAATTTCCTTACGGGGCTTCTTCGTCATGGATCGTGACCACGGACGTCTACTCGAACAAAATGACCGTTCGCTGAAAGAAAAGTGCGCCGCCAGGTACCGCGGCTAAGAATAAGAAGAGGGAGAGAAAGAGACGAAGAATCGCTGTGCTGAAATTGCCTTTTAAAAATGCACGAGTTCTCGTAAAACTTGGACTGGAAAAATTATGCATAGCTGCGCTTTTTTTACGCCAATCGAACGTCCAAGTTTCTTTTTCTTTTAACCTGTGTTAGGTATACGTTGCCGGCTTCGTAACTTTTCGAGTAAATTGGAGACAAATTACTTCGGTGTTACCGTGTTTATGACTGTGTGTGTTTGTATCGCAGCAGCGAGTGCAGTATGGGTATTAGCGACGAGTAAGAGTATAATTCTCTTTCTCTTGTTTTTCGTGGAAATTTCCTCAGATATTATTTAATCCCTTAACACACATTTTTCTCAACTTCGCGTGCAAAATAACATCAACTTTATCTTCTTCGTATAGAAATAAGTTTCCTATTATTTGTAATATTGTCAAATTTCTTTTGCCATGATAGAAAGGACAACGCAGAATGAAAAGTGAAAGATAATAATTGAAACAAATCACATTTATCGAACTTGTGCACATGTGAGATACGGGCACGAAAGTTACAGCGTTAATAAACATAAAAACCCGTGAAATATACGGTGTGTGACAAAAGTTGGCGAAGTGAAATTTTATAATTTTTTGCAATTTGAATTGAGAAACTTTCGTTAGACGCTGCGTTTCACGCGTGTATACCAAGGATCGACGATCACGAACGTCGAAACGGTGATTAATCAGCGATCACGGAATAGTAGATGTACATACGTTTGGTAAATCCGCCGCGATACGAGCACGAGCGATATTTGTCGAGAGAATTCCGCCACGGCGGAATGCATCGAGCGGCAATCGGGTCGATACACAATAAGCTTGGCTGGCAAGCGGCGTGTTGCCATCGGGGGAAAGATTAGGCGTTCCGACGTGGGTCACCGGCGATAGAGAGACTAATCCTGACGACTTAGCGCGAACAAGGGGATAGGGTGACAGTAGATAAGAGAAAAGCCACAATTAAGAGACGTCAATCGTCCAAACGGACGTCTTCGACACGTTAACGACCTGAATTCTCTCCAATGATGGACACCGAGAAGGAACCGGTGTAACTTAATGATTCACTCGAATTGACGTCGCACAGTGGAGTATTTATATGAAAAATTAGGCTAAAATTATTTGACACAATTTTACATGGAAACTCAAAGGAGAATTACAGAGCGTTCAAACTATAAATTTGAAACTTCAAACACCAGGAATATTCCAATTTGTATTCCACAGTAAGAGAAAGAAAAAATATTATGTTATATATTTTATTTAATTTCAACTTCTTGGTCAAGAAACGGATCTTGCTTTACAATCTTTATCTTATATCACTGCATACATCACTTTTAACATTCACCTATTAATGTTACAACCTACTTTTTACTATTAACCTGTTAACTGTGTTCACTTTTCAAACAGAAACTGAATCTCTCTGATTTACAACTAAAAATGAAGAAGAATTATAACCAATCATATCCTCTTCACTCCTACAAAAGTGAATGACGTATCTTAGGAACAGTACAGTAAAAACTAAACAATCCCTGAATAAATAAATTATTGTCCTCTAAGTATTGGCTAACCAATGAGAAGTTAACTCGTCTTACACAGTTAACAGTCTTATTCTTTAGTCTCTGTTTCCCCTTTTCTACAAAAAAACACCTACGCATAGATTTCTAATTGGAGAAAATTGCAAAAGCTGCAAAAGGTTGGAAAAGATGGTCTGAAAGGTGGTCCAGACATATAGCACGGCGGTTAGGTTTCTTTTGACGCTTGACATTAAAAGTCACGGCGGCGTTCGTGCAACAACCACGTCCCCGTCACGTCAGGTTGACGGATCGGCGTGCGCACTCAGGAAATTAGGCAATTTCCGGCCTGTGCTCGCTCGTGTCTGCATTTAATAGCGGCACACCAGTTACCAGTTCGCTGGAGGAGGCGAGTGGTACTCTTTCGCGCGATACGTGCACTCTTCCACGCCAGGCGGGCGTCCCATTCCGGATCGATCGGTCGACTCGCGTCTATCACGACTTGAGAGACGCTTCGCCTCGCGTCGCGACGCCTCGTCCCGTTTCCATTTTTCCACCGATTTCTACATTTTCGCGAAATTGCGTTTGTTTGCTTGTGCAAAATGTTTTTTTTGCACGTTGCAAAAGCCTGCAACTGTTCCGTTGGGATTTGCAAAAAGATGACACGGTATGGAATGTAGAAATCCAAATATGCAGCTACGTTGCAGATGTAACGATCGAGGCGTGGAAAAGGTAGGGGGAAAATCAACGAAAAGAAAAGAAGAGACAAATTTCCCAACGAGGAAAAAATTGAAAGCAACACCAGGAAGGTAGATGGTTGATTGCAATCTGTAACAGAGTTGCAGGAAAGGATCGACGAGGCGAAGGAACTGGTTCGAAGAAGTGTATACTGGGTGAACGTTAACGATGCGATCACCTGCTTTATTTTCGTTCGTATCGAAATTTAACGATATATAGTATATTGAAATATTAATACCACAGTCCTTTTTAATACGATAATTACAAAAAAAAAAAGAAAAAAAGAAAACAACGAAGACGAACTCGATTTACAAATTTCATGAAAGCAGAAAATTGTTTCTTTTCTTGGAAGAAAAGTTACTTTATTCACTGAGCTCGAGATCCGTATGCGAAAGGACGAACCTAACCTTAAAAACTGAGCAGCAGAAATATTATGAATGTTGTCACTTATAATAGAAAAAATTTCGATATGAATCCGCTGATAACGAGAAATTACAGAAATAGTCTTACTCGAGTGGTTCACCCTGTATAAATGAAATGCCGAACCTAACCTTAAAAACTAAGCAGTAAAAATATTATCAGTCTTGTCGTTTATAAGAGAAAAAATTTCGATCTGAATCCGCTGATAACGAGAAATTACAGAAATAGTCTTACTCGAGTGGTTCACCCTGTATAAATGAAACGACGAACCTAACCTTAAAAACTAAGCAGTAAAAATATTATCAGTCTTGTCGTTTATAAGAGAAAAAATTTCGATCTGAATCTGCTGATAACGAGAAATTACAGAAATAGTCAGATTCGCGTGGTTCACCTTGTATAAATGAAACGTCGAACCTAACCTTAAAAACTAAGTAGTAAAAATATTATCAGTCTTGTCGTTTATAAGAGAAAAAAATTTCGATCTGAATCCGCTGATAACGAGAAATTACAGAAATAGTCTTACTCGAGTGGTTCACCCTGTATAAATGAAACGACGAACCTAACCTTAAAAACTAAGCAGCAAAAGTATCATTTACCGATAATACAAGAAAATTTCGATCTGAATCCAGTGATAACGAGCAACGAGAGGAATTGTCACACTCTGAAATAGTTCACCCTGTATACGTGTATATGCACACGTATAGCAGGAGCAGAGGCGTGTAATTGTGGTAGAGCGTGCGTGTGCAAGGGCTGCGTATGTCATTAGTGACCCTGAGGGTGACCCCGGGATTCGCTCTCACCATACCGGGCTATCAACACCGACCACCGTGCGCACAGGGCTCCATTACGCCTTTTCTAACGATCCTGCCTGCCACGACACTGTCGCGGATTATAGTTACCCGCCACGGACGCGGAGCGGTTCTAGGTTTCCCTTACGTTTTATCACGTGTTGCCGAGGTAATGGCAGGATATGTTGCGGCGGAATTGTTTCTTGCACTCCCGAGGCCACGGCACTCGCGCGCCTTCCACGAATGCGCTACCAGCTTCACAAGTCTGCCAAGAGTTCGGGCAAACGGTTTTATTTCTTTCTTTTCGAAGATTCTTTATTACGGAAAATGTGCTTCTCTTTGATCTACTTTTCTTTCGTACAATTGAAAACGTGAAAATCCATTTTCTATTGGTTACGGATTTCTATCATTTCCTGCGTTCTGTTTTACATTACAGCGAAATAAACTAACGTAACTTTCAGAATAACACGAATCGATACTTTATTTACCTGCTCCTGCAAATCGTCAATTCCACTTTTTGACATTCCTCCAATTTTGGTATCAAAGCACACATTTAGTGCTAAAATTTCCATAAATGAAACAAATTCGATTAATTTTATTTCATATAGTTGGCCACATTGGCTTCCAAGTGACTCGTATTACACAATCCACCAAGAATCACTTCGAACCTAACCTACAACCGTCGCACATCCCCTGAAACAAATACCGCGCTACAGCGCCGCCTTTTTTCCGTGTCATTTGCTCCCCGCTAAATACCTTAACCGTAAACCATCGCGTTACATTACATTGGCGGTGGCATCTGACCTAACCTTTTCGAAAATTCGCAGCAAGGGCGGGACGCGCGCGATCCTTGTGGACGCTGCCGCGTGCTGCACCGCGCGCGGCGCACACTTTCATGTATATACAACAGACATACTCAGAGAGAGAGAGAGAGAGAGAAAGCCGCGAATAAATGCCGAGAGCGGTGCGGAATCAAGCTCGCATCCCCGTGTACGAAACGCAAACGCAAAAGCGAAACGCGAATTGGCCTCATCAAAGCGAGCAAACAATGCTGGATGCCGCCGATGGCTCAACAACGTGTGGTTAGCCAAATCACCGTACGGCACGTAGCACACCGATGCGCATCGAATGCCCGAACAATGCTCAAAACGTTCAGCGGTCCAACTAACTCCCTCTGTCTCACTTCGTTTCACGTTGGGTGTCTTTTGCGGTTGCATAGGCGGAGAAGACAACCGGCGGAAGACAGTTAGGAGATAGCCTGTTGCAAGTGTGCACCGATAACCCTTGTTTGTTTTCGAACTGTGCGGAGAAGGGGCTAAGGTGTGTGCGGATAATCATAATCTGAGAGAGGCGCGAAGAGTATCTTGGTGGATTTTTGCCGAGGGTGGGATTCGTACGAGCCGGTGAACCGTGACTCTTCTCTTCCGGAGCCGTAACTCTCTCTCTCGTGTGCTCTCCTCCACTCTACGCTCTGTGCTCTCTCGGCCGATAATCTCTCTCTCCTCCTTTTGTTTGTTTCGTTAAGCGCTTTATGGGATCCGGCGAAGATAGGCGAGGGAATGTGCACGCGGGCACTGGGAGGTTCGTTTGACCCTGGCTCATTGGATTCGTTCTCGTGTATGGGAATACGAGAGGACCTTTTGCGAAAAGGATCGAAGTCGATGGTTGGGTTTGACACGTTACACTCTGTGAGTGTGTATTGTAAGCGAAGAATACGGTTAGGATTTGTTTTTTCAGTGGTGGAGTTGAAGATTATAGAAAATGTTTAAAATAATTGAAAATTATAGAATGTCTTTTGAGGTTAATAGAAATACGTGATAATTCGTCTATCTCTACGACGAGTCGTTTAGGTTCGTTCTCTTGACCAGAGTGTCAATTACAGTCGGGTACTTTTTTAAACGAGAAACTTCCGACTAAATATAAGGTTATCCCATAAGTTCGTGTCGAATTTTCTGATTTAGATCAATATTTCGCAACTTTTTCTAATTTTTTTTTTTTTTTTTTTTTTTTGGTAAGAGAATTATATCATTGCAGTACAATTTCTTTGGATTTTCATTCAAATATTTTTCTCTTTCGACACGAATTTGTTGATTGACTTAATAGATTCGACTCTCTGAATTTTGCTTACGCGTACCTCTCACGTCTATTCGTTCATCTGTGAAGAGTATGTACCGAAAACGTTAAATTACTTCGTTATGGTACCGGCTAGCGTTTGCAGAAAATTCGAGCAACAGAATTATAGAAACAGTGACAAGGTCAGCAACGCATCTACCATCGTGCGTTGAAACGCTATGTTGCCATTTCGAGCGTCTCCAGCGAAGGTAACTTGACACCGGCTAATGTAACACAACAGTCGCCGCATCTTGTAAACAAGGCCAAATAGAACACGTGTTCGCACCAAGTTTTTCAAGTGTCGAATCCACGTTTCCAGTTAATCCCACATATTAAACAGTGTACGTACTGCGATAGCCAACCTAATTTCAAGCCTTAGTCACCTTGTTTTTCACTAGCTTTGCGTGTTGCTCACTCGACACTTGTCCCTTATCTTTCTCAAAAAGTATTTATTATTATAAACGAATAAGACGAAAGTTGCAAGATATAGAGGGCGACATATTGTTTTGGTATTTTTTGGACCTTGCAATGACCTTGAAAAGCCCTGTGAAGGTCACGTTTAAGTTTCTAAACGGGGACGTATATTTTTCATTATGTATTCTTGAATGATTATGTACATTGAACTTCGATAAAAAATAAATAGATTTTGAATGATTTTATCACAATCAATGCGTCGCGATCTACCTTAGTCGTTTCTATTCGCCTTAACGATAATTTAACGACATTATCGATGTATGTATCGAAGTATCGATAACATTTCGATATTTTAACCACATTATCGATATATCGAAGTGTCGACAACATTTCGATATTTTAATCACATTATCGATATATCGAAGTGTCGATAACATTTCGATATTTTAACCACATGATCGATATATTGAAATATCGACAACATTTCGATACTGTCGACATTTATCGAGAACTTTATCGATGTCACATTATCGATATATCGAAGTGTCGATAACATTTCGATATTTTAACCACATGATCGATATATCGAAGTGTCGATAACATTTCGATATTTTAACCATATGATCGATATATCGAAGTGTCGATAACATTTCGATATTTTAACCACATTATCGAAGTATTGACATTTCGATATTTTAACGAAATTATCGATATATTGAAATATCGACAACATTTCGATACTGTCGACATTTATCGAGAACTTTATCGATAGTCGCACCTCCATACTGAAGTGCTCGCGTTCAGTTCGTCACAGCACACACTGTACATCCCCTGTACTTACCTGTAGCCGTTGCCGAGAAGTTCTTCTCAGAACGAAAGCGTCGTGGCCACGGTCTGGCATTCAATTAATTTCGCAGATGGAAGGAAGCCGTTCCGTGTCGTCCGTGGTATCGACGCGCATGTGGAGCAGCCAGTGTGGATCGGCATGGTGGAACCGTCTAATAAAAATGTTAATTGCACGGCTCGTTAGAAGACCCCCCGCGACGTCCGCTAGGAGTTCAAGCCGGGGTCGCCTCGCGGGGAGTCCCCGAGTATTTGCCTTTAACCGGTTTTTTTTCGCCGTTTTTCTTCGTCTCACTTCCCCCCCTCCCGCCCTTTACCCCTGTTGCTCGCCTCTTCCTCCTCCTACCGATGCTCTGCGCTACGTTCGGCCGCGATTATTTATCGGCGTCCACGGAATCCGGATTACGTGTTCACTCGCGGCCGCTTCCTAGATCGCGAAGGAAACCCGGCCTTAATGAGATCGCGGCTGCTCCGTTGATCGACGCGGAAGATTTCGGCCTAATGGTTCGATGATCGATTAGCGTACACGCCATTATTTCACCATGCAGCTGTGTTTTCTTTTCTTTTTTTTTTCACGTTTCGCCAGATTTCGGCGCGTAGATTTTCAAAGGTTTGCGCTCTTCTTCTCGTGACACTGTAATGTACCGGGTGTTCCAAAAGTGACGAGGGGAATTTTGCGACCAGAAAATTCGAGGTTAGGTGTGAAACTTGAAATTTCAGGACGATTTTGCGAGGTTTGTTTAATAAGAGATTCTCGAAAATTTTATTATTGCCCTGATACACAGTGCGTTACGTGTATTCAACAGAATTTCTCCGAACAGCGGTTACTTATTCATTCCCCGTCCGCTGTTTCTCCAACGCCTAAATATCCACCGCAGTTTCTAAGCCCTCGTTCTGACCTCGAGAAGGGCCGACAAGCTTCCCAAAAGAGACCGTCCAACGAGCGTGTTCTCCGCGTGTTCACAAAGCCACGTTTTTTTCCACCGGCGGTGCTGGGTGGTGGTGGCCGTTCCACTTCCTTCGAATCTACCTCGGGTGAAAGAAGAAACCGGTAGGTAGCCGGTCCGTGAGTTTTTCTCCCCAAAAACCACACTGTTTTCCCCGTCCTCCTCCACGGGTAGTACACACAGTACACTCTGCCTATCCTCGCCTATGTACGCACACTCGAATCTTCCATTTCGAAACGAGAAGAAGACCCGAAGAAACTTTTTGCACGAACTCGCGGCGCAAAAAGAGACGAGTCAACAGAGACAGCGAGAGAGAGAGAGGTTGCGGGGGCTGGCTAGAAACGCGGTGGAAAACGGTCGGTTCGATCTTTCGAGTCTTTTACAGACGGATCAACGTTGGGGCTGGCAAAACCGTGAGAAGAGGGGCGGGAGAGGAAGTGAGGAGTACGCGATGGACGGAATGCGTTTTGTTTTTAAGCATTCAGACGCGCGCGTAGACCGCGGCGGCCGACTTACACACGAGGATCAGCCGCCCATTCACCCATTGAGGCGGTTGAACCCTCGAGGCAGCAGCCCTTCCTTTTATACATGTTATATATTCGCCTGGGTTTTAGGCGCAGAAAACTAAAAAGCTAATTTACTTTAAAAGTATCCCGGCGAGAGAGAGGGCGCGCCTCATCAAACGGGGCCTTTTCAAAAGGCCAAGCGCCCCCTGGGCTAATGCAGCCAGCGACAGATTGGCGGTGGCCGATCCTCTGTTTCCTCTCTCTTTCTCCCCCACCCCTCCCTCTATCTCTGCGCGCGTCGTGTGTGTTTCTCTTTGTCTCTCTCTCTCTCTCTTTCACTTTCTCCTATGTGTGCGTGTGTCGAATGGTCATTTCGCTGATAGCTGAAACCGATAGCGAAAATGTCCAAACATGTATCGCCGGTGGTATGAGGACTATAAAGACGTTTCGCGTCTGTCTGGTCACTGTGACTGGCCGTATGACCGATTCAGCCGGTGTTGCGTGTATGGAGTATATGCTCCCCTTGTGCGCGATTTTAAACCATTGGCCGTGACGGTTCAATGGTCTTGGCTGATTTTGGGAATTCGTTAATTAACGGATGGGGTGAGCTTCTGTCGTGGATGACCGTGGAAGGACGAGGGTGTGGGTACAGCGGGCTTGTTTTTGTTCCTCTATACAGGCTGTTTTTGAAAAAGATGTTAACGTCTATGTGGGGAATTTGGTTTTTTGTTTATTGGAAATTTGAAGAAGTTTCTGAGAACGTGTTGACAAATTTATGGAGGCTCTGAGGATAATTATGATTTTTTTTTCTGACTGTATCGGGTAGCAAAAGCTGATCTATTACAGATTAATTACATTTACCGAACCTCAGTCTTACAAATTAGAATGAAAATTAGGATTATAGTTGATCTTTCTTATTAATGTAACTATTTTTGTCACATCTTGACCGGAATCTCTGTCAGGAGTCTAACTTGTTGTTATAAGTCAAGGGGTTAATATGATACATTGTGCTCCCAGTTGTGTTTCTCGAAAAAGTACTTCTGAAAAGTTAGTCCCATTTTTTTGAAGCACCCTGTATTTCCTGAATAAGAGTTTCTGCGATAAGTTGTCTCTGATAGGAAGTAGATAATGGAAACAACGAGGCAACGACTTGTTAAAGTAACTTTGAATGGAAATAACCTACAATAGCCGAGACAAGTTCTAGAACAATTATTATGCCATTAAAGAACTGTAACGGATTCGTTAACTGTGTGAAATTTCAGTATTTCTGCTGTAATCTACAATTTTCAGTATTTCAGATTTCTTGCTTATTTAAGAATAAGAATAAAACTCCTTTTTCCTCAAACACCCTCTATAATTGCACATTTGAACCATTACTTATCAACATATAGGAAACAATTACATGGTGATTAATTTCACGTGACTGTAATTTCACTGAAACATTACCTAACCAATTCTCGACGCTTCCCATAAACCATCGCACCGCACGAATCACTGCTGCAAACATTGAAATGGTCGACCTCGCGAGGCACGCGCGCTTGTCAATCGCGTTTTCACGCGGGACCTCCCAGCGCGCGCCCGCTTACATAATTTCATAATTAACGAACCTCTTAGAGAAGCATATTTTCACTCAATCCCCCAACGCATCATCCGTGTCTACCGATATCCGTTTCGCTACCACGTAACATCCTCGTCTCTCCTCTCACCCGCCTTAAATTTTCACCGGTTTATCGCGTCACTTTGTACAGACACCTTGAAAGTTAATTTAGAGTCACTCAGTGTATAGACAATGCACTTGTCTGTGTTATTCCTCAATTACAAGGTTCTAAAACAAAATTCAATAGGGATACTTTAATGCACCATCCTAACATATTTATTTTAAGGCGACAGATTATCGCTCGTTAGAAATGCACCTTTACTAAACCTGTCAAAATGACGCATTTCATATTTCTCACTTTGAATTACAGAAATTATTAAAATGCTTTTGTTCACGTATTCCTACAGTGACTTTTGTTTAAAAAAAAATTATACAGGTCAATTCATTTCTTATTAACGATTCTAATTTCCAAGTTCTTTATATAGTTTTACCTTCTAATAATATTTACGTACAATTCACGTTGACTTTTATATATACGCCATATTGTTGCAACGTACATCTTCACTACAAGTTTTTAACATTTCATTACCTTCATAAATCGTCAACAAACTCAACATATCTCGCTTCATAAACATAACGAACACTCTCGTGTACGAAACAGCCTATAACCTTCCAAACATATCCTACATTAAACTGCTCTCACAAGGAGAAGGTTCGTCGTAGTTCCGGTAGTTCCCGTGGAAACGCGGAAGGAGGTCGATTCGCGTCACGATCCACGACTCTTCTACTCTATTCCACCGCACACAAGAATTGCACTTGCCTGCCAGACGACAAGACGATCCCTCTGCCTCTCTCCCCCTCCCCTTTCTAGCCGGCAACAGTCAACAGTCACGGCCGTTACATAGTCGACGCGTTAAACGCGCCATTATACTTGTAAATTCCGAACAATTAGCCGTAATCAAGCACAGGAAACCATCGCAACCGGGTGCGCAATTATTTTTAAATAAGATTCCGCCGGACTGTTTCGTAGGACTTGGAACGACCGTGATTATTAATCCCCGGGAGTGCTGCAGATCGTTAGGCAGATTACACACCGGACGCGGTTGCGCGCTCGTCGCCTCGATGCAGCGCCGCCACTAGTTGGCCCGCGCGTCTGCGCACGCGCATCTGCGCGTCCGTCTATCCGTCGCGTCACGTCGTCTGTACCGCTTTGACATTCGCGTTTACTCGTGTAGCACGACGGACAACAGACTGTCTGCTACCAATTCCGTTCCGTTTCGCGCTCGTTAACGAGCTACGTACCACGAATAATTCATGGATCCGCCGTTGAAGAAAGTGGCAAGTAATTGCATCCTACGGCTGGCCTCTTCGCGCCGCTTCAACGCAATTCGTCCGCGAATATTGATGCTAATTACAATGTAATACCGGCGTCCACGGGACCGCTTCTCAAATTATCCCGCCACGCCGGATTTTTATGGACCCAGCCCCCAACGTTACCGCACCGCTAATTCCCGTTCATTTGCCAACAGAAGTCCGCTTCTAATGATTTTTGATCGTTCCATTAAAACGTATCGTGTATGGAGAGAGTGTGATCGAGTGGTCGTTTTGTCGCGTGGCCCGATACTCGTGGGGACAGGGAAGAGGTAATAACTGGAGATGGTTAGAGGTTATATTTTGATATTTTGGTTGTCTCGGCCATGCTTGATACGCTGGGTGGTTATCTTCCCCAAGTAATGAATTATGGAAGGATATTTTAATTGAATCGCTGTGCGCAAGGTGTAGTATTTTCGGGAGCAGTCAGAGAGGTTATGAGACACCCGGTGTTCGGTGAGGCGTCACGTGTCCTTGTGTATAAGGTTATGTTTATGGAAGGTATATTATGGGTACTAAATGGAAGACTGAACTAATACTTGTCCAATATAATTCAGTAAATAAACCTATTATTAACTGTCGCATGTAATATTCCCTTTTACTTTTTTAACTCTTAACCGATCACGTGAAATTTTCGTGCATAAACGGTCATGTACCTACCGTCGATATTTTTAGGAACGGATAGGAACACGAAATTCTCGTAAATTTTTTTCAAACTCAACAGAAACTGAACTTAAACATTTATTTTTTGTATTGGTACATTGATAGATTTAAATTACAAAACGGAACATAGCAAAATAGGAATATAGTGTAGCAAATTGAAGAAATGTCAGCAGATTTATAAATGAAGCAGTTTCACAGATTAAACATCTTTTTGAAACATCTTAAACTTGCCGCTTATTAATCGGTGCATTAACAAAATTGAAAGATCCATTTCTTTTCAGCAGATCACCGAACCAAAGAAACCACAGTGCAATCGATCCTGAACTAATAGAAATATTTCCTCGGAGGTGGAAAAAAGTGACGAAAGGAAACGAGGTCTGCTAGGCAATTCCACTATCGGCTTAGTCGCGAGAAAAACCAAACGGAACTCTGTCACTGTTGTCTGCCGCTATACCAAGTCAGCCAATGAGCCGTGAGCGTCGAAACTTTTAATCGACCCTTCGCCATCTCGGCGTCTCCGCCCTCGGATGACGAAGTGGCCGGCTCGCTTCACGGATGAGTTACTTTGATTCCCCCCACCCCTCTCCAGTATCGGGGCTAATTTAACAAAAACGCCGCGTCCTTTCGTGAAATTGAAATCAGAGGCCAAAGACGCGAGACCTTTTTGATCTTTCTGTGCTTTCAGAGGAGGGCTGAGAGGAAGTGTAATGCACGTCGGTCGATTATTGACAGAGCATTCGGTAGAGGTTATGTTAGTCGGTGGATTATTTGAATGTGGAAGATTGATGAAAGACACAGTATAGACGAAAGTATTTATTTGGATTTCTTCTACTTCGAGAGCAATTCGTGTCGAGTTAAAGTGATTGAGTGTTCTTAAAGTATACATGGTGTCTCGTTTATAACGAACGTGTAAATTATTGCTGTTAGTTTTCAAAGTCGGACGATTGACTAACAATTGATTTTGACGAAACTTTGATGTGTGATACAAGGCGACGCAGGTAATAATAATTATTGAAAATAGAAATATACTTTGTATAATGTGTTAGTGAGAGTATTAATTTTTTATATTTGTTTCTAGCATTTGAGGTTACGTGGCAAAGTTTAAACATAGTCCAGCATTGAAATCTCTGCTTCCTACGCGTCGTATTCACTGTCACATTTCACCCTTGAGAATTCTCGACTATTGTTTCCATTGATGCATGGAATCAGAGAAGTTTCCTTCGACAGATCGGAAAATTTCGGCGAAATGATTGATATCCACGTTACAATATGGCCAAGTTTCGACTGATAGACGTCTTCTCCTCTTTAACGTCGACGAACCCCATGGACCAAAATATCGATCCCACTGCCGGGTAAACCCCACAGTTCTGAATTACCCCTACGTAGGAAAACAGTATGACGTCATGCCACATATCCCTTTTCTAGGTCAGTATGCCGGTGTTCGAATCGTAGTACCTAATAATTCATCTCACTTTTCCAACTTTTCACCGACATAACCTCTAAAATGTATCGTAAAAAATGTCCAACTAATTTATTTTCTAAATGTTAAATAAAAATTTGTTTCCAATAAAATACTCTTTCGTTACTTATTTGTTTCGTTCATTTCAATCTGAATCGTTAATGATCCAAGCAAAATTTTACTCCTGCATTTCTTCCAAGCGATTTTTATCTTTATTCAAAGAAGCTTCAAACGTTTGACTTAATGAATAATTGTGTAACGTAGTAGAGACTTTGATAAATAATCCCAGAATTTTCTCAGACATTTTGAAAGTTTAGAAATAAAAAAATCATGTAAACAACTGAAATTTCTTATTGGAAAAAGTATGTTTGCCTAAGAATGGTTAATATCCACCGCTAAATTTAAGGGACCATCAAAAGAATTCTCTCCTCTGATAAAGTTTTGTCTCAGCTTTCGTTGAGATGAAAGATTGCCCTCGAACGAAGCATAAAAATAAAAATCGACTCAGCTACTCGTTTTCTCGTTTACATTGTCAAACTTCGATCGACATAACCTAAAAAAAGGAAAGGAAAAAGAAATCCTACCCGGAGGCTGCGAATGCACGAGCAATGGAAGCATAAGCGAATCTTAATCTCACGACACGTTCGCGTAAGTAAATAAACAACGAGCTACCGTAAAGAGAAGGGAGCGCTTGTATCGGCGGCCATGTTAATTTCGAGAAATTTCGAAATTACTCGACTCGATCACACGATCGATTATCCCGCGGCGTTCACGTGTCCTCTGTTCCTGTTTTCAGTTTCCCGAAATTACATGAAAAAAACGAAAGCACTATCGATTTCCATCCGAACGATTCGACGAGAGTTTACGAGCTTAGAGATCGATCTTCATTGCAACGAGTATCGATACGTCGTACACAAGGTACCAGTGGATCGATCAGATGAGAGAACGCGGCCAATTTATGCTTAATTTCGCTTCGAGGCAGAATTACCGGCAGATCTTTATAGCGCGAGTTTGTGAACAAACTATCGTAAGAGGAGTCGTTGAATCGTAACGCTCGTTTCGCTTATTTTGGCGCGCGTGTAAGACGGTAGAAGCACGATAACCGGTTTACCGTTTGGAGGTTATGTTACGTATAATACAATGATCGATATCTTTTCGCGAAGTGTACAATTGCTTGTGTTTGAAGAGTTCGAAATGTGATCTATTTGCGGTGGAATGAAATTAGATGTTGTAATTAATTTATCGCACTGTTTTATATTTTTTAAGGTTATGTACAGTAAACTTTGAAAGTTTGACGTTTTACTACGTTATATTTTTTACTTTATTTGTGGGTTTTGTTATTTTATTTTATTAAGGACTCTTTGAATTCAGTCTACGTAAGACATAACCTAGAAATTTAATTCTTTCAAATTAACCTAACAATCTGCGAAGCTAAATTGTATAATTGGTGGCAATATTGAAAATGGACTGATTACGTGACAATAAGTATAAATGCACTATGAAGTATACCTAACCTAATATTACAGAGAGAATTTTTTGAACGAAAACGAATAATTTTCGAAATTTTTATTTTCATTATGTTGTCCACTTAACACAAATAAAAGAAAATTATTCACTTTACAGTGAACACCATATATATGTAATATCGGGGCCTCCATAGCTAGTAAGAAACCTCGAAGGGAGGAGAAAGAGGGAGTGAGTGGTTGGCGTAGCGCGCAAAGCCTCGGCTTGGTAAGCCAAAGGTCCCGAGTTCGATTCCCGTTGGGTCCCTCAATATTTTTCCGTCGTCGATTCCTACATATATATAACTAAATAACTAAACAATGTTCGTCAGAGAAGAGGAACATTTCTAAAACCCAAGCTAATTGCAATAGGAAGAACTATATAAAAGACAAGGGTCGTCCACCTTGCGGCGTGGATCACTTGTACAGCGTAGCCTAAGGCGGGCACAGCGTCGCAGACCGGGCCGTTTCGAATTTACGACGACAAAAGGAAGTCGAGAGGCGGCCCGCCTGTGTGTATATCGACGGGGCGAGAGATACGAGTACACGGCGTTAGGAAGTACACGAGGGCCGGTTGGGGAGAGAGAGAACCACTTGGAAAAGAAATCTATTGCATCCGCATGGGTCGTGGTCGTCGTGAAGGGGCGAGTGTGGGTTCAAATGACACGGAATAAAAGTAATGCCCCGCGATACACACCGCCCCTTCTAACATCACCCTTCTTCTCGTCCCTCTGTTCCACGTAGTAGACGTTTCAGGGTTTCCCGCTGGGCAAGCGAGCAATCGATATCCGGGATAAGAAGTGCCTGGCTCTCTCTCTACTGGCTATCGATAGTGCGATTATTTGACGATACTGCGGCGACTCTTTTAGGGTAGAATAGGCTCGTGATGGTTTCAAGATGGTTGGAGAATGTGAGATGTTTCAGAAGTGAAAGTTGAGTAATTTCGTCGAATGAAATTTGTTAAATTTTTTTATCTGAGGAGAGTTGTGTGTTATGTATGTGCTTTGATACTGAAATTGGAGGAATTTGGAAAAGTGGAGTTAATTATTTTGGCTTGCGAGTGGCTCATATGTGGAATGGTATTTTGGATGGAAATGTTGAGTGAAATTTTAATTTTGTGGGGTATTGATTGGAAAATTGAGGAAATAGTTTTGGAATATTTAATTGGAATTTTTAATTCAAGGTTAGGATACAGCGTGAGGAAAAGAGTAAAGAATATTTTTATATTCATTTTGTGAGCTTGTGTTAGAGAAGCTTGGAATTAAAGTGTATTTTATCCGATAACAATTGTTAATTTATTAGTGTGATTACTTTACTGTTTCTGTGAAATCAAATAGTTTAATGCACCATTACCGGAGAAGCTGTAACATTACAGGTTGAACACGGCATTTTCTCCCCTCTGCAATACAGAAAAGAGAAAAAACGATACGGCTTTGGTTAAAGATGTTAAGGTACCCTTGTGCATAATAAAAAAGAAGCATTTTGGAAGTTTAGATACTCCTACTTATCTTGGGTTAAACGTTCCTTAATTATACATGTAAGGTGTAGAAAAGTTGAAAAGCAGATATATCTATGTAACATAGAAGATTAACTCTCCACGGTTTATTATATTTTTGTGCCTCAGGGCCACTCTTGAACTGGCTCCCACATATTATGAAACACCCTGTATATCAAAGAATACAAGAATTAAAATTCCAACCAGAAAACAGACTATAAAAGAAAACTTCACTAGGCAGTATCTAATAATTTTTCTGCCTCCTGCCCACTCTTGAACTGGCTCCCACATATTATGAAACACCCTGTATATCAAAGAATACAAGAATTAAAATTCCAACCAGAAAACACACTATAAAAAGAAACTTCATTGGGCAATACCTAATTATTTTTCTGTGTCAAAGAAACTTTCTCAGACTTCCTAAAAAAAAAAGCTCACACACAGAAACACACGGTATTCGCACGAAACAGAGTATTGCAACTTTTCACCAACATAGGGTATTCCCCAAACGGCCCGAAGGAACGAGCTCCACGCCACTTGACAAACCGCGTCCCATAACCTAGCGTCGTTTCCCGAGGCCTCCGCCATGAGTATAATCGTAGATCCGAGGTTTCTGCATATTTGATACGGTCTGTAGGCCTCGATCGGCCGAATTTTCCCCGGTGGATGCCGCGGCTGGACCATAAGAGGCCTCTGTGATTGAAGGT
>NW_017100231.1:6994309-7004069 GCF_001263275.1 Habropoda laboriosa
AGGCGCGCTCGCGCGCGCGCCTCCATTAACTTTTCATCTTTATATAATTCCAGGCTCGTAACGCGCGCCTCGTGCCCCTCTTGCAGCCTTTTCCGGCCCCGGAACCGGCCGTAATTGCCGGCTATAAAGATCGGACCGAGATACGGCCTCTCGTTACGAGATTTGCCACCGGTGGGACCGATCCAACCTACTCCTTTACCCCCGTCGCGTCCGTGTCTTTTCCACCGCAGTTTCGTGCCCGCGTATTTGCCTACCGCGGTTCAGTGGACTTTTACGAGCGATTCGACGTGCCTGCTTTCGTTAAATCATTCGTGCACACGTCGGTTAGAGACTTTTAACTGATTTTATCAGCGTGTCGAGGTTATCTGGGGGATTTGTTTTCGGTGGTTCGAGTGATGGAAGCTTGAGGGTTTTTGTGTTTTGGTTGGTGTAACATTTTCGAGGTTAGAAAGTGCGTGGGAAATTGGGGGACATGGAGGATTTAACTGAACGTTGGGTAACAGGTAATTTTTATGTGTATTTTAGAGTATTTTTAGGGAGGTTGAGGTTATGTTCGTGGATTTTTATGGATTTATGGGAAATTTTAAGGTTGAAGATACAGAGAATGCATTGTATCAAGCAAAAATATATAAATAAATCCAACGAAGCAATTGCTTATCTAGCTTCTATTTTTTTAATTATATTTGCAGAAATATGCAGTGCATTTATGGCTGTTCGATGGTCATCACTTGCCAATTTACATCGATATCGGATCTTCTACTAATTCTTTGTAGCTTTACGATTGACGTTCTGGAGAGCACTTCCAAATAAAATAAAAAATTTCTTAAAATTGCTAACTTTCTTCTGAAAATTTTTCTGTAACTTGCAGTCCACAGTGATTCCAAATCTTGTAATCTACATTTGAGCTATTGTACAGAATTCAGAAGTTCCGGTAAATAGGTGTAAAAAATTACAAATAAAGTCACACTTGTTATTTTAAACCACCAATGTCTCATAAAACGAGGTTCTGTTATTTAAAATAATAACTGTGGCCTTGTTTGCAATTGTACATTTGAAAATTGATATTTCATAGGCACGAAGATTTGGACGAACGTTCGTAGATCGTCTAAGAAACCATCGTTATCAAAGTTCTGCCTCTTTCAGCAAGTTTCTCACATTTCTGCAGAATTACAAAGCTAGCCAGATTTGTGAAATTCACACTGTTATCGAGAGAAGCTATCACCAAGTGTCGATCGCGTCCCACGTAATCACTCTCGCGCATCTTCGCCCTTTTTTTCCCGCCGATTCCGGGAGTCCCCATCGCGAATTAATTGCCCAGTCCCACGCTGATAGAAATCCGCGCTTTCCACGGGAATCAAACTTTATGTAAATCCAGATGGGTTGAAGAAAAATTAACTTTTTCAAATTTTCGATTAAAAGAAATAAAATCTTTCAAATTTTTGAATAAAAAAATAAAATCTTTCAAATTTTTGAATAAAAAAATTAAATCTTTCAAATTTTCGAATTTCTCGAATCACGACGCTTCCCATTGAAATTCGTAAGAGAAAATAAGCACTGATAGACAAGTGATTCCATGGGAATCAAACTTTACGTAAATCCATATGGTTTGAAGAAAAATGAACTTTTTCAAATTTTCGAATAAGAAAAATAAACTTTCAAATTGTCGAATGAAAAAAATAAACTCTTCCAAATTTCTCGAATCACGACACTTCTGATTGAAATTCGTAAGAGAAAATGAACACTAATAGAGAAACAGCAAACGAAAGTCATTTAACACTAGAATTACCGACCGGGTCAAAGTGACCCATTAGCATCTTTCGAAAAAACGTGAATGTTCAATACTGGCAACTGTAACTTTCGAATTTATTTTTTACATGTATGCTTCTATTTGTATCGATATGAATTGAATTTTCCAATCACCGTTTTACTTACACAAAAATTCCCTTTCGGAAGGTCGCTAATGGGTCATTTTGACTCGGCTGGTAGTTGTAGTGTTAAAGGTCGGGGTCAGCGGTGACCAAGAGTCGCCAGGCCTAGGTACTTAGGCCCCCCGTGACGGTCGCCACAAATGAAAATAGTCAGAATAATTGAAAAAAGAATTGGAAAGTGAACATTCGGTGTTTTTTCGGCAAAATCTTTATTCTAACAAATGTTCAAAATGATTTCCATTTACTTCAAGGCATTTTCGAATAAGGCACATTTCAGTTACACTCTGTACTATATGTTCATATTAATCTGTCTCAGTATGCTGATACACTCGTTCCTCCTAATAATCCAACAGTAGATTTACGTCCATTGTATCTGCAAATGCTAAAAATTCTATCTAAATCGCTTCAACGATTGTCTAGCAACGAATCGTGGAATTGGGAAAAGTGAAAAATCAGGAAACTAAGAGACAAGTGTCCCGCGAACCTGTGCCTCATAATAGGACATGTGACGAGCCGGGGAGGGTATAAAGGGGTGAGAATAGAGCGAGTTCCAAGTAAGTACCAACCGCCACGACAGGTAACCTATCGGAGAGGTGAATAATAAATGCACGGGACACGACCGGTCACGCTATCAAGGAACACCGGCTTGTCACTCGAAATGTCAGACGTCCCGTCCGTGGCCCGTGCGGACTACTGCCGGCCCTATTAATTAATCAGCCACCATTCTGGCATTGTTTGCCGGATAGGAAACATCTGGCACGACGTTTTCTGCGAAGATGTGTTCGCTTTGCTACCGGGCAGAAGAGGAGTGCCATTGGTCGCTAATTACACGGGAATTGCACTTCGAACCTGGGAACTTGAACACGCTCCGCTGGGAAAATCATCTCGAGATTTCAATTATACCCTCGATTCGAGACCGTGGAGGTGGATCGAGCCTGTGCAACGCAGGAGTAATTCGCGTGTGCATCGCGTGTCGTGGGATACTGCGGTGGTTTTTTTTGTTTTTTCTTTTTTGAGAGGTTGGTGAGGGGAAGTTTTGAGAATTTGCGGTTCGTTGGGTTTGTTGGACCGGGAAATGGGGAAATTTGAATGGAAAGGGGGTCGTGGAAATGTTATTTGTGGCTAGTGGAGTGAGAAAATTGTATGTAAATTTGAATTTGGATTTGGATTTGAATTTTCAGATGAAAATTTGAAATTTGGAATTGAATTTTCAGTTTAAAACTTGAAATTCAATTTGCAGTTTAAAGTTTGAAATTGAAAGTGGAGTTTTCAGTTTCAAGTTTCTAATTTGAGTTCGAATTTTCACTTTAAAGTTTGAAATTTGAATTTGAATTTTCAGTTTCAAATTTGAAAATGAATTTGCAGATTAAAGTTTGAAATTTGAGTTTGAATTTTCACTTTAAAGTTTGAAATTTGAATTTGAATTTTCAGTACAAAGTTTGAAATTTGGACTTAAATTTTCAGTCCAAATTTTCAATTCGAATTTTTAACGTTTGGATGTTGGAAAATAAATCTCGAGGAAAAATAATGCACGCGAAAAAAGAAAACACTCGTTCATCACATGGACTGCCAACATATTTAAAAATAAAACAATTGTCCACTTGCGAAGAAAATACTCAGTCACTAACGCTAACTCTTCGAAGCAACGGTAATACTAATTCTCAAATCTACTGGACAATTTTCACGACAAAAAGCGTGCACTATAAGTAGGTATATGCAGGACGGAAGGGAAAGGCTAGAGAAAAAAGTACGGGACCTTGAACAAAACGATTTCAATTACGCTTTCGACTTGCGTATATACCCTGTTAGATCCGATCTAATCAGAAATTCTTCCGCCGTTACCTGTCGGCTGTGCACACAGGGTAAACGACACCGGAAACCGGATGGCTCCGCGGTGCTGCAATTCCTAGGGCGTTGTACGATAGGTAGCACCGCGTAGCCGATTCCTCGGGCTTATTCAACGAGACCTTGGGACCGTCATGCGTCTCGAGTCAGCTTCCGTGAGAAACCTCGAGGACAGGGGTATAGGCTACGCGCGATCAACGCAGAACACTGCTTCAAATCCGATATACAGTGTGTCTCTGCAATCGTGGAGTAACTACATGTTAGACAAGGAGAGAATATGAAAGATCGAAGGACAATCGAAGTGGAGGAACCACGATCAAGTGAAGATTGTTGATTTTTGAAAGTTCGGTTCACATATGTGCATATGACTTGGTAGATGTTGCATACTTTTTGTTACACTTGTGGTATCTTAATGTTAGATAAGGATGTAATGTAGAAGGTCGAAGGACAATCGAAGTGGAGGAACCACGATCAAGTGAAGATTGATGATTTTTGAAAGTTCGGTTCACATATGTGCATATGACTTGGTAGATGTTGCATACTTTTTGTTACACTTGTGGTATCTTAATGTTAGATAAGGATGTAATGTAGAAGGTCGAAGGACAATCGAAGTGGAGGAACCACGATCAAGTGAAGATTGATGATTTTTGAAAGTTCGGTTCACATATGTGCATATGACTTGGTAGATGTTGCATACTTTTTGTTACACTTGTGGTATCTTAATGTTAGATAAGGATGTAATGTAGAAGGTCGAAGGACAATCGAAGTGGAGGAACCACGATCAAGTGAAGATTGATGATTTTTGAAAGTTCGGTTCACATATGTGCATATGACTTGGTAGATGTTGCATACTTTTTGTTACACTTGTGGTATCTTAATGTTAGATAAGGATGTAATGTAGAAGGTCGAAGGACACTCGAAGTGGAGAAACCACGATGAAGTGAAGATTGATGAGTTTTGAAAGTTCGGTTCACATATGAGCATATATGACCTGGTAGATTTTGCATACTTTTTGTTACACTTGCGGTATCTTAATATTAAATAAGGATGTAATATAAAAGGTCGAAGGACAATCGAAGTGGAGGAACCACGATGAAGTGGAAATTGATGATTTTTGAAAGTTCGGTTCACATGTGAGCATATACGACTTGGTCGATTTTGCATACCTGTTGTTACACTTGTGGTATCTTAATGTTAGATAATTAATTTAAAAAATAATAATAAAGCATAATGTAATTGTATGCTTAGAATAATGAAAATTTCCTTCTGGCCCCCTTGAGCAAAACCTGAGTGTTAAATAATTGTTAAACTCGTAGTGATTCGACAACACAATACTCTTCAAATGTCCACCAGTCTAAACCAGACGTCCTCCTGGAACCGACCACTAACTAAGAATCTTCATCCTCTCCATCCCCTAATCCAAGAAGCACACAACTAACACCGCGTACATAAGACGGTCGTTCGTCGTTTAAATCGTCTGCTCGCTATAATGTCCCGCGTTTGTCAGAGGTGAATCGTTCGCCGTGGGCTACCTCGGGTTTTACCTTAGGGAGGCTTTACGCCGCAGAACGAGAACCGCGGCGGCGGCGGCGGTTCGTGAGGACAGAGAGAACGTAGCCCGACCGCTGCAGATTACTTAGGTAATTGGTAAATACGAGGGTTACCTTCCAGTTTTCACCAAGGGGTTGGCCTGAACGCCGCTGCAGCCTCGAGTAAGATGCCTCGCGGCTCTCCCCTGTCTCTCCCTGTCTCTCCTCCGTCTCTCCCTTCTATCCCTCCTTGTTTCACGCTGTAAAGAAGGATATAGGGTGGTCTTGGTCCTCTCGTGCAGACTTCTGGCGCAGGATATTCGCTTTAAGGGGGGAAATGAGCCTTAAAATTGTTTAAAGCGTTCGGAAGAAGGGTCCTGAATCCCCTTGGCGGTGTGCACAGCCTTTGGGGAAACCCCGACACTTGCCGCTCGGAGAATCTCTCCGATCGAGAGATCGAAACGATTCGTGCAGTCCAGGAGATCAATTTTTAGTGGTTGAACGAACATTGGAATGGAATTAGAGGGAATTTGATGTTTTCTTTAAACGACGAGTATATGAAATTATGGAAATTTGTGGAGTGAATGGATCTTATTTTTTTTTTTATTTTTATTGTATTTTGGATTGAAAGGAAATTTCTCTTATTTTTATTTTTATTGTACTTTGGAGTGAAAGGGAATTGGAATATTTTTTAAACATTTGTGCAATTAGAATTATTAAATGACTCGATAATTTGTCAATTGAATTTTTAATTAGTCTATTTAGATACACTCTGTACGAAGTAGAGATGTCCTGTTCTATTCGATGTTTCCCAATTTCGCCAATAACCGATACCTATAGTACGTACTTGATAATCGGATCAGTCGAAAGAGCCTGTCGTCGATAAACACGGCGACGGATACGTCGATAACTGAAAAAGCATCGTAAAAATGCATGAACACCGATAGTCAATTTTCTCCGCACGATTTGCATATAAGCGAAACTAATGCTTCTGTACTATATGCCATTGGTTATCGATTTTCGCCTGGCCTCAATTTTTCCTCCATACTACAGGCCCTCTGTCGAATAATTTACTTATATCGCCATATTAAAAGCATCTTCTTCCTATTTTTTCAGCAGAATTTTAACGAAAGAAGCTCGACGAGGCACTCGATATTTGAAAATTAGAAAAAGGTATTAAAACGCATATTCACATAATTGAAATTCTTGGATTAGATTTGAAACGCTCTCGATTTATTTTCGCCATTTTTTGCAACGACGATTTCATTTTTTATCGACGGTTGTACGACGCTTGGTTAATTTTTGTGTGACCATAAATTTTAAATTTTGTAAAACCTGTGAAAATTTATCGAAACGTTACTGTATATTAAATTCTGTCAAACCTTTCAAAGCCTTCGAAACAGCATCACATTTCCCCGGTGTCAAGATATTCAAGGATTTGCATTTCAGTCGATTCAAAAATACCGATAAATTCTACCAAGTTTGCTTAAGTTTCTACGAATTTAAATATAGCTATTGTTCAAAGGAAATATTGCTATAATAAACTACACTTTCAATTTTTCTTTAATTACATTAATTTCATTAGGCCATTAGGCTCAGGACAATATTTAAAAATTAAAAACTTTTTTTAAATATTTTACAATTTACAAATTAATTATTTCAAAATATTTCAAATATTTTTGTTTGACATCAAAAATGAACTTTCACCATTTTCGTAACAAACGATTCTCTGTAACAGACGTCAATGTGAAATGGTCCAAGAGTCACGTGACTGCGAGCAACGAGACGCGCACGCGCATGCGTGATACCGTTGTTCGAATGAAAACGGAAAGGATCGGTATGAAAGACGGCCGCGGCTTGTAATTTCGTTTTCCTCGTCTCGTGGCTTCCTGCTCGGCCTCTTAATGAATAGTGATTAATTGCCGGTACTCTGAGACCGACTAGCTGCCATTAAGCCCGTCTGAGCCGATTCCGTCGAAATAATTACCGGCACACTCAAGCCGAGGTGCGCACGCACGCGGACAAATCGCGGCAGCCGTGCTCTCCTCTTCCTATTCCCGTTCCCGAGCCGTGGCTAATTTTTTAATTGCCCCTCGAACATCGAGCACACGCTCGTGTGAACACCGACCACCACACAGAGTAGATCGTTCCTCGACAATGTATCGTTTTATAGACACGCGCGAATCTCCTTCGCGAGAACTGTTGATACGGTGCAGAACTCAAGAGTTTCGTTGGATCGTATCTCTGTAAGTCCACCTTCTCTAATAGAATCGTAAAAATAGGGCACATGGGTTTGTCATTATTGACCGATAAAAATAGAATAAAAATTAATAATATTAGTAAAATTAATAAAATTAAATTTGCTGTGAAATTAAATTTAAAATTGCGGGGCGTGAGATTTAAGCGGTGCGGGCAAAATGCCCTTTTTTGCCCGTGAGCCGCCCCAGGGGCAAAATGCCCTTTTCTGCCCGTGAGCCGCCCCAGGGGTAAACTTCTGAGCACCGCACGGTACGAGTAGAACATAACGTATACGATGCATCGATGAGAATACAGATGGAAATGACATTTATTAAAAATATTTATTTACTTTTACAGGAAGATTTCCCATTATTTTGCAAAGATAAGCAAGCACTACAAGTAGTACTGATATGCCGCGGCAAAGAGAGGAGTCTCGAAGAGTGTTTTCTTGGTGTGCAAAAGTAGTTTTATTAATATTTTACAAGAATCACGTACAGAGGATGTTTTCACTATGACGTGCGTGGGACGAGGTGAAACCAACTATTGACTAAAATGTGCGGGAACGCTGTTCTTTATGCCTTCGTTTTCCCTGGAGTTTGACCCTATCGATGAATAAGCCGTTCGAACTTCGAACGGCCAAAGGATCCTCCTGGTGCGTCAGAATAGTGACTAATTCTATGAGTGTCACTATCCTAACAGTAAAAACGGACGCATATTTAAAATGAAAAAATTACTGTCAACATGGCCTACGTGTAATTCACATATGTACTCTAATGAGATTTATTTCTGTTGGAAATGGGACCCGATTGCGATACGGGGCTTCAGTGCGTGCGTACGTCACCAATAAGCGACGATCGGCGGCGAGCTGCCGCTTTTCCGTTGTTCTCCACGCGCGTCCACGTTGTGTCGCGGTGTAAATAGTTCTCATATAAAGCTTTATACATTACAGAGGAAGTCTGTCAATGTGTTTCTTTTCTGCGATCCTACCTCTCACGGTTAAATCCATCGTTGAGTTACAACAATTTTCTGCCTATTTTAATAAATAATTTTAATAAAATTTCAATCTTTCGCTATTTACAGTAGTGCACACACAAGCGCATACATTCGGTCCCACCTGCGGACGCTCAAGTGGGGAGGTGACTTCTGCGAATTTAACTAAAGTAAAGAGAGGAGATGTGCCTGAGTGGGATACCGATATATCAAGTGTCAGTTGTTCGCATTCAGTAGTCGATATCGAATTACTTTGTTTCACACGGCACGCTCGAACTCCACTCCGATGTCCCATTTCCCGTTCGCATTCAGTAGTCGATATCGAATTACTTTGTTTCACACGGCACGCTCGAACTCCACTCCGATGTCCCATTTTCAGGAATTGGTGGGGATAGCGATGGAAGTTAAGTGTGTAAAAATGCGAACGCATTATGCGTGTACTACTGTATGTAGCTTGAGAGAAGGTGGAGCCTCGAGTTGTTTGTAATTTGACACGTCCGTGGAATGTAGAATAGACTTTTTAGATACATAGCTACAATTTCAGTACCTAACCTCAATTCTCAATTTCGGCTCATCGAACGTTATATTATTTATTTCTATTTTTCCACGGAAATATTATTATTATTTTAATAATTATCGAAAATTCTGTCAGTCCGTTAGTCCGTTTCCACTTGAAAAGCAATTTCTTCGAAATAAATCCAACATGGCCGACAGCTTGATCGAATTCGAATTACGCGGGCCAATAACGAGGTCGCAAGGGTCGACGTTCAAATTATATCCGTCTCGATATCCAAACGTACTATAGATGCGTCGACTCGACAAAAACTCATACGTGTATACTACTGTATTTGGTCTCTGTTCGAGAAACTTGACACGTATCTTTGAATCAAGAATAGTTAAGAATAATTTTACGATTTTTTATTTCCCCTGTATCGTACACGCAATCGCTAGATTTCCCAGAAAAAATTCAGAAAGAGGGGTTAGTGTTACGTGACCACTTCTCAAGCGGACCTAACCTCTCATCCTCGTCCGAAACAATACTGTTCACTCGAGATAGGAAAAGAAAGCTCGATCTTGAACCACTGGCCGCACTCCGAATAAATTCACCGCAATTACCTACCGTCGGATGTTCGCGACTTTTACAAATCTCACGTAGGATCGTAATTCCATAATGAAGCAATTAATCCCGGAAACGAGAGGAGCTACCGACCTATTCTCCGAAGTAGCAGA
>NW_017100231.1:7004461-7006782 GCF_001263275.1 Habropoda laboriosa
TTTTTCGCGTAAAGTCAACAGGTCTGAACGGTGTACAGTAAGCAGAGAGAGGCTTTAATCAGATTCTCTTCTTTTTTTAGAAGGCAATTAACCGGCCGTTATTACGTGCCCGCGGCGTGTTGTATGTATTATTAACGACGTCGTCGGACGAAACGGAATAATTTTATTGGCCCGTGTAGAAGAATCACCGGCGTGAACGGCCTTTTGTATGTTACTGCATTTCCTAGGATGCGTTCGAACACCGTCTGCCACGGTAATTACCGTCGTGAAAAAGGGGGGAGATACGATTATAAGAAGTTTACGGGGTCGGTGAAACATTCAACGTATCGAAATCAGACGAATTTTGACCAATTCTCTGTTTTAACACATCCTGCATTTACGTGTAATTATACATCTTTCTATTGCACGTTTAAGACCGTACTAATTACCGTCACCTAAACGCAGACACTGTAAAATTCTAGGAAATAAGGGAAGACTAGAAAAAATTCATCTTTTAAAACTTTGTAGCAGACAGATTTTAGCATATCTACAGGGTGTCTCATATTTGAATGAACATTTTTTTTGAATTGAATGATTCATTTTTTAGATAAAATTTTGAAATTACGTGGTTTTGTATTATTTCTTTAGGTGAAGTAAATGGTGCTAAAATTAAATTCATATTCAAATTTTTTTTCATCTAAAAAAATGACATAAAACGACGTAATTTCAAGATTTTGTCTGAAAAATAACTAGTAGTTAATTTTCTGCCGAATGCTCCTGCTTTAAAGTACTTTTTCTATTATTGCAATTGTAGGTTAGGTTTAAGTGGCTTCGTTTAGGCGAGACACCCTGTATAAGTTGAAATTGACCGATCGAAAACGCCAGACGACAAGCGCACTGTAAACAATCCAGAACGATGCTCGACTTTTGAAACCGATCCTTCTGCACTATCGACAAAACTAAATATCAATCGTCGAAACGTTGAACACGAGTCGTCCATCGATTCGTGTATCGTCTGTAGCGATAATTACCGACCTAGTAGAGCTGGTAATACTGTATATTATAGAGGGTGCTTGAGACAAAAAATGTTAACATTGAAACAAAGAAGAAAAGTCGTTGCATGGAAGACTTCGTTTAACATTCTAATGTTAATATCTTTTTTTTTAAGCACTCTGTATAATTATATTGTCTTTGAAGCAAAGAAGAAATTCTGTTGCGTGCAAGTCTTCATTTAACATTTTTTTTAAGCACCCTGTATAGTATAGTGCCTTTGAAGCAAAGAAGAAACGTTGTTGCATTGAAGTCCTCGTTTAACATTTTTTTAAGCACCCTGTATAGTATAGTGCCTTTGAAGCAAAGAAGAAAATTTATTGCAGTGAAGTCCTCGTTTAACATTTTTTTAGGCACCCTGTATAATGTATTGTCTTTGAAGCAAAGAAGAAAAGTCGTTGCTTTGAAGTCCTCGTTCAACATTTTTTTAAGCACCCTGTATAATGTATTGTCTTTGAAGCAAAGAAGAAATTTTGTTGCGTGCAAGTCTTCATTTAACATTTTTTTTAAGCACCCTGTATAATATATTGTCTTTGAAGCAAAGGAGAAACATTGTTGCATCGAAGTTCTCGCTTAACATTTTTTTTAAGCACCCTGTATAATATATTGTCTCATATTTTGGAAACAAAGAAGAAATTTTGTTGCACGGAAGTCTTCATTAAATATTTTAAAGACAATCTCGTTGCAATCTATTGCAAAAAAAAATGCAAGAAAAAGTACAAATTCTCTATATAAGTGGTGACATTTTTTTGAATCACCCGGTATCTATATATCTCACAGAACTTCTTCCCAAAACTGTTCCAAAAATCCTCCACTTCGACGCACAGCTGCGAACGCGAAAATTTTCCAATTTTCACAGTAAACAGTACTCGATCAGGCTGATACGCTGAAACAATCGACAACGTTACACGGTATCTAACAGAAGGAAAAGAAAAACTGAAACCGAGCGAGTTGTATGTATATAAGGCGCGCGGGTATTTCGCGGTGGCATTTCTCATGGTATGTCTTCGGCCGATTCACACGCATTTTTCCCAAGGCGAAATTGCCCCGGGTAAATGGCAATTCCTCAAAGGAATATATTTTCCGATACTTAATCTCAAATTACGATCGTTAACGTCGAAAGGGAGCAAAAGGACGCGATCGAGGGCCGAGAGCGGCGGTCGATAATGAATCGCGGCTATCTTGTTCGACAAGCTGCTCACGGAGATCTTGAAAATTGCATCGCGTAGACGTGCACACAATCGGCGAACGGTGGTGCACTGCAACACTGTGTGGTTCGCTTCGAACGTCTA
>NW_017100231.1:7006815-7012695 GCF_001263275.1 Habropoda laboriosa
TCACCGTCGATCATTTCGATCTTCTCCGTGCAACTTCTTTTTCTCCTTCCGTCACGTTACCTTCCGCGAAAGTGAACAACTTTATCGTACGAAGTTTTGCTTCAGCTTCTACACCGGGTGTCGAAATTATTTCCAGTGCTGTTGAAAGTAAAGAAACTCGTGATAATAAAAAAATCCTCCCCAATTCATCTCGAAGGTCATTCGAAGGTCATCGACATTTCTTTTTTTTGCATATTGTGTTCATTGCTTCTTTGTTCCATCATGTTTACATTGTTCGAGGTCATCTCAAGGTCATGCTGTTGCAGGTCGTTGAACTTGTCTCGATATTGGTTACAACGTGGCATTGTAAAGAACAGATGTTAATTTCCAAAAAATGCAGACGACCTTGGGGTGACCTTCAAGATGACCTTGTGAGGATTTCTTTACATAAACTCCTCTTGGTTACTTTTTTTAAATTTTCAGTAGCCTCTGAAATGCAATCAGCAACTGAAATCCGGTGCACCGAATAGTTAACCCTCGCACGGCGGGTCCCGGGTCCGTTCTGACCCGAGTACGTTGCGACCGAGCCCCACTATAGTCGAGGCGCGCGACGGAAGTCACTTGTTTATGTTAGAGCTGTTACAATCCGAACGTGCCTCTAAAAGACACGTAAAAGACACTTAAGATACTTAAACGGTTCAATATTTAATAAACCATCGAGTGTCGACGTTTATGCATACAAAGTATCGTCAGCCCCTTAACCTATGGCAACGTGTCAGACTCGTGGCACAAATTCTTGTCAAAATATGAGAAAAATCGTTATATCGGTAAAAAAATATTCATTGTAATCCTAACCTTCGTTTCAACTCGTAACACCGAAGATTACTGAGAATGTGATTAATCTATAACAGATTGGCTTTCGTTACCCGATACCAAAACCGGAACCAAAACAGCAAAATGGCCGACGCTTAGACGCACAGTCAGAAGAGAAATCATACGTTAAGGGGTTTGAAAACGAAATGGTGTACAGACACTTGACGTGTGTTCCTCGTGTGAATATATAGAATACATGTGAATACAAGATGAAAAGGAGAGAAGAACTGTGCGGCAGGTTTACTGGTCACTGGCAGCACGTTAAAAGGGAAGGCCGCTGGCGTGGTCGGTGGGCGCGGCCCGTTCTCGAACAGAGGCCGAGAGGTCGTCCCGGGAGGTACGCTCCGCTGGGAACCGGCGATTGTCGCTTGTGTGCCTGGCATCGAGGAGCACGCACTCTCTCTCCGTGGCCGCAACCAACGATTACCCGACGATTTTCAGATCGGTAGCGGCCGGCCGTCCCGCATTTTTTCGCACGATCCCGACGCGCGCGACCTCTTCCTCTCGGGACACGTTCCTCGAGCCTCTGGCCCATCCCCACGACGGGGAATAGAACGGAGGCCTGCTGCTCTGCGGATGCTGTTACTGCTGCTGCACCACCGTAATTGCACTGCACTGCTACATTGTATACAGGGTGTTCGGTATTTCACGTGTCGACGAAAGAGAGTGTCTTTTTTAAAAATTCATCTACTTTATCTACTAGTCACGAGAGTAAAGATAATCTGCACGAGTTTTTAACCCTTCTGTGGGCAATTAAAATGTTCACGGTTGTTCGAAACTTTGATATTTCAAATTTTTTCTGTGAATAAACTTCTGTTACGGAAACCTTCAAAACATGGGGGAGAAGACTTCTTCAGCGAAGAAAAGAAAAGAAAAATCCAAAGCATGGCGTGAAAGATTCAAGGGAGGGGAGGATGTTCAAGTTGTCTCAAACTTCAATATTTGAAATTTTTCTCTTAAATTTCTATTCTGGAAATCTTGAAAAAATGGGGAAGAAGAATTCTTACGAACCTCGAAAGCTTCTGCAGCGAAGAAAAAAAAAAAAAGAAATTCGCAGCATGGCGTGAAAGATTCAGGGTCATCTGAAGAAAGATTCAAGGGTGGGGTGGGGGGTGTCTGTGGAGGGGTCGTATCAATCGGAGGTTGCGTGCTTGAGGTCACGGAGATGGATGGGAATAAGGCGATCGCCCCTCCCACAAAAAGCGAGCAAAATCGAAGCAGGTGCAATTGCCTACTCTCTTTCTCTCTATTGCACGAACAGAGAAAAAGAGAGAGAGAGAGACGAGGTGAACGAAGAGAGAAGAATCGTCGAAACAATTATAGAGCGAGCGATGAACGGGGTGTGCAGTATGCAATTCTGTCCGTGGCTACCGTACTTATAATTGCTTCCGAAGCAATAACGTCCCGCCGCGGAAAAATTTCTGCAGCGTGACCACGGAAGACCGAGTGGCGTTTCGTCGGCCGGGGGGTGGGGGGAGATGATCGCGTGATACTTCACTGTGGCGCTGCCTGCGTTTCTACGTATTCGCAACGCCGCCGGGATTTTTACGACTTCCGTCTTTCGCGACTGCCGATTAACGAGAGTTTAGAAATGAGGAGTACCGTGAATGAATTCTAATCGTCGTTGTTTATTTCCTTTTTTTTTTTTTTTCGATCTTTTGCGTTGCCAATTTCTTTCTTTTTCGGGTTTTACGAGTTTGGGACATTTTTCGCAGTGGAAACTTCGAGTCGTATTTTTCGGTTTTATATTCTTATTAGAAAGACCTAACCTAACCATTCACACTTTTTCAATAAAATTGTAGATATATTATATTTTTCCATTTAATTTTGTGTATTCATTTGCATATGTTCAATCACGAGCTATTTACTTCTCTCGTCAATAATGAAGGGGAAATCAGAAGACTCGAAAGAACGAAACCATTAGACCTTTCTAATTGACAATCATTATATACGCAATACTTCACGCACGACACACCAGATTACATGAAATCTGCAGGTTGGCCTAAAAAGAGGCCAGTTGTAGATGTATTCTGATTATTAAAAAAAAAAAAAAAATTTTGCATATGTAACTTTGCATGTATAGGGTGTCCTAACCTAACTCGAACACCTTAAATATCTCACTTCTTTCTGACGACAGGAAAAAATGTGAGAAGGAAGAAGTATTTGTCATGAAAGGGGCAAATGTTACGATGAAACAATTTTTCCAAAATATGGATTAACTTAAATTTTGAAAAAAAAAGGGAGAAAAAGGAAGCTTTCCTCTTGTTATCGAATATCTGCAACAAACAACTGACTATTCGATGAGACCCATAGATAGACCACGCAGTATGTATTAGCCACCGCGTGCTACACTAAATAAAAGTTGATCGGCCGTTTCTCTAAGCGGGCCGTATTAATTATCGGCCGTATCTGCTCGTTGCCGCGAATGCAATTTTCTCGTGAAAAATAATAAATACCTGTTGCTCCACCGGGGGCAAAAAAGACTAGGAAGCATTCGGAAGAAAGAAAGAAAGAAGGAGGAGAAAAAAGAAGCAGGGCATCGTGGTTAAGTGCGTGCACTCGTGGCAGCTCTGCATCCACTGTGTCGGCCGCCGCCGCCGTTAGAAAAATGGCGAATCTCGTCGACGGGGAATAACGGGATCCGCCGCGTTTTCTCATTATCGCCGGTATTACGAGGCTGTTCATTCAAATTTACTCCGATTCTGACCGGGAATAAACTCGCCGCCGCCGCGCATACCCGCCTCCTGACTCATGAAATTATGGCGACTCAATTAACCTTACCGCGAGTTAATTCGCGACCACGTGGACGTACATAACCTAAGAAGTTCGAAAGGCGACTTACTATGGACGTAGGGCCGACAGCAACCTACTCGTGGCTCCACCTTCTTTTTTGTCCAGTGAACCAGGAAATTTCATCCCTCGAGTATTTTGTTTCTTTTTTTCTTATTTTGCTTGCAACTTCCTAACCTCTACGAATGAATGTCATAAGTCCGTTATAACCATTGGAAAAACTATTAAATAAGTGGGAAAATCTTGCAGAGATTGTGGCTCCACCTTTTTTTTTCATATGGGAGAAATCTTGCAGAGATTGTGGCTCCACCTTTTTTTTTCATATGGGAGAAATCTTGCAGAGATTGTGGCTCCACCTTTTTTTTTCATATGGGAGAAATCTTGCAGAGATTGTGGCTCCACCTTTTTTTTTCATATGGGAGAAATCTTGCAGAGATTGTGGCTCCATCTTTTTTTTTCATATGGGAGGAATCTTGCAGAGATTGTGGCTCCACCTATGACACCTCGCATATATTCAAAGTTTTCATAGTTTTGTTCCCGAACTGATCGCCTTTTGATATACAAACATAACCTAATTCAAAGTAATTCGTGTAAGATCACATCTGTGTGATACAAATGTATTTCACACATTTTAACTTAACCTCAAATCTTCAAATTTTTCACAGTTTAGTTCTCAAACTGCCCGCCTTCTGATATTCAAACATAACCTAATTCAAAGTAATTCGTATAGGATCGCGTTTGTGGGATACAAATGTATTTCACAAATTTCTTTTCATTTTTATGGAACTACCTGAAGTCTATAAAATTTGTTTCATCTAAACTTAACCTCAAATCTTCAAATTTTTCACAGTTTAGTTCTCAAACTGTCCGCCTTCTAATATTCAAACATAACCTAATTCAAAGTAACTCGTGTAAGACCGTATTTACGCGATACAAATGTATTTCACAAATTTCAAATTGCACATACAAATTTATCAGCATTTTTGCGGAGCTGCTAGAAGCCTATAAAACCGTTCCATCTAAATTTAACCTGAAAATCTTCACGTTCCATCGTCGATACAAAGATCATTCTCTGGAGCACGCTGAAATTCCCTCGATGATTCCACATCGATCGAGGGTTGATCGACTGCTCCCCTCCTCTCCCCTCCTCTACTTGCTGGTGAAACAGCAAGGCGGGATGCTAGCAAGGAGACGTCAGGGATAATTCCACGTCCGCGGGAGTAACGACTTCCGAGGATCAGCCATAAAACAGCGTAGTTTTAGCGAAAGCCACGAACTCCGTGGTGGCGCGGTAATATAAATTTGTCCGGGGCGTAGGAACGATATCGTCTCTCTCTCCGTCTCTGTGCGGTTCGTGTGCCGAGGCCACCGCGCGAGGAGGCACCGGTATACCCGCGCGCTCGCCTCTCTTTGGTCATTATCCTTTTATTACCGGCGCGTTATTTAGAGAGCCGATCCTTGGGAGCGTTCGTACTAGCGGCCGATCGCTCGACTGGAAAACGACCCATACGGCTGCATCATCGTTCTACGTTGCTGCCTGCTCCTGCTGATGTTGCTCCTGCTGCTGTATCTCGTAAATAAAATACCGTTCGATCGTGCTGCCACTATCTATGCACCACTCCCGCCATGCCCGATGCTATTTACGATTCACACCGTCGTGAACTTCGCCCTGTAACGACACACGTAGCTTTTTTACCGTTCCACCGATCCTGCCGGTGCTCTGTTTTTCGTATTAGCTGTTCTCTTGCTGTGTGAGTAGCTGTGTGTAATATTTCGAATTGAAATTCCGAATTTCAAACTTTGAACTGAATAATGGAAATTGAAATTTTAAGTTTTTAAGCTTTGTAGTGAAAATTTAAGTTTGAATTGAAAATTTTCGAGTGAAAATAAGAATTTCGGTTATAGTGTTCTTGAAATTCACTTGCCTTCGATCTTCAAACTTTGAACTGAAATTTCAAATCCAAATTTCAAACTTTGAGCTGAAAATTCGAATCCACGTTTAATTTTCAAATTTTTTCACCTGAAAATTTCGAATGAAAATAAAAATTTCAAACTTCAACCAAAAAATGTAAATTTCGTTTAAAAATCTTAACCTAAAAATTGAAATTCCGGTCACAGTGTTCTCACAATTCACCGGCCTTATTTATGAGATTGTCCACGTTCTACTTCCTCGTTTCAGAGGTACATTAGAAGCGGTAGAGTCCTCTTTAAGAGACACATATATGTATATTTATGAAA
>NW_017100231.1:7012719-7016795 GCF_001263275.1 Habropoda laboriosa
TTATAAGGACACGGACATGCAGATTTTATAACCAGCGTGCACTGCTGGAGAGCGTTTATTAGCAGGAAATAGATTATTCCTGGCTTCCCTTAACGTCATTCCGGGTTGACTCGCAGGAAGTCATTAGAAGTAACATTAATGCGCGCCGTGCGTTCCACCCTTCTTACCGCTGCGCTTTACTTATCCTTCTTTTTCTGCTAAAATAATTATTTCACGCATGATTTGTGCGGAGGACATTTTTCTTGCAAACATAAATACACTTGAATATATTTTACTGCTCCTCTTCTCCTTCTCATTTACTTTCAAAATCCTATCAAGAATTCTTTAGCTTTGCAAATTACGAATTTGATAAAATTCCAAGCTACAAACGAATACCTAAACACACCTAAATATAGTGCATCATTAAAAAAAAAAAAAATAAGAGAGAAAAAAGGAAAAGAAAAATTGTTTAATTGTATAATTAGTCAACTAAAGTTCCAAGTTGCAAACGAACACACACTTGTATTAAAAAAAAAAAAAAAAGATAGGAGAGAAAAATTGTTCAGCCCTTTTCACTCCGAGCATTTCGTTCACTTTTTTCAAAAATCAAAAATTTTCTTTTGAAAGGAAAAAATTCGAAATCTTTGTGAAATTGTTTATTTTAATTTCTTCTGTCGATTCACTTTATTTTAATACAAATGAGCCTTACTACTAGCGCCAGTAGAGTGCAAAATGTTAACTGTACAATCAGCAAATTAACTGTGCAGTCGATATTGTAAGAAAGAAGAATCCAATTCTCAATCACCTTTGTTTCCATCACGTCACCCTATACAACAAACAAACGAAAACCTCTGCAAATAAAACCGTGTTCGCCTCGGTAAATATCTAAGAAACCAAAAGCAAGACACCAGGACGTTCTCCCGCTGCGTATAAATATACTATACACGAAAGAGGGAATGCGTATATAGCACCGTTTCATCGGGAGGCACGCGCGCCGCCACTTCCGGTTCTACCCTCTCGAGCATCGAAATATCCGGACCGCCTCGGTATCAATCCGCCAAGCTCTTAAGAGGATCTCATCCTCTCCCTCCCTCTTTCCCCTTTCACGATGGCAATTAGCGTGGCAGACGATGTTCCGATGCATCTTACCAAATGCAATAGTATATAGAACACCGTTCACGCTTGTAACTCGGTTGTTATAGTTTCTACAGTTTTATAGGTTATGTCAAACATACTGTATTGTTCAGTTTAGTCCATATTCCAGGATACTTTGCCTAAACGAAGCTACATACCTATATAAATATCTCCTTCAGTTGCAAAGATACAAAAAAATGTATTAGATGCAATTTGGATGGGTGTCAAACAGCTATAGCCTGCGTCGAATATTTTTGTCTCAAGGTCAATTTTTTTTTTTTTTAATTTTCAACGTTACCGATATTCTTTTGCATATAAATGCATATTTTCTTCAAGTGTTATGACCTTGAAGTTACTTTTGACTCTCAAAATTGCTTTACACAAGTTTTCATCTGTGGCTGTTATATTATTCGGAGAACTTTTTTACAATTTCACTTTGCACGAGATAAAATAATTCTCCCTTTTTCTAAGACAATTATTTCACTCTCTTATTTCTGAATTATGCTAAATTTAACGTAATTTCATGTACATTAATTTTTCTTATCATTTTTGCTATTTATAATGTTCAGAAAGTTGCACGACGTCGAAAATCGAACAGAATATCCCAGTCTGAATAACGCTGCTCCTCCTCCTCCAGAGAAGGCAAATCGTGCAGGCAAAGGGTTAACTTCCGGCGAAATAAAATCCAGGCATGGAAATAGTGACCCTTTTTAAACGTTGAATTCGAGAGCAACGCCGCAGACCCTATGGAATAAATGGCAGTTTATAGTAGCAGACGTGGTTTAAAGGCGTTCCTCCATTGGCGATCGCGAGCATGTTCTAGAACCTAGACTAGCCACGAGACGGAATCCGGTGCACGAAGAAGAAGCTGCTGCCTGGTCTCGGTCAAAGTGAAAGAGAAATCCGGTCAAAGGACGCCGACCAAAGCACGCCTCGTGCCATTTTGCGCTCTCGCGTCTGCGGCATCGCTCGATTTTTCGCCCTCTTTTCAGAAAAAAAAAAAAAAAAGGAAAAAGGAAAGAAAATGTTCTATGCCGCGAATTCTGCTGCGGATTTCACGATTCAATGGCGGTTTCTTAATTCTCGCGTCGATCTGTAACGGACATTCACGTGCTGTGGGAATCATGGGAGTATTTCATCTGGAATTCACTTTAAATTTCAGTACATTTCAAATCTATCGAATCTATATCGTGGGAATACAGTAGTACACACATAAACGTCCGCAGTCGGGGCCGAATGGGGGAGGTGGGGAGGTGACTTCTGCGAATTTAACTAAAGAAAAGAGAGAAGATGTGCCTGAGTGAGATACCGATATATGAAGTGTCAGTTGTTCGCATTCAGGAGTCGATATCGAATTACTTTGTTTCACTCGGCACGCTCGAACTCCACTCCGAAGTCCCATTTCCAAGAATTGGTGGGGATAGCGACGTACGCTTAAGTGTGCAAAAATGCGGACGCTTATGCGTGCACTACTGCACTTTGTAAGTGCAAATCGCTTTGCTGTGGATGAAAGATAAATTATTAATACAAAAGAGACGACAAAATAATACAGACACGTAAATTCTTTTTCATGACGTACGCTTAAGTGTGCAAAAATGCGGATGCTTATGCGTGCACTACTGCACTTTGTAAGTGCAAATCGCTTTGCTGTGGATGAAAGATAAATTATTAATACAAAAGAGACGACAAAATAATACAGACACGTAAATTCTTTTTCAATTATAGTATTGTTGTAGTTTTAGGTTAGGTTAGGTTACGAAGAACGTGTTATAAAGTTAGGTTAGGTTAGGTGAAACGTGTCGGTTCGCGTTCACGCGAAGAGGAATTTCAATTTTACACGTTCGGAATTAGTCAGTCGTTTGTGAAAGTTGAAGGGAAAATTCTAATGTAACCATTTAGAATGCCACGACGTTCTATATCTTTCGCCTGTTTTCCCTTAAAGACCGGCTGTCTACTTGCGCGTATACTTGATCTTAATGGCCGTAATGCTCTGACCCGAACAAGTGTTTACGATCTTCTTAACAACATGGTAGATACAATATGATGGATCTACATTTGATTGTCAGAACATCCATCTTTCCATGAGAATCATTTGATATGTTTGAGTTAATAGTTACTTTTGACTGTTATGCAAGATTTGTCAGAGGAAAAATGGCGCATACATATCTCTCGGATACAAGTAAAACTTTTGACTGTTATGCAAGATTTGTCAGAGGAAAAATGGCGCATACATATCTCTCGGATACAACTTTTTTTCTCACGTTTGGTAATAGAATATGTAAGTACACTCATTTCCACGAATTTTTTCTACATATTTGTTGCAGTCTTTATTGTAATAAACAAGTGCCAAAATTTAGTAATTTAAAATCTTTAGTAAATTCCATGATTCTTTTATTATATAAAGTGTCACACTTCTGATGAACACCTAAATTTCCACTAACATTGAAAGTGAAAAAAAAAAAACGACTGAGGATAGTTTACATCGCTTCAATATATGAGCCGTTGTTTTTGAAAGTGGTATAAGTCTAAAACTACCATTAACTCATTTTTTCCAAAAATGGACTTATACCACTTAAAAAAAAAAAACGGCTCATATGCAGTGCAATCGTTAAAAAGAAAAAAAATTCTCTCAAGGTCATCGACATTTTCTCGTAATGCGACGTTGTAGCCGACATCAAGACGATTTCAACAACCTACGACACTGTGACCTTGAACAGTAAACAAAAAAATGTCGATGGCCTTGAAATGACCTTCATTCGAAACGACATTGGGGGACTTTTCTTCGAACTACATAAATTCCTCTTTGTAAGTTTTTCTTACTTTCAATACCAGTGGAAATAATAGGTGTTGTTATACGCGAGACACCCTGTATAGACGATATATTTCTGCACGGTATCGATGACACGGAACAGCAGTGATAGCCGTGGAAGAGAAAGAATACTTCTTGAGGAAGCACGAAAGGA
>NW_017100231.1:7016894-7041861 GCF_001263275.1 Habropoda laboriosa
GCCGGTCATTTCAACTTTATTGCAAGGGCGTTCTCTCCGAGCTGAGGAGAGATGAGGGAGACCGCACGGCACTAATGCATCGTCAAGTGCTAATTACAGGCTGCGTTGTGTTTCCCGGTAGTGGCGAGGAATTTTATGAAGGCCTGCAACGCGCGTATCGCCCCGTGGTCGTCCTCCCTTCGACGCTTCCCCATCGGGGATCTTCGTGCCCTGCCCCGCTCGCTCTCTCTCTCACTCACTCTTCTTTTCCGTGCTGATTCTATGCTCGCGACTTTTTCGGTTCGCTTCGATCTTCGTGAAAACGAGAATACGAGGTATACAAAGTGTGAAGATATAGTTTCAAGTTTCGGAAATGATTTTGTTTCCGTCAACGTGACAACAATGCAGCGAAAGATAAAGTTTTCATTGTCAATCGAGTCTAAAAGGAAACGTATAATTTTTAGAGGAATTAGTTACGACGTCGAAATCGAATTAAATAATCTTCATTGGTTTTGCAACACCCTGTATTTACTGCACGAATTTAGATCAGTATAACACGTTTATTTTCTTACCGGACTGATACAGTATCCGACATACTGTTACCGGTTGCCTAGCAACCAGCGAAATAAATGAATATCACGGAACGTATTCGCGGTATTTTTGTTTTTAACGAAGCAATTCAATCTCGGTCTCGTTTATGCTTCAACTGGAACGCGAATTATTATATTCCACACTTTTGTTATTCTTCGATAAATAATTCTTATGTTTTAATGATAACAATATACTTTCTAATAAATCAACGATGCCTTCGTTACGTCACTTATATACAAATAAAACGAAACTAATATTCGATTTAATAACCGATATGAAACTATCGTGGTTTTCAGTTAAAACCACTCGTAATTAAAGGTGTCGAAGATACTTCAGAACGAACTGAAACGAGTTATTTAGAATAGTTCAAAAATCGTACGTCAGATGTCGAGCACTATTCCTAAACAGTCGAACGTGCGTAGACAGTAGTGTAAACATCGTCCGTCGGAAAGGTCGTCGCAACACAGAATACGGTATAATTCAGTAAACGAGGTCAAATAAGAAGCACATTTATACGAACTTTTTCGATTACTTTCAACCGTTGAATCCATAAATCACTAAACGAAGAGAAGACAAGTATCAAACCGACGATCCATCACTGGAACATAACCTACATATACCGGTATGAATCTCGCCGTTTAACATCAGCGTTTCTCAAGCGACGGCATGGAATCGCGAAGGAATTATCGTCGGTCTTGAAAGGAACGGAAAGTGACGGGTGTCCGAGACGGGGTGTAAATCCGAACGGTGTAAGGTCGTCCGAGGGGAACGCGTTCTAGGAGATGGCCTGGCATTCGGCGAAGGGGCAGCCCGCCGCTGACCGTACTTCATTACCCGGGAGGGCCAGCGAGCCTCACGGGTCATCCGTTATCATTTTTACAACTGCCGCCATTCAACAATGTCGAATAAACTCCGTTAGGTATTGCTTGCGGACCGGGCCGGCCCGCAAGGGGATCCAGAAGAGAGGCAGCCGCTTTTAAACCTATCGATCGACCCGCGAATTCTCCGATTCCATCCGGCCTTGCAATTTATCGCGCTCTCGTGCCGCGCGCGCCTTTAGTGCGCCTGACGCTTCTTCGCGGTACAGCCTTGTTGCAACGTGGACGCTCGTTGCGATGAATATTTTGTGTTTTTGAACGTACATTTTCTTTTTTTCCTTTTTTTGTATTGCTTCCAAACGTCTAAGTGTTTGTGGTATTTGAATATACTGTGTTATTGATGATTTGAGATGGAGATATAGGTTAGGTGCTGATGTGAACTAGACTGGACAAGTGAGATGGGTTTGTTTACTGTTTTTATAAGCTTCTAGAATTGCATTTGTGTAAATATATTCTGTACGATATTAATTTTTCTGTGTAGCTTTGATATGTTCGTTGTCAGTTGCATTATCAGTATGCATTGTGAAGTACACAAGAAATTTAAAAATGTTTTAAAGAAAATTCATAAATTTCAAATTCACAAAAATATTCAGTATTGATATAAAGTGATAAGTGGTAGCAAATTTTTAACTGGGAAGGTAATTAAGCAAAATAAAAGAATTATAAACAGTGCCTTCCAAGCTTGTCAATGGTAGATTACTGTAAAGCCCATTATCCCTTGTCCCATAGTCAATTATTCAACAGCACCGACCATTATGAACCCTTCCAACCAACCCAAACCATTTCAAACATCCCATAAACCCTCTTAAAAGAATCGATTTCAGTACCAGTAGCCAATATCAGTTTCAATAACTCCGACCACCTGTTTATACAAAGAATTAATAACCAACAGGTAACAGTAGGTACATAACGCAAGGGAAATTTCAGCTTTTCACCACAAATCTTCTGACCAACAGTCCAACGGGTGCAACAAACACAACTGCGGTAGCAGCGAACACAGAGTGAATGAGAGAGCGGGAGAGGGGCAAAGAGAAAGAGAGAGTAACTGAGAGAGAGACTCTCAGCTTCTCTGTGCATGTGTGAGAGACTCTCAGACTCTCTGTGCGTGTGTGAGAGAATCTCAGTCTCTCTGTGGATGCGTGAACGACTCTCAGTCTCTCTCCCTAGACGCGTGAGAGACTCTCAGCCTCACTCTAGACGCGTTAGAAACTCTCAGCCTCTCTGTGGGTGCGTGAAAGACACTCTCAGCCTCTCTGTGGGTGCGTGAGAGACTCTCAGTCTCTCTCTGGACGCGTGAAAGAATCTCAGTCTCTCTCAGCACGCGTGAAAGACTCTCAGTCTCTCTCTACACGCGTGAAAGATTCTGTCTCTCTGTGGGCGCGTGAGAGACTCTCAGCGTCTCTCTAGACGCGTTAGAAACTCTCAGCCTCTCCGTGCAAGCGTGAGAGACTCTCTGTACGCGCGCGCAAGAGAGAGTGAGAGTCTCAATCTCTCTGTACTCGCGTTAGAGAAAGTGAGGGGATGGGGCGGTCAGCGGGAATGAGACGAAACGAAATGCGGCCCCGGGGTTAAACGAGTTCCACTAACGAGTTGACAAATCGAGTCTCGGGGGGGTCGTGGCGAAGTAGACCTATAAACCGAAGGTCGAAGGGGGCCGGTGGTTCACGTCGTACGTATCACCCGTTACTGCACTCCGACACGTTTATTGCTCTTGTTCGCGGCCTCGTAACGAATGACTCGACGCCAGGCCACGGCGAACTGCCGGCACACCGAACCGAAGGGGGAGGAACGGCCGTCCAGGCCATCCGGGAGAGACGGATGAGGGAGTAAGACGAGCGTGGAGTTCGTTGTTCTCGTTAGTGGCGCACGCACGGGATCTCGTCTTTGTTCGGTTGCGAGACGTCTTCGCGGATCTTTCATGTACCTTCAGACGCGTTGCTGCTGCTGCTGCTGCTGCTGTTGACGATTTTCACGAAGTGAGCTTGACAGGGCGAAAGTGAGATGAAAGTAAAGGCGGGAAATGGAAGGAAATTTAAAATTGCACCGATTCTTCGGGGAAAATGGAAAGTGAACGAATTGGAGGTTATGTTAATTTCATTAATTTCAAAGCGTTCTCATTCTGAAAATCGAAAAAGTAGCAAAAAACAAGAAATTGCTCTCGGTACTTCGACAAAAATCCCTACAAACCTGCAAAATTTTTAAAATATCCGAATTTTTGAGTTTCCAAAGCTGAAGACCCAAAAAAAACAATTTCTTGGTACATATACTTTTATCGAAGTTCTCTGTAAACGTACAAATTTTAAAGAGAGACGAAATTTTCGAGTTACCAAAGCTGAAGAAATTTGCAAAAAAGTAGCAAAAAAATCCAAAAGTACCAAAAATCCATCCTCAAACCATACAAACACTTCTCAATTATTTTCTCGAACCTTCAATACCGTTGAAAATAATTTCGTTGTTCATTATAAACGGGCCACCCTGTACACAATTTTCCACCAGTCTCCTCTATTCCCAATTAAAAACGCCCAAACGTCGTGTTGTCGGTAATTCCCAGAAAATTGCCGCTACTCTTTTCGTCGATCGTTGCCGGTACTCCACGGAAGACTCGTTAATCTCTGCATCGGCGATGAATCGTCGCTTGCAACCCTCCGGATCGGCAGGTGCGGCTCTCGGCTCTGTTCCGTATCGAAGTTTAATTCCGGTAGTAAAGGAGGATGGGCGCAAAGGGGTGGGGAAGGGAACGAAACCGGAGCAACAGCGCGTAGTCGGGCTCTAACAAGGCGAACTCATTACCATTCGTCAATTTGACCTACGTTCCACAGCAGTGACCAATGGCTCTCTATTCCGTGTAATGGCCCGCGCTCCGACATCCGTCACCGTGGCACCCAGGGCCGTTATAACTGGAGCACCCTGTTCTCGAAAGCTCTCCCCCGATCGTCCTACCTATTCTCTGTCTCTGCGCATTCTCAGGCGACAGAGGGACTCCTATTCCTTTCGCTTCGTCACGTATCCACGAGGAAGGTTTCCAGTGAAATATATACAGGGTGAACCTTCTGTACTTACTTCGCGAAGAAATAATTTGTGTTGGGAACTATACTGTTGGGAAATGTATTATTATTATTATTAACCCATTAAGTTCGAATGGGACTCCCGAGTTTTGTACATTATAACGAATTTTTATTAACCCTCTAAACTTACTTTTTTCAGGATTAAAGTAGTCTACACTTCGTTCAAAATAAGAGTAACCTCGCTCTCGGACCGATTCTCGTCCGTTCTGCGCATAGACAGAGAGCTTAGCAGAGGATACGACGGAGAAAAACGTAGGCGGTTAAGCAGGGGTTTGGACGTTCTAGTCCCATGCGCGAAACGAGGTTATTCTTATTTTGAATAGAGTATAGCAAGATGGAGGCACTTTTGGGGTCCGCGCCCTGATTTTCAATTGTTCTAGAGACAGTTCAGTTTTTCCAACGTGCTTTGATCCGATGTAACTTTATCAAGAATATATATAGGGCGGTCTATACGTCGTTCAAAATTAGAGTAACCTCGCTCTCGGACCGATTCTCGTCCGTTCTGCGCATAGACAGAGAGCTTAGCAGAGGATACGACGGAGAAAAACGTAGGCGGTTAAGCAGGGGTTTGGACGTTCTAGTCCCATGCGCGAAACGAGGTTATTCTTATTTTGAACGGAGAGTAGTTTACATTTGGGATTAGAAGGCAACTCGTTTGAAATGCATGACAATGTGAAAATCATGAGTTTCTGGTTTAAAAAACTATAGTCTAAATGCCTTAAAACTTGCAAAACTTTCATGTCCAAAATTTAGTATTTTGTAAATTGTTATTTAAGAATATTAAACACTAATATCTACCAACGTTAAAACGCTCCTAAGTACAAAGTGTTCTAAACTAAAAATCAGTCCATTAAAACAATTCTACAACCTACAGCCTAAATATCCTAACACTTGTAGGACTTTCATACACAAAACCTCGCTAAAATAAATTTCTCAGTTTAAAATACTAAACATCCGAATCTCTCCCAAATGCAAACACTTAACTATTTAAAAATCAGTCCTAACGCTCCAAAGAAATCCACTTTCCCGAATATATCGTCCTAAATATAGTTACACAACCACCTCGCTAAAACTTCCATGCACAGTGACCACTTTCCCCTACCACCGTACCTCTAACACACTCGAAACTCTCCCGTCGAGATCTTCCCACCCAGAAAAAAAGGAAGTAAAAAACTCACGGCTATACGAAGTTCTCCGCGTCGGTAATACCGATACGTACCCGTCCGCCCCCCCCCCCCCCCTCTTCCTCTTTGTTTCCACGGAGCGTCGGTATGTAAGTAGGTATACACGCAGAAAGGTTGGAGGGGCCGGTACGGTGCACGTCGTACCACGGCCAGGCAGGCGTCCCTGCGCCACCCTGTTATTTTCTGGAGGGCAAATTATCCCGCGGCTGCGGCGTGCTCTCGATGCACTTGCCGCGGCGGCGGCGGTGGCGGCGGCCAGCCCCGAGCATTACCCCGGCTAGTTGCACGGAAGAAGTAGCATCTTCGCGCACGTATCTCGAGCCACCACGGCGCATCAAGGCACGTCCTACTGGATTGCGGCTCGAACGATCTCACCGTGCCGCTACCTGCTGTACGTACTACACACTCCGCCGTCGCTTTTCTCCCGCCAAAGATTGCGCTGTCGACCTTCCACCGGGGATAGAGATGATGTATACAGGCTGTTTCTAAGGACGCTTCGTGATGGGACGGGTGTGAAGTGGTAGAGAGGATACGGAGGATGAGAGTGGGTTCAATGTAGATTGTGAAAGTTTGTGATAGAGTCTTTGGTTGGAGGATTTTTTCAATTTGGGGGTGGTGTAGCGTGGAGTGAGTTTGAGATATTTGGAGGTTAGAATGAGTAACTTTATTCTTCGGTGTTTTTGTATGAAAGCACTGTTTGGTGGTTGGTTTTTTATGAATGAGAGAAATTTGGGAAATTTTGTTCGATGGAGTTAGTCATTTTGGCTTCTGAGTAACTTGAGGTTATGTTTATTTACTTATTTTAAGGAACAAATGTATTAAGATACAGAATCTGGTGGATGAGATATTTGAAATAGTTATGAATGTTCAATTAATCGAGGTTAAGTAAATCAGCTGATTGATTATGAAGGGTTTCCTTTTTTTGTAGAATTTTAATTTTAGTGATCTTCTGACATGTAGATTGAGGTTATGATTGAGATATAGATTAAATTGACGATGTATTCTGGAATTTGTTGAATTACATCAACTTAAACCAAAACAATTTGTATCCCACGTTCGTGATCCACGAGTACGCACGTTCTTGTCGGAATCCTTCGTCCTACAGAATTCCAGGAACCGCTGAACGCTGATTTCCACCTTTACTGTGCTTGTACATGCTATGGGAAATAAGGAAGGTAGTCATTCTAGAAAACAATTATGCTTTAGACATTACAGTACTCGCCAAGTGTTGGATAATTTCAATAAAATTTTCACCTACAAGAAAGTGTCAGTTATTGGTTATACCTAACCTAACAATCTTAACTGTATCTCTGCAGAAAGATTCTGCAAATTTGTGTGTTCAGTAAAGTGCTTAGAAAATCCATGTTACCTAATCTAATATATCACCTTCAAATTCCAACACCAAATTCCTAACCTAACCTCACTATCTTATGTACATCTCTACAGAAAAATTTTACAAATTTGTGTATTCAATAAAGTGCTTAGAAAATCCATGCTTTCTAATCTAATATATCACCTTTAGATTCTATATAAAGTAAATTCCAACACTATCGAACACTTCTTACAAAAGGAAGACAATCTTTACACCCGGAACTTCTCAACCAGTTGCAACAGTTTCAACTGCGGACTGGAGCCAGGCAAAAAGCATCAGACCACGGTAGTTCCTTATTACTATCGGTATCCATCCTTATTACAGTTCTTTCCGCGCGTTAAGAAAGCCCCCCTGTGCACAAGGTAACACAAATAGAGACGTAGCCTGTGGCTGGGGCTACCTGGGACGACCGTGAAGCATCCTGATCGGGAATTATTATCCTCCATGGAATTAATCTCCGGTTGGTTATTCTTGTTAGAGGGTCTGATTAGCCCGAGTCGATCGCGATGATGCCTCGTGTGTATGGAGGCTTGATTAATGGCGACTGCACGGGTCCCAGAATTCCTTGGTGATTCCGCTCAGTGGAAAATGGGGGAGGCGAGTTATTCCATTCATCGTGAATCCTCCCTCCAGGAGGTACCTACAGTTTGCATTTTTTTTGTTTCAAATTTCAATTATTTACTTTCAAATTTAATATTATATTAATTTTATTTGAATAAAAATTAACTTGCAGGATTGGTTTATTTAAATAAAAATTTGATTATCCTAATTTGTTTTTGTTCTACAACATTTCATGAGATGTGAATGAAACAAAATTGTCCATCCTGAATAATTATGGAAAATTCACTGCTCACTTAAATTTTGATACAAAACGTGAATACAGTAACATCTTGGCAATGAACATTTTCTATTTTTTTTTTTTATATAAAGTTTTGTTTAAACAAAAAACTAACCTCCAAAAAACATGAAAATGTGAAAATCCTACTGTTTCGTTCTACATAACGAATGAATGAATTTATGTGAATATTCTATAGTGTATATACACGTCGATCGATGAATTAAATCATTCAGATATACTGAATGGAGAGGTTATAGGCGATCGTAAAATTAGTCTGGCATTAAAATCAACAAGACTCGATTCCCGGTTAATTTTATTGCGGTGCACATATTTTTAGACTCACTGATATCCCCTGCATTGATTGTTTAATTTACGATCGCACTGTATCGTTTCCATTGAATATAAATCGTAGTAGAGCATTGTCGAGACAGCTATTACTCTGCCACACATTACCAGATGTTGACTTTTAAGTGATGTGTATTTCTGTGTGGCTGACTGTTACGTAACAGATATACGTATCTGATCATAACCTCGAATAGAGAGATACGAAGAGTTTGTGTCTCATAGGTTATGGTCCCATTCATATCAAATCTATTTTATTCAAACTTTTATATATTTCAACTAAATTTGCAGATTTTACTAGAATAACAATTAACCGTGATTATTTTTTTTCGTAAAAATAAGCTTGTATCAAATTTAAATTCTCCTTATCCTCAGATCCATTAATAACATTTCAGTGGTGTTAGATTAAATCCTGAAAAATAGATTAAATTCTCAAAATGCCATAAAAATTTAGTAAACTTGAGCACTATATAATTTTAATGAAAAATTTTCCCAACTTTTAACCTCAAATTTTCTTTCACAATATCTGCAATATGTACCTAACCTAAAAAACAAGAATAAACAGTTCTACTAAAAAATAGCATATTTTATTCCACCAGAGAGAAAAGAGAAGAAACATTAACTGTAATTCAGAGGAGAGAAAAAAAAATACATGTGTGGCGCCTCATTCTTCAATCTTTCTCTCTCTGAAACGATCAGAGGAAACCGCAAATAAAAACAGAAACCGTTACAAGTTACAGTAAGCCACGTCTAAATATTTGACTATTTCGCGGAGAGAATGAAAAAAAAAAGAAAAGTCGAGCGTAGCATATTCCTAAGAGGTTGCAGACACACGTCAAGGCCCGCCACCATGCGTCGCCGATAACCGACGTCCGCTCAGTATGCCAGAAATATCCAGCGACCACAGATAGATACTCGTTGCGCCTAACCTCACGTGTTTCTGCATCGAAATCGTCGAAGAAGTGGCTTTGAGACAGGAGGACCTATGCCACGCTGAATCTCTCTTCTCTGAGTATTTCTGATCAACTTCTCAATGACGCTTCAGCTTGATGAAAATTAGGGTAATAGTTGTAGTTACAGGGAATAAGGAAATGCCTTTACTGACTGTTTGTTCAGCATAGAATACTAATATGAGGAATAGAGTGACCCTAGGGATTTTTTTTCATGTATACTGTTCTTTTTAGCTACAATTTTTACAACTTTAATATTAATAAAATTAGTGGAAAGGATGCAAATGTTATTTTTTCTATACAGGGTACAGTGTGTTCCATGTTAACATTAATCTGACAAAATATTAATAGTGTTATTAAAGAAGACATGATGTTAGTTGCAAATTTGGTCATAAAAAGTATTCTGTTCAATTTTTTCATAATGAAGAGTACTCTTAAATTTGGTTTTACAATAAGTTCACAAATTTGAAAAGAATCTTATATAATCTTTGTAAGGAATAACAAAAATACTTGAAAAGTAGATATAGTAAATGTTTAAAATCAGCATTTGTACACTACACGTTATTTTTAATAATTGAAAAGGTATGCTATACCAAATGGAAATGTGCAATAATATAAGAATGAATTAGTTGGAAAAAATTGATCTCCCAATTGATCACACATCTGAATATACTGGCTTTACAATGCAACTTGTATTTCCAAAGTCCTAATCCTGAACTACAACGCCATACATAACCTCAGATACTCCTTTCTCAAGAAACTCGCTACTACATGACACCTGACTGAATTTACAACTCGCTTTATGTCTCTTCCAACAGCAGTTGCAGAAACATTAAACCGTCCTCCACACTTCACCACGAACAATTCCATTCTTTCAGACTTCTGGTCTCGCCAATAGCAAAACGAATACTGGAGAGGTTATCTAAAACAAAAATTCGCATGCAATGAAATTTCACACCGTCTAACTTGGAACATTCGTCTCTTTTTCCATTTCTAAATACAAAACTGATTCTACAATAAAAAATCCATATGTATTCGTATTTTTTCCCTTGACTAGTAACAGATGCTACGTAAACGAGGTTAAAAATTATTGAGGCAACAATGGCGACATCTATGGACACTACAAAACTTTACACTTACACGTACAATATATTTGTCTCATTACAACAGAGCAGTCAGTCGCTCGTTAGGGCTAGAGCAGAGTGTATGTTTTGTCAGTCATAAGAGATGGAAATTTTAAAATTATTTTCCTTCATTCTTCAAAAATGTAAATCACAGCATTGTAAATAAGTGGGAAACTTATTTCTATACTCCTGGAAAATAATTAAAAAAAATAAGAGTTAAATCTTTCACGGCCCAGAGCATAGGATACCTCACTTATTTTTTAAAAAACTGTCCTATTTGATAAAACATAGAAAATAAAAGTTGGAAAAGTTAGGTTACTCGCGTTATACGAGAAAAATTCTCGTACAGTACGATTTCCTATAACGCAAATTCATAGAACGCGTAATGTAAGTATCAATCGCGTTATACGCTAGTCTACTGTATAAAAATAATAATAATAAAAAAAAATTAAATAACGTTAATCTCTCGTTGAACATAACCACGATGCATATACGCGAACTCTCTAGCCGATCCATTTGGGTGGACCTCCACAGGGAGGCGCGTGCACATCCCGGTTTCGTTGTCGGGCGTCGCCTTTTGACGTCACGCGGCGTTTCATGAAGTGGCTCCCTTCTGGATATAGGATCTCGACCGACGCCTCGTCCCGTCACTCGAGATTGACAGCCCTCGAGAAGAAGACACCGAGCCAGAAGCGGCCATAGACAGAGACGGAAAGAGGCGACGGTGGCTCTAGCGTGACGAAGACGGGAACTAACGAAGAGATAGCGGAGGATAGATAGCGAAAGTATTACCGGAGACGTGGGCCACAAGAGCGGACGAGCTGATACGAGCCAGAAGCCGGCCGCTTACTTGGAACCGCTTTATCATCTCGTCTTAATTCGGGACTTCAAATATTTATACCGGCCACGGGGTGACCTCACGACACGCTCTCTCCTCTCTTCTCCGCGCTCTTGCTATTTTTTCCAACGGCCATGATCGGGACGAGGTACGGGGAGGGGATGTGCCGTAGAGTGATTTACGCCGGCTGCATTTTTAGAGGGGATGAGGAGTTTTCAGTTTGAAAGTGTCAAAAAATTGGTTATCTATTTTTTTGCATACATTGAAAGGGTGTCTGAAAGAATTTTTTTCTAGATTTGGGTAATTTTTGCGTGAACCTTTTTTTATTTAGGACATCGACTGCATAGGTCGTTTGCTGGTTATACTTTGTTCTTTTAGGGTTAACTTTTTACTGCATACATTGAAAGGGTATCTCAAATTTTTTTCAAGATTTAGATAATTTTTGCGTAAACCTTTTTTTATTTAGGACATCGACTGCATAGGTCGTTTGCTTGTTATACTTTGTTCTTTTAGGGTTAACTTTTTACTGCATACATTGAAAGGGTATTTCAAATTTTTTTCAAGATTTAGATAATTTTTGCGTAAACCTTTTTTTATTTAGGACATCGACTGCATAGGTCGTTTGCTGGTTATACTTTGTTCTTTTAGGGTTAACTTATTACTGCATACATTGAAAGGGTATCTCAATTTTTTTCAAAATTTATTTATTTATTTACGACATCGACTGCATAGGTCATTTGCTGGATTTACTTTGTTCACTTTTTCTGTAGTTTTTGTGCTGTTCTTTTAGGGTTCACTCAATGATAACTTAAAGGGGAAGTCCAGAGTGAAAGTGTCCAATCGTGAAGATGATTTTACATGAACAATAAATCAAAAATATACATTTCGACATTTTTTCATAAAATTGATACTTTTACGTTAATAAACAACGATAATGTCAGCTAAAAGAATATGACCTTTCATTTAATATAGGTCGACGATACTCAACCTAAGTTCAGTAACTTAGGAAGTTCCACCCTATTCTATCTCTCTAGTAGCATAAGAACGTTGTCTGATACCGCGTTATACGTGAGAAGTGTATTAGTGAATATGAATGCTTGGCTATAAGAGTGTGTCGACTTCCTTGTATCAACAGAAGCGCCTCGAAGGGGACACAATCGCATAAGGGATTCCCTCTGTAGACAGCATGGTTCGAGGCATTAACCTCTAACCCTACTTGTATAATAACTAACAGCGTAAGCGATAATGTTAGTATAGTGTATTAGTATATTGTTTCTGTATATGTATATAGCTGTTTAGTAATATATGTGAACAATGAATAAACTCTTAAGCTACGTTTACATTGAAGAAAAAAAATAAACATTATGTTGTGTATTTATATTTATATTCAATTATACACTGTTTAATATTAAAATTATTTATTAATATGAATTCTTTCCTAACCTAACTACACCTTACAGTTTCTTCACCTTAACCAACCATACTATACAAAATCAAACCTAACCTAACCATACCTTACACTTTCTCCACTTTAACCAACAAACTGCATTCTCAATATACACACATCATGGTAATATAAAAACCAACAACACTATACAAAATCTAACTTAACCTAACCTTAAAGTTTCTTCACCTTAACCAATAAAGTGGATTCTCAGTACACACACATCATGGTAATATAAACACCAACTACACTATACAAAATCTAACCTTACCTAACCTTAAAATTCCCTCACCTTAACCAACAAACTGCATTCTTAATATACACACATCGTGGTAATATAAAAACCAACCACACCATATTCCACCTCATCCTCACAAACCACTCAAAAAAACAAAACACCACCCTTACCAAACAACTCACACAACAATTCCCCCCACCCCACAACCAAAACGAGTTTCAACGAAGCCTAACCTAAATCAGCGTGCGGTCCGCGTTTTTCTGTTTACAGTCCGGCTACGTGCCCGTACATGGAATCAGCCTCGAATTCCATGTTACGGTGCCTCCCGCGAACAATAGTCCTCCCTAACCTTAAATCCTTACGTCGTTTCCAACCCCTTCTCGATTCCCGAAGGGTCGCGAACGTGCGATGAAATCAACAAGGAAAACAACAACCGCCACGAACTCGGAACGCCTCGAGTGACATCGGTGAAAGGGTTCTTCCAGCATCTGAAACCCTTCCTCCTCGATCCACAGAGGAACAACCAGTCTCGTTTCGAGCTTCCTCCTCGAGAGGCGAAAAAGGGTTCTCGGATAGGAGAGAAAGGGGCGTGGATCGTCTGATTGCCCAGACTGTTATTGCCTGTCAATTGTTCCAGTTCCGTGTTATTAAATTAATATTAGGGGTAAAGTGGATGACGGGGGGTGGCAGCGAGCGTGGATTGCTCGTTGTGTCCGGTTTTTCTCTTTATTTCCTCGAGGAATTTCCCAGGGGGATCAGGGGAAACCCCTTCGCGCCTCGTGTCAGCTCCGGTCAGCTGCGAGTTAAACGACAATGCCAATTGACGGGTCAACGACTGACCCTTTGATTGATCGCTGGGGTGAACGGGGTACGTGTGTTTACGTTTAACACCGGCAACGGTTCGGAAGATTGTCCTTTCGAGGAGCTGGTGCATTGTGATGGAGATTGGAATGCTGAAACGTCGAGGTGATTTATTTCGGATGAATGTACCTTCGTTCCTATCGTCAAGTTTCGTTCTATTCAGAATTCTTCTTCGGTGTGTAATTTTGTTCAATATCGGGTTTAATGTTCGTTTATAAAGTGCAAAATTGTAACTGTATAAGTCAGAAGGAAGTTTTTCTTTTTTAATTAACGACGAATAGTGATAAATGAAATTAGGCGTGGAAATGAATTTTGGGTGCGATCAAAGTTTTATTTAAAAAGAATGAAAACACCAAAATTTTGCCATTTTTCTGATAGAAACTCGGTGGCTTTGAATAAATTATGTGAATGCAGTAAAAAATAATTAACTTCGACACCTAATAATTTCATTTATCAATGGTAATTCATCTTTCTGTTTTAATTTTTAATACTCGTATTATTTATACAGCGAATGATACGAATTACCTTTACTCCTAACAAATATTAACGTAATGAGAAATAGATAGAAATACATAATCTTGACTCTGAATGAACACGTGTCACACAATCTCGGCTGCGTTGAAATCACAATGTCTATTCAAACAAAACAGCGCTATTGTTACACGGTGATGATGAACGGAATTACACGCAACGTCGTCTTGTGGTACGTCGACGTTTCTTCGACCGACGGTGACGTATCAGCCGGGCGTATTACACCGCGCTGATCAAATTAACGGGTGGCTGTACTTGCACGAAGTCGCGACTGCTCCACTGGAGGAATATCGCTCACGGCTAAGACAGGCGGCAAGGGGAGACACAGGCTTCCGTTGTCAAACGCATTTAGTTACTACAAACGAGAACTTGCGAGCAGCAGCCCCTCGGGCTGTGTCGTCGAGACTCGCGAAGCTTAATTACACGAACAGCGACGACGGGCCAGATGTAACCAGCTGGAATCGAAACGAATTCATCGATTCCTCCTCTCCACGGTGAACGATTCGAAAACATTTGCTCTCGTATTTGCAGTAGATATTTTGTAGAGCTCAGGAGTTCTCGGGAGAGACATTCATCTTCTCTAATACAATCATACACTTCGTTCAGTTTAAGAGTAACCTCGCTCTCGGACCGATTTTTGTCCGTTCTGCGCATAGACAGACAGCGTAGCAGAGGGTAAGACGGAGAAAAGCGTAGGCGGTTAAGCGGGGGTTTGGACGTTCTAGTCCCATGCGCGAAACGAAGTTATTTTTATTTTGAACGAAGTAAAGAAATGGGGCACACTTATTGTCATTATTGGCCTAATATTGGCCTAAATTGGCATAACACCGACGAATTGGATCATAGAGCATCGCGTCGCGAAAGATTTGGGTCGCGCGGGCAAAAATGCCCTTTCTTGCCCGTGAGGTGCCCCGAGGGCAAACTCCTGAGCACCGCGCAGTATATAGCTATTTACGAAAGAATCTCAAATCTCACTATAAACCAACAGTTTCACACAAACATATACACTCAGTAGCTCCATTTGGAGACTAAAAAGTACGACGAAGTCAGTTTGAAGGAAGGAAGAAAGCAGTGCCCTTCTTGCCCGTGGGCTGCCCTGGGGGCAAACTCCTGAACACCGCTCAGTACTCTTACGATGATCAAGTTACGTTGTCAAAAATTCGCGTTAAAAAAATCGCTACCTTTGATGAATTAAAATCGAAGTCGAGAGATTGTCATCGCTGGGGTGATTCGCCCTTTTGGGGTTTTCCCAAGCCTGTTTCGCGTGGGAAGTGGAGAAGGATCGGAAGGGCGACGCGTCCTCACTCTTCACGAGAAGGAAGATTTTTTGGCCAACGACGCTCAAATAACGTAGATACGGTCTTTGTGGAAATGCACCGTTGCGATATTATAGACAGGTTTGATTCATTTTTGCACCCACTGTACTCCAGCTCAGGGTATTTCTGACATACGTGTGAAAAACAAAAACAAATTTTAAGACGCTGTGCGACGCGCCTAGACAACGACCGCGGGACCCAAGCCGCAGGGGGCCTTAGATGAGGATGAGCGCAGGCTGCACCCCCACCCCAAGGCTTGCACGGTCCCAACGGCCGAAGAACCACATAAAAATGGAAAGATGGCAGCGGCCCATACAATATCGCAAATAGTCACCGACGAGCGAACCGACGTTATTTTAAATCAGTTATTTTAAGCGCCTGTATTTCCTTAGTCTTACAAAACCTAACCTCAAAACAATCTAAACTAACTGTATTTACAGTAGTTTGAAATAAAGCGTCTACCATATAACAAATGTAGTGAAATATGACAGAAAGATACTTAACCTCAAAACAACAATTGAAGGAATTTATTTCAATGAAAAAATCAGAATTGCGTAAAAAAAATCCGTTCTGAAGTGACACATATTTTCGAGAAATTTTCACTAAACAGTCAAAACACGAAAGCAATCTCGAAGGGTGTGCTATAGCGAGGATCGAAGGGGAAGCGATAGCGACAAGGGCCACACAAGTGGCGGAAGAGAAGAAGGAAAAACGGCGGCGTTAGTCGAGAAGAAAAGAGTTACTAATGTCAGTCACGAACGCGCCGCGGAATCTCTTCCAGCTGGCAGCCGTCGCTTTAGGGACGTGCCCGCTCGCCCGTGAAATCTTCGTCCCCGAAATTAATAGCATCGCATTTTTCCGGCCGAATCGAGATAGTTACACGCCTCGTTCGCCATGAACGTGGAAATTTCCCGTCCAACGAGAGCGTGAACGGTGGGTTAGGTTATGTCAGTTTTCATATTCGTTTGATATAGTACAGGATATGTAGAATCAAATCTTCGTCACTTCATCCTTCCTATTTTTTTCAGAAAATTAAATTTGAAAAATTGAATATTGAAGCTATTAGGTTAGGTACCTTTTTTTCATAAACTTCGATGATTGTTTGCAACAACACTTTTCGAAACATTTTAACCCTTTGCACTCGAAGATCTTTTTGCTATAGTTAAATTGCAAATCAGATTTATTTCTATATTTGAGTCGTTTAATGCGAGAATTGTGTAAGTCAAAATGGCGATTTCTACACCACTTCTTACACCACTTCTGCTAAAAACAGAACGAAGGTTGAGCTTTCGATAATATGATGTTAAATCAAATAGGCAAAAAATTCACTTGCACCACTTTTGCATTAATCCATTTGCATCATTAGCGTATAATTTTCCTGGTGAATAATCGCAGACTACTCAAATTTCGTGTTAAGGCCCTCTATGGGCCGAATATTTTTCTTGACTATAAAAAAATTTATGTGACGTAAAATTAACAAATATCGACCTATAAATACAGAATAACAATGAATTCAGCAGTTTCAACAATTTTATTATAACGAATACATATTGCAACTTTGAAGTAACAACGGTTATCAAGAAAGTTACAGGTTAATAAGGAGACATTGTACAGCAAGACATTTACGCCATCTTGTGGAAAAAAGTTCAATTATTTAATGAAATATCGATATATTAGTATGTGATTTGAAAGTTACTCGGGCCCATAGAGGGTTAAGGCCCTTTTCTTAATTTTTTTTCAAACGATGCAAATAGGTTAAACCTATTTTCAATTCCTAACCTCAATCTCAACAATCACCCGCACAAAACAAGATACCAATCGATCCAACAATTCTACAATACATCGTATCAGCGTCTTTTATCGCCCTTACACTCGTAAATGCATTAAACGAACGAACTTTCACGTTGAACAAAATGAATTACAGAATTTTGTGCGAAAACGAACGCGCCCGAATGCTTTCCACCTTCTCTCCCCCGGCTCTCCGTCGTAGTTGCGAGTTTTTGGCAGAACGAATGCCGGAACGTTTAATTAGAAACACGGGACTGGCAGCGAGAGAAGCAGCCGGAAAAGGATCAGGAGGTAAAACGCAGGGACATCGCCGGCGAAAGGAATTTACGAGACAGCCGTTAGGTGCTCGCGCAATTCTAATAAAATATATCGGCAATTAACTCCCTAAATATTCGCGGCGCGATCCACGGTGATCTATAGGAGGCCGCGGGCCTGCTTTAAATTACTTCGAATCGCCATTTTTCAGAGGTACCGGCAATTGCCTCTGCGGTTGCCAATTATCGACTACCGACCACTTCGACCTGACTTTTTCTTTCAAATCCGTTCACGATTCCGTGTTCCGTCGATTCGGAGACAAGCTTTCTCGACGAAGGAATTCAGGATCAGATGAATCTTGTTACTGGTCCCCTTTTTTTGGGTTCGAACGAAAAGAAAACCGAAGGGTTCTTTTCTTAAGTCTTCGACCAATACCACAGTATGCAGCGTAAATATTCGTATTTTGGTTCGTTCTTTCTTGGTGACGTCACTGGCTGCATTTTTAGAGAGGATGAGGAGTTTTCAGTTTGAAAGTGTCAAAAAATTGGTTTTTCTCTTTTTTTTTGCATACATTGAAAGGGTATCTGAAATTTTTTCTGAATTCAGGATCAGATGAATCTTGTTACTGGTTCCCTTTTTTTGGGTTCGAACGAAAAGAAAACCGAAGTGTTCTTTTCTTAAGTCTTCGACCAATACCACAGTATGCAGCGTAAATATTCGTATTTTGGTTCGTTCTTTCTTGGTGACGTTACTGGCTGCATTTTTAGGGAGGATGAGGAGTTTTCAGTTTGAAAGTGTCAAAAAATTGGTTTTTCTCTTTTTTTTTTGCATACATTGAAAGGGTATCTGAAATTTTTTCTGAATTCAGGATCAGATGAATCTTGTTACTGGTTCCCTTTTGTTGGTTTCGAACGAAAAGAAAACCGAAGTATTCTTTTCTTAAGTCTTCGACCAATACCACAGTATGCAGCGTAAATATTCGTATTTTGGTTCGTTCTTTCTTAGTGACGTCACTGGTATCAAATTTGCTGTCGTTTCAGAATATTTGGGGTCTAAATTGTACTTAAAAAGAAGGTTTTAACCCTTTCGTTACTATAATATTTGCTCGTAATATACTTTTGGAGCCTTTTTGGTGCAATTCCACCTTAATGCAACACTTTGCGCGCTGCTATCTTGATTTAACAAATCGAATTTTGACCCTTCGTATGCAAACCAGGTAATTTATGTCCAAGTCTAATTTTTTTACCGTTTCAAGCTTTGAAAAAGTCTGAAAAAATTCTGGAACACTTCTCAAAGTCTCTATTAAATTATACAGATACTCGTCAAGTGAAATGTTTCAAACTTTCAAAATAATCCACCGAAAATTTCACTTGGGTCATCAAAAACCCAGATCGCCCACGGAGGCGATCGCAGTTCCGCCTTAATTTAACAAACCTACAAACTCAATTGAAAATTAACCAATCAAAAGTCTAAACTTAACTTAATAATTTCATAAAATACCAAATTTTGCAGTCGTGATTGAAAATTCACCGTCGATCACTCTGGTTACCCCTTAAATTCTGCCATAGCGGAAGGGTTAAGAAACATTTTCAGCAAACCATTGATAATACTTAATAGTTACATACAAAGTATCCCAAGATTTCCCTGCCAAAGTGTACCAGAATGTTCAACGTGCAAAAATAAGAGAGAGAAGTGAAAATGTTTCTCGTCGGTGGAAGACCGCTAACTAGACCGCTTCGGGGTAACTCATTTTTCCAATTACTCCTCTTCTGTCGCACATACACCCAAGCACTCGAAAGAAGGAACTCCGAAGAAACTTAGGTGTCGAACGTGCCTTACGTGGATCCACTGCCGTTCCTCTCTTACATCAAGGGGGACGGCCGCGAGTGTCTGGAACCGGCTAAAGGGGTGGTTGGTGTGGGTAAGGTCGAGGGGGCCAGACCCTTTGGTAGATCAAAGCGCCCCCAAAGATCAATACGCTCCTGAGACGCAGGGGCTGTGCACGGCGGTGGAGCGAGAGAGAGGAAGGGAACGTGAAAGAGAGAGGAGTATCGCGCGGTTGATTGAGGGCACAGGGCATTAGTGGGCCACCCTATCTATCTCTCTCTCTTTCTCTCTCTTTCACCTTCGACCGGCCTCTTGTTTTCTCTTTACAAACACGTCACGTAGTAGTTTTCGGCCGACCGGAAGCAAAGGGGCATAAATAGGCGCAATTAAGGGAGTCCGCTCTTCGGGAAAATTCCCGCGATCTGGCGGAAGCAATTTAGCCTGCTTGTGCTGCTTCTTGGTTTTGCTCTTGCTTCGAGACTAAGAAGACGGGATTTTTCCAGGTTAAGTATATGTGTGTGTGTGTGTGTGGAAATGACGATCGACGAGTGAAAAGTATGCGTACATATATCAGAGGGGTGATCGTTTGTTTAGAAGACTGGTGGCGAAATTTAGTGATTGTTAATGGATAGTGGAGGAATGGAGGTCGTAGTGACACGTGTGCTGAGTTTATGGTAGGGGCTCGAGATGCGCGTGGATGGTATTTTTAAGGATATTCGACTTGTGATATGGAGCCAGAAATACGCTCGTTGATGGGGATACGAAGGTATATTTAGCGAAAGGTTCCTTTTGAGTATCCGATTGGTGTTTTATATCGGAATTTTATTTTAATAATTACTATACTGATTTGCTATTTATTTAAATTTTTTTTTGCGAATTAAGAATATTACAGATGTACAATATTCTGTAATGGTTCATTTATTCGTTAGCGCATTGCAATCTATTGACAGATCCATCAACAGATATCGAAACCTCGTACACGTTGACCCATTTTTCAAGAACACGCTCTTGAACGTATAAAAAACCCCCGTAAAAATATTCGAACATCGTTACAAGTGTTATTATTTATAAATCATTAAAATAAACTCGTCCATTTTTTATAAACTGTTCGAAATTAACGTCAAATTTAACGAATACGCAAATAACTGCAGATATCTAACCTAACCTACAAATTCATATCGATACCTTCATCTACAGCAAAATAAAAATTAACGCATTCACCTTTTCCACATGTACACACGTTTTTTTTTTCATGAGTTTTGCGGATATTTAGATATTTAACAATATTATATAATAATAATAATATGGTAAGAATTAAAATATTCCCACGAAACAGTTCGATCAACAATCTTATTTAACTACGAAGAACATAACCTGAAAAGGAAGGCGTCATAATTTCTCATTTTTTTCAGACGCTTAAATTAGGTTAACTTTATACACATACTCCATGGACAGCGAACGTGTTAATAGCCTTTTCACCGAACGTCATCCGGACCGTTTTACCTAACCTATTAATTTCATTACGCTCGCAGCGCCATCACGTGGTCATAAACACGAGGCTGATCTGTAATTCGTAATATGATCGTGAATTTGGTCGCTGGCCCCGAGAAATTAGGTAAATCGTGTGCAAACGGCCGGGCCGCCACGGTCCTGGGTCACGCAACACACCGGCCAGATATTTGGTTAAATATTAACGACGTCGTTAAAACAACGCATTTGCGGTTCGTTAAGCCAGAGGGGCGCGTCTAACGACTGGCCGTCGAGGGCTAGCTTCCACGAGCTATGTATGAGGTTAGAGCGGCCACGCGATACCGCTATGCTCTCCTCTCTCTGGCATCCCGTGATCCCCTCCGGTACACTTGGTTACCTTGTAACGACGCGATAAAAGTTTCTGATTAATTCGCGTTTACCCGATGACAGCTTAAAATCTTCATCTTGGATACGTCGCACTGTGAAATCTACGTGAAATGTGCTATTTTAGAGGATTTTACACACGTAGATATAATTTGTATTTGTTATTTCATTTAATATTAGGTGTACAAATTAATTTGGTCCCCTTTTTCATAAATTTTGAATGTTTATTTACAAAAAATCAAGCACAATTTGAATGTTCAAAATAATCTCTATTATTTTGGATGATCGCATTTATCAAGTAATTGACGAATTTCCTCTTTGAAAAATTGTGGCGGTTTTGAGTCGATAAAATCGTCAAGACTTTGTGAAAAAAGACACCGAATTAATTTGCACACTTAATATTTATTTCTCAGATAAAAATTTTTTGAAAAAATGCATATCGTTAATATGTGAAATATGGCACGTTATAAATTTATAATAGTTACTTGAGCCTAGGTGGCAAAAAAAGAAGGGATGCATAATATCTGGAAACAAGAAGAAGCGAAGTTAGATAAAAAGTTGGAGTAGAACTGGCGTGAAATGAAAAGCTATTGCCCTAGCGATGGAGTTTCGAAAGTCTCTCGATTTGCATCTGCTTCGTAGGGATGATCATAAATCCGTCCAGCTAAATCCAAGCAAACTTCTCATTCTTCCCCCTATTCCACTCTCTTTTTCCTGGAAATCTGAAATTCGATTTTCTTGCTTAACTATCTTCACACACCTAACCTAAAAATTGCAATTTCGAACACATTAAAAAATATGTGGACAACCCTTGTGTTTACATTCTATGGAATGCACACAATTGAAGATTAGGAACGTAAAGCATACACAAAAAAGTAAAAAAGAAAGATGCTTGCACGATAAAAAGTACAAAGAAATTATTCCAAAAAGCTATATAATACACCTCAACAAAAAACATTAAGAAAACACACTGAAACACTTCATTTGACCAGCTAACCTCGAAGCTGACAATACACTAAACGCACCGCCACTTTCATTAAAATTTCACCGAACACCAATCCACTATTCGGTTTCATTAACTCCAATCTCGTTCCAAAAAAAAAGAGAAAAAAAAAGGAAACGTTCTCTGCTACACAGGGGATCGGCGATAAAAGGCCAGCTTAAAAGTCACGAAGTTAAGGGTTGAACATCCCCCTGCTGGTAAGAGGCAATCACGTTAAAAACATCGAGCAGCCCCTGAAAAGAGCAACCGGTCCCGATCGAAACCCGCCACTAAATTCGAAAGCTAATCTCGAGGCAACACAGTCGGTATCCACTATCCGCATCCCCTCCGTCAGTGAACCGCGGGGAAAGAATCTTACAACGCGATAAAAACCGTTTCACCTCCATGTAAATTCTCCGTTGCCTCCTGCCACAGAGAAGACGAGATTGCACGTTTCAATGGTGAACAGAAGAAGAGAGAAGAAAAAAAAGAAAAAAAAATTAGAGTGTAGGAGACGAGGACGAGGCGACCACGGCCGATAAAGTCGGACGAAGGGCAGCGCTGCCATATTTCACGAGTGGTCAGCTCCCCCCACACCCCCCACTTCACTCGACAGAGAGCATGCCGTAGTTCCTTAGTTCCGTTAGGAAGCGAGCGAGTGGACTAGTTAGGACGTATACCGCTAGGGACAAGCAGCATAAATTCTCCGACGGGACGAGGGATCACCGGGCTGCACGCAAAGTCCCATGATCTTCTTTCCTCCCTCTGCTATACCCCTGTCCACTATTCCATCCGCGATTCCTTCTTATCCGGTTCGGTATGGTTTTGTGGGCGTTTCAGTAGTGTCTTCGGTGAGATTCTGTCCTTGATTTAGACTCTCGGTATTGGTGGAGGGGATTTGGCGTGCGGAACGAGGAACACGAGTTTACATGTGGTTATGTACTTAAGTGACTGTTTGCTGTATTGTGGATTATTTGCATGGAAATAACGCGTGTAAGGATATTTCTTCCTTTTTGTATGTTTGAATGTACGTCAGATAGTTTATTATGTAGTTTTAAGTGATTATAATGATACGAGGGAACAGCGGAACAACTTGCAGTGTAAAGGCATCGATTGTCGAGCAATGCCAACACTCCAGCGACTCGAAACATTTTTACAACTGTCTTTCTGTCGTGTCTCTTAAAACTAAGTAGGAAAATAATGCACACGTTCTTGTAGTACCACGTTTCTTGAGATTAGAATGTGAAAGTTACATCTGCAATTGCAAAGTGCAAATTTTAAAACAGGTTAGGTTATAAACATTGAAAAACAGTTATTCTAGGTTATGTTGAGATATGTTTACAATCTTAAAAATCAACGTTGAATTTGCGATGAATGTTTAAAAAAAGGATCTCTTAAATTTCTTATGTTCCAGTATAAAATGATATTTGCCAAGAATGTGTACCAATCAGAAATTGAAAAGGAAGTAGAATCAATCGAAAGCGAGTTTCTCGTGCAGAAGTGGCCTTAAATTCGACCTCTCTCCCCGGGAAAAGCCACTCCGCCGACGTTATCGTTTCCACCCACGAGCCTTCGGTGTCCATTGAGCGGCTTGAAAGCGGCGAATCGAAGCTTAACGAGTGGCCTTTTTCCGCAATTAATGTTCCAAGACGCTTGGACGTTCCACAGACCACGTTGTGGAATGTCTCGAGGGGATACTTCGGCACGCAAAGGTCGACAGGGTGACAGGGCGTTAGGACGTCACACGATGGACATTCTCGACACATACCGATCGACTTCGAAATACCAAGCGGAATCTCCGAGACGTACAGCTCGGGCCAGGTTCTTCCGACGGACATGTTTAGGATTCCAAGACGACGTCCTTCCGTTTCAGCGGTTCCTTCGCGTCGCCGTTCAGATTTATCTGTGATTGATTACTCCGTGGAACGACGAATTTTCTGCAGTAGTGAATTCTTAGTGCTGATAACACGTTTTAAGTGGCGTAAAATGAGAGAGGATTTTAAATTGAGTTTTATATGCTGAGGTTTGACTCCACCAGTATTTCAAAAAAGTTAGATAGGTTTGAATCAGAATTACTCTCAGGATGACAAAAATTAAACCAATATTTTTAAAACTTCAGTTTAGGTTAGGTTAGTTAGGTTAGTTAGGTTTCAAGTACGCATAAAATGTTTTTTAATTATCGCACATGAGTTTCAATAAAAGAATCTTTCAAGAATTACGAACAAATGGTAAAGACACTCGGTAAGAAGAAAGCTCTCTTTAGCGGCGATAAATTTGATCCGCGGCAGCCGGTCCGTGACTAGAAGTTATTACGAAGGAAAGCGAAGCCGGTGTTCGCGGCCACGACCGCGCAGAACTGTCATAGAATAATACGGGAATGCCATTGTAAACGTCAGTCGGCGACGCCGGGCGGCGTTGATCAATGGCCACCCGTCAGTTGGCACCACTTTTAATTAAACCGCCCTCAAGATTAGCTCCCCTCTTCTCCCTCTTCTGCCTTCTTCGCCTCGACGCTTTGTAATTGTTTTAAATCTCACTCCCCACCTATCCTAACCTCTTTTACTGTTCCCTCTGTTGTAAGTACTTTACCGAAGGAAAAAAACCGCAGCTTGACAAGAGTGACAGATTCACCAGTTTCAAAGTGACATTCGTAAGCTCGTGCAGGGAAGGATTTTAGGTTAGGTTTACATTGCAAAATGGATTATTTCTT
>NW_017100231.1:7041913-7045406 GCF_001263275.1 Habropoda laboriosa
TTAGTCGTTTTTTAACAGGGGCATTTTTGTGATGCGTCGGAACGTTGCATTCTGATGGAGTCGAAGAGGTGACCCACTTGCGGATGAATTATCGATTTCGCGGGCAATGGAAGCACTGTCGGCTCGTTTGTAGAGCAATTAAGTCCGAGACGGGAATCACTCTCCCGTCGAATCGGTTGTTTGAGTTGCTCTAATGCGTCTGGAATAATCAATTTTTTATGACAGAGGGCTGGTATCTGGTGATGACATTACGTGGAAGATATGTTAAAATTGTTCACTTGTACACGATATTTTATCATTCGTTAAATCAGCATTAAAAACAATTTATAAAATTGTCGTTTCAACCTGTCATTTTTATTCATTTCTAAAGAGTATGAATACTTGGAATCTACCAGTAGAAATTTTTCTCAAGTTATTTTTCTCAGTTAAAATTCCTATTTAACTTATACATCACTCGTAACAACTAAATCATTTTCTTAAACATATTCACATTACTACTATCGTTATTACATAATCTCTAATTTAAAAAATTCTACACAAAATTTCCACTAAACCTAACCTAACCTACCTAAAAATATTTTTTCCACAATCGCTATTCACCTCTACTACCGTACACGTTCTGTCGGCCGCTTTTCGCATCTTACCACGGTTATCACTAGTCAAAACCACCTCGACGCATTTCCACCCCCCCCCCTCCCCCCTCCATCCTGCATCTCGAGAAGTTCCGTCTAACCGTCGGTTGAACGACGATGCCGCACCTATCCGTAACGTTCGTCGAAACATTGTAACGGCAGCGCGAGTCGAGATGTATGGTAATTGTACGTGGCTAACTTACAGACTCGGAATGGCCCCGGGGCGCGAAGTATCATCCAGTTGTATCACTGACGCAACATCAGGCCGCAGACAGCGAACTCGCTTGCGAAAACGAACCCCCGATTCCCCCATCGCGCCCCCCTCCCTTCGCCACGCGCGTTTCGCCTAGCCGTGGCTACAAGCTACACCAGAGACAGAGTTCGAAGAGTAGTTCGATCGTCTTGCTTCGAGACTTTGCCCGATGGGTATACACGATTAGTCAGAATTTCTGGACCTGTTATGTATTTCGTTCTACAGAGTTTCATCGATATTAGGAGATTTTTCTGTGTATTTAGAAATGTTTCTGTTTTCTAGATTTTTCTTTTTGAATAAATTTACCATTGAAAGAGCAGGGAATCGATGTGACGTTAAGTGGATAAAAAGTTATTTTAAAATAGAATAGAATTTATATGGTTAATTCTCGTGTTACATCTATGGATTAGTCAGACCTGTCAGATTTTTTCCTCCTCCTTGGAATTATAAGGTATGATTATAGAGATTCGTTTCTATTTTTACTCTGAAAGGAGACTTGATACTTAATGCAACTGCTAAACATCATTCTTGAGTACCATCCAAATGTTTGCCACGTAAAGTATCTTCATTTTATTCTTATATCAACAATCCTAGTTTTTTCAGTACCGATAAAAGAAGAATCCTATTTTTATTTTGAACGAAGGTCTAAAAATGCATCACATTTACTTTCATCTTTTATACTTTATTATTTTTATACCGTGTATCATTCGTATCACCAGCACAGTTCCTCGAGCACACTAACCTCTCGAGAGGTTAGTATCCCAAAAATACAACAATCCACCCACTCATAATCAACAAACCAAAAAGAAACTAATTTCTTCCTCCTACATCCTCTTTCATCTCCGACACTCGAATCTCTACCCAATAATACCACGCACTCTAACCTCTAAACATGCACGTCAAACACGACCATTCAGGCACAATCGCAAAGTCGTCTAATCTAAACGACTCATAACGGTCTCTCAGTGTCGCCACAACGTAGACTGCCAAAAACGCGGTGTAACCAGGTCCCAAAACGAGATCAAAGCAGCCCACGATAGTGCGTTTTTCGCGGAGCCTCGAGTGGCGTGTTTATCAGCGCCGCCATGGGACGTTGGCCAGACGCCGGTCTATTTTCGCGCCACACACACGCACACGCATACACACACCGTTCACGGCTACCTGTCTCGTGTTTTCTCGCGTCCACCAGACCAAGCCCGACCGATCGTCCGAACAATAAACACGCCACGGCCCGGATTCCGTGGAATTCCGGCCGGCAATTGGCCCCCGTCGCTTGCAACGACGACTGCTCCCAAGACGCCACTTCCGCGCGGCAGCCGCCATCTTCGCGAATTGTTCGCGGTTTATGCACGTCAGCCACAGCGGCAATTCGATGCAGCCAGAACTGCTACCGGTAGCAATTTGCAGAACGTAGAACGCTGGCCACTCTTGCTCTCTCGTGCGTCGACGAACATCGGTCAGGTATTTTTGGGGGAGAATGTGGCTTCCGGAATGGCTGCGGATGTCTCGAGTGATAATTAGTCGAACGTACTTTCAGTTGCCGCGGCCATTTGCTTATTGCGCTGTTTTTTGAACTTTTCAACGCTGGAGTGGGGGATGTAGATGGCGTTAACGTAGTCTTACGAGTTTTTTTCTGTCTAATGGTGATTGGGTAGTTGCATAAACGAACATGGTTCAAGTGTTACAATAGCACGTTTTGTGCACGTTGTCTTGCGAATTTTCTCAGTCGATTTTCTCGAAAATGGAAGGTTTTATTACAAAATTTCATTCTACATTTTTCATTTATTTCTTTATGAGGAATCATTTTTTACAAGTTGTATTACTCCTAACTTAACCTATATGCATTATTAGTAATATGAGATATATGATTTTCTTTCGAATAATGTGAACCCCTTAAAATAATATCTCCGTCAAATCCCATCATCGTTAAAATATACTTCCTAAAATGAGAATAGATCTACTCTATGAGAATAGAAAAAATCTACTTTTCCATTAACAAAATACCAACCAGTTTACTTCACGACGAGGAATTACGTAAAATCATAAACCCCGGATGCAGTTTCGTGGATATCAATAATTTCGTTAAAAAAGGGGGCACACACGGGGTAGGTAAACGTGTACTTCCGGACTCGGTGGCCGGGTGTGCATAGTGAATTTGAAATCCGTTGTAAAAAATTAATATCCGATGAACGGATGGTGGCGAATTAAAGAGGCAGCGGGTCGCAAAATGTACTAAAATGGGTCCCGGTACGGTGGACGATAATTTACACGCATGTAAATCGCCCGCAACGACCGCCACTGTTCACTATTAAATAACTTCAACACCGTCGATGATACGCTTTTTAATCTACGATCACCACACGGGACCTGCTGCACGCCACAGATAATTGGCTCCTTCCGCGAGCAAAATTACACGCGTCAAAACAGCCCCCGGCTTTTCGCGACTCCGGGTATATCGCTTCGGTGTGAACCGTGCAACCGGTGATATTATACGCGTCATTTCGGGAGAACTTTGTTTCCCTCTCGTGACGGTCCGGCGTAACATTTTTGTTTTCGGAAAGGAAATTTTTTTGTTGTGATATATGGGAGTGTTTTAGGCGTATAATGT
>NW_017100231.1:7045416-7050332 GCF_001263275.1 Habropoda laboriosa
AGTTACTATGAAAAGTAAATATTTTCAAATGAAAAAACTGGAATGTTTTAAGCGATTTTTATGGAAACACTATTTTATTTGGAATTTTATGTAACATGATAATGTAATAATTTAATCTAACCTAACCTATTGTAATGTAACCTACAATAGATCTAATTTAATAAAAGATAAATATAAAATTAACAAAAGTAAACTTAATTTAATGAAACCTAACCTAAAATACTTTAATTAAATATAACCTAACATAATGTAACTCAAGTTAAAACTTCTAAAGGAATTCTAAAGTGATTCTCCAATTACTTTGAACAGTGCATAAAAATTTCCATAAATATACATAACACGTTCTTCGATATTAAACTTCATATAATTTTTTGCAAGGATCGAACGTAAACGAGACCGTCTGAAGTGACTCAGCCTGCGTGAGGAACAATAAACCGCTCACAAGTTTTTCAAGCTCGACCCAAACACGCTCCGGAGAAAATTTATGTTTCCGTTTGAAAAATGATCACCACCCTGCGGTCGCCATGAAAAGAGAACTTCAAGCTGTCCGCGTAAATTATTTCTAAGTTCGAAGAAATTTATAGCGTGACGCGTAGTGGATCATTGGTCAATTTTTTTCATTTTCAAATCTAACAACTCTATTAAAAACATTAAAAATATATTCGTCGAAAATATTGTTTAAAAAATTCGAAATTTCCCAAATTCCATCGAAACCCTCAATTTTCTAACTTCCACAAAAGTTCGAAATTTTCCATATTCCATGGAAACCCTTAATCTTCTAACTTTCCCAAATTATCGTTAGATTTCTAAAATTCTCAAACTCCACAAGAATCCTTAAGTAATCTTCGACCGCACTGATATTCTAATCTAAAAGATTCCCCCGGTATACGCAAACTCTAACCTAAAAAGTATCGTGTATCCAGTAGCGGGACCCTCGTAATTTTCGCGAGTTCCAACGAACCTCGTGTTCGTCTCATCTCTTGTCTTGCCTTAGCAGGAAATATTAAGTCGGCCGTTTTACTTTGTCATCTCCGGTTCATCCCGACTGTCAACGGGGCTGCATTATGAATGCCTAGCAATTTAAAATTCATTAGAACGCGTGGGCACACCGTCAGCGCCCCCTTTCGCCTGTCACTTCGCCTTGTTCCCCATTGCCAATGGAGGGGATAATTGTTCGTCACTGAAGCCGTTCCATGGAAGAAGAGAGACGCGGACCAATCTACCCCGCCCTCTTCTCTTGTTTATTTAAATAATGCAAGGGGGTGAGCCTGGAAATGGATGACTACAAAGCCCTGAAATCCGCCACGCGAATATGGAGATAGAAAGAGAGAGAGAGAGAAGGACTCGTGACAATCGTCGAGGTAATCCACCTGTCACGTTGTGGAACATTAAACTGCCACTTTTCTACTGTTGAAAACTTCAGCCGAGTGTCTTTGTGCTTCTTCAGATGAGATTTTTATTCATTTTTTCCGTGCCGACGGGATGGAATCGGTGAGTGATTGCAGTTTTGTTTCGTTTGAGGTTAGGTTTCTTTAATCACGTTGCGGAAGCGATATATCCTGCGTGTTGTAGGAGATATTGTTGAGCTGTATCACGTGAAAGTAGGCTGCTCTTTTCGTTCTTTATTGTTGAGAATATTAACGTGAATTGTTAGAATTTAGTGTTACTTCAGTTGTTAAGACTCCTTCAAGGATTTATGTTAAAATAAACTTGTAATAAAATTGAGACATTTGTGAGGTTAGAAAAAAAATAATTAATATATTTGAATTTGAAAAATTACAAACTGCAGTAAAAAGTAACATTTACAAAAATCTCTTCAATCATTCCAATACCCCAAAGTAAATTATAACAAGATTAAGAGTTCTCTGATGTTCAGAAAAAATTAATTGACATATCAATGCTATTGGTAGTCACAAATAAACAAACCACTGTGCACAAGTAACATTAACAAAAAGCCTTTCTAATCATTCTGATGCACCAAATTAATCTCCAAAATTACCCTTGTAATCCACTATGCCTATCCACCGTATACCATCACACACACACACACACTCCACCACAAAATGGATCACACACTCTAGCAACACTCTATTTGCATTCAATCTTTAAATAACCTCCGTTTCGCTCAGTCAGTCACAGTTTGTCGAAGCCCCGTCCCAGTTTCCATCGAAAGGACGGAATAATAGCACGGAGGTGGGAATAGAGAGAGAGAGAGAGAGAGGACTTTGTACACTGCCTGTTTTCCAAGGGGTGGATCAATCGCACCTCCCCGTCCCTGGAATAGCCTGTGTTCTTTATAAATGAGAGAACGAAGTGGGAGGGGGGGAGTTTCGAGACTGTGCAGTTTAGATATTCACCGGTTGATTACCGTCCCGATGGGGTGTAGGCCCGGCGGAAAAGGGGAATCCCCCGGAGGACGCTAACTCGACAACTGACAAATTAGCCCGCCGCCACGACGACACTTGCAAAATGGGTCGACAAGACGCTGGCTGCCCGGCCTGGCCGGCTCGATTCGTATTTGACGCAGGCTTCGTTCGATGGGATTCGAGGTGAACCTGAGTCTGCTTATAGTCAATCTTCCATGTTCGACGGGTTCAACGAGATTGTTATGGGACATCTTGGATTAATCTTGCGACAGGGGCGGATGAGTTGCTCGAGTCAGGTAGCTTTAATTTCTATGTATTTTATTCATTTTTGACCATTTTTTTAATAATATTTTGTTCATTTTTTATGTAATTTTTGTAGTTATATTTTGTTCATTTTTGTAGCTGTATTTTGTCAATTTTTTATGTAATTTTTGTAATTGTATTTTGTTCATTATTAAGGAATTTTTGTGGCTGCATTTTTTCAATGTTATTTTGGTCGTTGTGTACCTACTGTGCACACACCCGCTTCAAACTTGCTGAACTTTATTGATCCTTCCACTTCTACTGGTAAATTTCACACACGTATGTATAATACACAATATATGCATTCAAAAATTTAATTCTTTTTTTATCCAATTGGAACGAATATCAGGTTTAAAGAAGAACGAACGCAGTCTGGACAAACAAACAAAAAAATACAAATATTGTCATCAGTTTAATAATTCTTCGACAACAAAACCTATTTTTCATAAAAAACAGAAATTCATTTAAAAATTCATACATAAAAAATTCATTCACTTTATTAATTCAATACGTCCATTCCCTCTCCATTCCCTCCCCACTCTAGTACCAACTACTTCCACCGGTAAGTTTAAAAACGAAAAAAAAAAAAGAAAAACGAAAAAACACCTGTAAAACTTGTTTCGAGCAATTATCGCGGCGCGCTACGAAATGTAGTGAAATCAGAAGCGACGTCTCGAGTTCGCGGTTCCCGTGGGGTGATTTCGACCCCTTTAAAACCCAGGAAATTCCTCGGTCGGCTTCTAAGTGAATTGAAAATAAAAAGAGAGCCTTAGCGACCCGCCGCGTAAATAATGTCCAAGCACCGAGGGAGCTACAAACGGTGTCACAGGGTCAATAGTTTCCCGATCAGGACAGTAGGGGAATTGTTATTCGTGCGGCGTACAGGCACGGTGTCGCTTTCACTAGAGTCGGTTACTGATAAACGAGCGGTTTCCCCCTCCCCAAGCGCTACCCCCTGAATGTAAACTCACCCTTGTCCCCGCCCCCCCACCACCAACGCCGCCAGACACGAGCGTAGCGAAGCTCCGGTGTAAATCGTTCGTAGACTTAAACGATTGTCGACGACAGACCCGGGATTAATCGTTGTGATTCCGATCTGCGGATCGATGACAACCGAGTTAAACCCTTGACTATTTTTAACATGTCAAACTCGTCGCATTCAATTTGAAGTAGTAGTTGTTAGAACATTTTTCTAATATTGTTTTTTTAACAATTATCGTTCACGAAAAGTATCGATGGAATTTAAGAAATGATTTTGCGATTATAATATAAAGCAACACGTTACTAACCGATGGTATTTAACGATTTATTTCAATATTGCAAATGTTGATTTTCATATTAATTATCCAGCGTGTTTGTACGATCCGATGCTATTTTATTTAGACAAATTAATATATTTAGGCTGATTAATTGTTGACCAGGTGTTCCAATCCGCTCGATCGGTGCGCCAATTCTTTCCCTCCTTGTAGTTTTCACGTCAATAATTAATTTATTTGATAAAATAATATTGGACCGTAGAAGCATTCCAAATAATTTCAATGTCAACATTTACGCAATTAAAGTTCAATGACTCCTTCGTATAACATATTTCGTTGATTCACTGTAAGCGATTGTAAGAATACAAACACGAGGAATGTTTAAAAAAATAAGTTTTCGATAAATATATAATACACAAATGAACATTCCTTTTTCTTTCAATAAGACCCTCGCTCTTCTTTTTAAACACCCTGTATAACATAACAACCACCCGTTTGACTTTATATCTGTTACGAATTTTTAATGTGAATAATTTTATTTTACAATCGTCCGCAGTGGCGTCCTCGCAGTTTTAAAAAACAAACGACCGCCGTTCCTTACGCAACACATGTATCCTTGTAAATGCACATTCATACTTCGCTAACGTCACTCACACTGCATTCATGTGAGACGCGCCAAACTTAAAATACTATTTCCAACAACATCGATATCGTTAAAATAACTTCTCCCACATTATCGCCTGTTAAACGACAAACTTCAAATCGACATGGCGGAACGACTTCGAGACTCAAAGCAGAACAATTTACGCAAGGAGGAAAGGATCGTGTAAGTGCGCTGCCCGTCGCGGGACAAAAGTGGCGCGCGTACGTGCGCGGCCGAAGGTGGAACGTCACGTTCGCCGGCGGACCTCCGGGGAACGATGTCTCAAACGAGCACGAGGGAGTCGCGGCGTGACGCACCTGCACCGAATTCCATCCGACGGAGAAGTAT
>NW_017100231.1:7050475-7054771 GCF_001263275.1 Habropoda laboriosa
GCGGGACGATAAGTTTGTCATAGCCAATTTATACAATTGGCACCACTGCCTCCTACGCTATTCGCCACTGGGGACCTACGAATTTATGGCTAATGTCCCTCCCCACGTTGCCGTACGTCTTTCGCTCTGTCTCGCCGCGCGCTGGCCCTGTGAAAAAATAACAGCCATTTCCGAGCGGGAATGATGGCACGTCGCGGACGACAGCGATCGCGATGCTTCATGGAGGTAGCTTTAAGCGTCTTGGTTGGATTTGAGTATCGGTAGTGTGATTAATTGTATCGCCGTGTCAATTCTGTGAGAGTATTTGGATGTGAAATGTGTCTGTTGATATGCTCGTGTAAAGCGTTGGTATTTTGTGGTTACGAAATAATGGATGTTCTTTAAATTTTTTATTTAGGTACTGAATTTCGATTAAATGTATTTTTCACTGACGTTCTTTTATAAATCTTCTATTATACAAACATGTCTTTATACTGTAAACCTATCTTATCCATCAACGTAACCTCTAAAGAATTAATCTAGTTCAAAGGTAACCAACCAAGGGAGAAATAAGCCCGATTGACATTACACGGCGTGCAATGTTTGTTTTGATTGCGCGAAAGGCACGTCCCCGAGCAGAAGTTTCACCCTTCTGGAAAGCGAAGTCCCCTCTGCGATTGGTATTCAGCCGGGCGGATCCGTCGGATCCGTGTTACGGCGCCGGGGACATGTGTCACAGTGAACGATATAGGTAGCCGGCCGGAAATAACTGTTTAAAATTGCATCGAGGGGCCACCGTTAGTGGCACGTGCGCTTTTTAATGTCCCGACGAATGCTTACGATAATGTCCTTTAAGCTTTTATTAACGGTTAGCGGCGGTACGTGGGCCGAATCGCCATGGCCATTCGCATGCGACATCACGAACGGCCCTCGGGAGATCTGATAACACGTAAGACATTTATTTTTTTCCCCGGGAAAGACGGACCGAAGCGCCGATTCATTTCGCGTGTAATCTTTTTTGCGACCCGTAGGTAGGTCGATGGAGGGTTTTCTTTTTCTCGTCTTTCGACGATATATAAGAAGTTTTCAGCAAACTGAGTAAATACGGGGGATATTAGAATTTTTACAAGTGAAACAGAAATCTTACCAGACTTTTTTCTAAATAAGTTAGGTTACGTATATAAATAAAATATCGGTTACAAAGTGGTTACGACTGCCCGTGTTTTTCTGTGTTTTGCTCTAACGCTGTTCTTGTCTCGTAATACGATCTCTCTCGCTCCTTAACCTACCAGTTCAGCTAATCTCCGATGGTTCGAACGTTTTTTGTGCATCATAGTTCGCCGATATGTTTACGTTGTGCCTGACCACTTGTGCTTCTGTAACCTCGAGCCTCGAAACGCCCCACTCCCCACCCAATACAGTTTTTTCTTGTCGTTTTAAACGTCTCCCATATTCTTTCCTCGTTCTCGGTTACTGAACCACCCTCCCCCTAGTTACATCCATGCTATTGGTCTTTAACGGAATTTTACTGACCAATAGAAATAAAACTGTTTTCTGAAATAACCGCTTATTCGAGACAGAGCGTTAGAATGAGAATTCTTGGCAATCTGTGAGCAACACAGTCTGTAACGCGCGGCACCGCTAGTTTAGTGGTTTTCGGATCAATAGGGAAGGCAATCGAAAAGAGAAAGAGAAGTGTCCATTATGGCATTAAGCGCGCGAGAGGGTCTCTGGTCTCATGGGGAGAAAAGTTTTGGCAATGATTAACCGGACTCCTGTCTGCAGATTCGATGAGTCTATGGAACTCGCTTCGGTTGATTCGCCGGGAATAATTATGTCCCGTTGCCAACTTCACCGTACGAAAGTTGCGACCATTACTACTTACGTGTTAGTTAGGATTTTTACGTGCTACACATACGTGATTGTGCTTGTGTGAAATTCAATTTCTATGAAAACGAGTTGTAGAAGATTTTTTGTTTCTATACTAACTTCGAGTATTTACTTACAAATTAATGTTTATTTAACTTTGCGTAGACTTTTTTCGATCGATATATTTCGACTTTTATTTATCGTGCGATTTTCAAGGGAAATTCAACGTGTTCGAAATGTGAATTATACGAATCAAGGCAACGTAGTTCAACGCTCGTTCCTACCAATCGAAGTTAGCGACGGAGTGAACGGAAAAAGCAGAGAAACGAGCGAGGAAAAGCAGACAGTCTGGCGAACCTACCAATAAATCGTAAAAAGATCAGGGTTTTCGGGAGATATCGCGAGTTTTTCATCAACGACTCGAAAATTGTCCAGTGTCCGCCATTGCATAGAATTTGATCAATCTCAGAAAGCACCATGCAGCGAGGACATTTCAACTCGATCGAACTTTTACGAGGATTCTTCAATCCTTTTCTTAGAAGAAATATAACTACAGGCGAGTTATTGTTATTATTATCATTAAATTATTATACACGGTGACTGAAAACAAACAGACGTGAAAAAGTTGCTCTTACCACGCGTATTATTATCCAAATGAAATTCATGCTTTACGTCCGTAGCATCAATTAAATATGCCGACGAGAAGGATAGAAAGAAAGTAGATGGAATGTTCTCTTGGTTGAAGGACATGCTCAAACCAGGTAAAAAGAACAAATTTCTCAAACTTCTGTCAATCGTGCATTAACTCATTTTCGAAAAATAATAAATAATTATCACACGACTAAATCGATATCTTTTTCGAGCGTTTTCGAAACCGAACGTTAACAACAGCACACCTGTTAGATCAGTCAAAGCTCAGCGCTAATGTAACGCTTCCTCGATGATAAAAACCACGAAGCTTTCGTAACACGATCGAGCGTGAAAAAACAGTGCTCGAATTTCTAAAAAAAAAACTGCATAATTTAATTTCGAATTTGAAAATATCGCTATCAAACAAATCTTCAATTATTTAAACAAATCGAACGGAATTCCACCAAAATTTTACAACTCAAAACCGCATAAAGAAACAAACGAAAACGATGACCGTTCGTTGTTGATTAAAAGCACAAATTCAAAATTGGAATTATGGACGACGATTTTCTGAATTTGACAGAGACATTGAACGCTCCGATTAGAACCATCGTGAGCTTCACCCCGAAGAACAAGAATCCGCCTATCAGAGAGCCGAACATGCCTGAGAAGCAGCAAAAGAAAGAGGAGAAGAAAGAGAAGAAGAAGAAAAAACCGGTGATACGAATGGAGGATGGAATACCGGAGATTTGTCAAAACAACATGACTGCAGAGGACAAGAGTAATCTGCACGATAATTTGGACACGAAATTCCGGTACCATTGGGGCCTCAGGCTGCCAGAGGAAGTGGCGAACACTCAGTCAGTGGAAACAAGGCAAATGTGGAATGAAAGTATCAATTGTGTCGGCGATACAAATTATTCTCGCTATGAAACATCATCCACTTATGACATGGACGCTGTTGAAACAATGAAGAACTTACAATTATCAATGAGCTCTATAAAGGACTCAGAGAAGAAGGTACCGAAAATAGCATTATCCAGTCAGGAATTAGTGGAATCTGTGGAAACAGATTCTTCAGATACAAAGAGCAAAGATGCAGGAAATACAGAGACCCTGAAGGAGGTACTGAAAACATCCTCAAGTGAGGCAAAAGAGGGAAACGTGGCTGATGAAGATTACAACGTTCCCAATACCACAGCCTTTGATGCAGAGATCTCTGCCTGGAAAGATTTAGTTCTGAAATCCAAAGTTCCAATGGATCCCTCCAGAGAGGAATTTCTAGATCCATCAAACTCCAGGAGAGCAGACATGTTATCAATTAGACCAGAACCTCCTGAACCTAAGTTGGACGTGCAAGCTGTGCCATCTTCTAACGATGAGTTAATGAAAGATGAAGAGGAAGAACCAGAGGTGTCTAAAGACTTGAAGGGGAACTTGAAAGCCACGGACGTGAAACGAACAAGCAGTCCCACTGACGTTCAGAGAACTAGCAGCAAAAAGCTGCACACAGGATCATTTGGTTCCTCAAAGAGGAGTGGTGTGAATGGTTTTCAGGGAAGGTTGAAGTTGCACGATTCCTTCAAGATTTTAGAGTTCGTGGACAATGATGTGAGTTTTTTAACGTCTGAGTATTCAACTAGCACTGAAAGTGGTTGGGAAAGACTGGAACAGAGTGCCTCAAAAGGCAAAGGAGTTGGAAGAGAAGAGTTGCAAAGTGGCCAGCAAGGTCATTCCACGAAGAGCCAGGATTTGCAGGAGAACAGAGTAGCTAATGTGGAGAATTTGGAGAGAAACGAGGCTGCGTTGGGTCGAGAA
>NW_017100231.1:7055123-7055506 GCF_001263275.1 Habropoda laboriosa
ATTTCAGGCGTGAAGAGCAAGATATGGACACAGATTTTATCGATAATATGCACGCGATTTCTGATAATGAAACTGAGATTAGTCTGAATCAGAAGGAGAATCAAGATATTAGGGAGAATTCTAGGGTGAGTCCGAGAGTTTCGAGGAAGCTTGAGGCTGATGATCATATGGGTGGCAAGTTTGAGGAAATTCAGGATAACTATGATTACTCTAATTCGTCGTATGAAGATGATTTTTATCCTGGCTATGAGTCCATGTCCTTGGAACCAACGACAGGTAATATTATCATTGGAATGAAATGATAATAGTACTTTTTATTTCTTTGACCTTATTATACAGAGTGCTTAAAAAAAGTGTTATTATTATTATTTTGACGTTCTATT
>NW_017100231.1:7055591-7059650 GCF_001263275.1 Habropoda laboriosa
TCTATTATTATTATTATTGTCATATTATTTAATACAACTCTTCCTCGTTTTTTTTAAATATTTCTTGACTTTCTTGATTGTTTCTTGAATTTAAATTAGAATTGAATTTCACATCGTTACTGCAATCCCTATTTAATTTTTTAAAAATTATTAGTTTCTTTTGAATCGTATTTTTTATTATTTGTAATATATGTCATGTACTACTGGGTGGTGCACATGAAACGCAACTCAAAATACAGATTTACAATTTTTTTTGTAATAATGTACTGTATATACATTTGAGGTTACGTTTGATATGGTGGTGATTCACGGAACTCATATGCGCATACGCGAAAACGTCGACAAGTATCCAACGCAATATTAGAGCCAATATTGTGTGCATTACCCAGTATAATGGGTTTATATCCGTAAATAAATAAATGAAATAATATTGAGCCATATGTATTAGTAACAATTTTCCCATGCTCTTTCAGAGATACCAATCTCAAGTGAACCAGAGGACCAACAATCCCAGCCACCAGTCACCCCAAAAACCGAGGAGCAACAAACCCTGGAAAAAAACAAAATGCTCGCCAGAAAAGCGGAACAGAGTACAGATAGAAACGAATACGTCACAGAGGGAGGTTACATCAAATGGCCTGGCGACCCCTATCCCTATAGTCGGGAACACTTTCACAAATGGCAGCTACAGGAATACGACATTCATCTCGGTCCCTCGTCTGACACCGACAATGAATTGGAGAGGACCGACGTGTTGAACACGCCAGCGCCGAGCACAAGTTCAGAAATACGTGTCGAGATGCAACCACCTGCTCGAAAGATGTCCTTTTACGCTCGTCTTCGTGGATCATTTGGTAAAAATGTGTGCAAGTAATCGTTGTAAAGTTTGTGAATCCAGTATGAAATTTCATAGTGTTCGTTCGAATAAAGTTTCTATTGTACAGGAGCACAGTGTTAATTTTAAAAATATCGTCCTCCTTGTGTTGCACGTGAATTGCTGTTACCGTCGATTACTGTCCGACGTGTCTGTAATACTTCATTAACCAAGTAAATTATAAACGTACATCATGTTCAACACTGTGCACAAATACTGTGCGAAATGAGAATAAATCCTGTGGAAATGAAAATTGATCCAAGTAATTTATTTGTTAATCTTCTTTTCATTCGAGTAGTGTACCGTCGATATCGATATAATCAACGTTAATACGTGGACACTGGTGAAGGAGTTTTGTGAACTTAAGTATATGAACTTGTTGAGGAAAAGCGAAGTAATAAAATGTTTGGCGATTTGCGAGAATACTGAACTTTATTATCATGTATACGCTGCGAGAACAAACGGACGACTGGCGAAAACGAAGGACATCTGAAGAAACAGAGGAGGGGGTAGAGTGAGACAACCACAAATGGATCAAGAGGAGCGCGAAGTATTTGGACGAGGATAGGAAAAGATAGAGAGAGAAGGAGTATGTGAAGTAGAGTGGGGGATGCTGCTCGCTCGCTTACAGTTCGTCATTGGCTTCGACGTATTGAATACGAGGTTTTGTTCAACAAAACTTGACAAATTTCTGATTATCCACTGACTGCAGTCATAAGCAAGGAAAATGTTGTAATATGTTCTTGTGGTCACATTCAAGCCTCGTCCACAATAAGATAAAACATACATACGGATAGAAGAGATATACATCGAAGATATCACGTCTGAAAGAAGATCTTTGCCTCGTTCTCTCTCATATGGAGCTTTCTTATGTTCCTGTTCCCGATCGCGAGACTCGAGGAAGCGGTTTTGTGGGTAATAAAGTTGTGATACAAAGTGAACGGGTTGATATCACGGCCGATCGTGATAATTAACCACGTATAGTGATACGGGGACCACTTAATACCAGAGTTCCCGTGTCCAGGACGACGTAACCGATTATTATGCGATTTCTTGCGTCTACCTACGCCTAGTATAAATGATCGTCATATCTGATCGTAATTAGTGTGGCGATCGTTGGATTTGCGTTGCATTAGCGTTGACCATCCTGTGATATTGTTAACAATAATAAAGTGGACGATGTTTAATAATGTTTCTGGTGGAATAGAGTCTTGAACAGCATGGTTATAAGGTAAATTGTCTTTGAACGATTTTTATTTGTGAGATGATACGTTTGTCGAGATGGAATCACGAAGTAGCGACTAGTAATCGTTTAAGTTTTTTTTCGTCACTTTGAGAGGTACAAGTAGGTTTATGTGGTGGTTGTTTATCTTTAGAAATAATCTTGTTTGTGGAAAGAGGATTGGTTGGATACTTTTAGAGTCACGGGTGATGATTTGGTGAATAAAATAAATGAAGTGTTCTTGTTTATTTTTCGAAAAAATTCTTTCAATGTTTCTGCGCTGTCGAAGATTACACCTTTATCGTTATCGTCCGTGTAATCATTTGTCGTCAATTTTGCACAGACCATAAACTCTTAATTGGCCATTTTACACTCGAAAGCCTTAGATCATATCGACTATAGAAACTCGAGTCATGAAAGTTTGAAAATTAGTTGAAACAACTTTTTATAACTGTTTTAAATAAACGCTGAAAATTTTAAAGAATCCGGAAATCTGTCGAATGTGTCGGATACGCTGAATCTGTCGAACCCACCAAATCCTCATAATGACGTACCGTCAGCAATGGACACTGCACAGGCAGACAGTGGCGCCACAGAGCTTCACGACTCGAAGAAAACCGAGAAGAAGGAGAAAGAGTTACCAGCACACGTGGAAACCATTCAGCCGGATATTAATATCGCTTCTCATGGCGTTAGTACGAATATTGCCAAGCGTAATAAGAAAGAAAGTTAGTTATACTATGTATTTATCGTTTTTCTATTCTTTGAATTTATTCATTTATAAATATCTCATTGCTGCTGATGCTAGCAGAGAGCAAGCTGGTGCAACAACCCGCGGTCGTCAGTTTGATGTTGGGGGATAGACAGAACGAAGTAAGGTACTTTGAGGATGATATACGCAGTCTGAGAAACCAGCAGTTACTGTGTACGTGTTTAAATATTTTTTTACAATTTTTTGCAACATATTAAAAATTGGTTTTGAGGTTAATTAATTGTTTATAATATTTATTAATGTGTGTTGATTTCATTAGTGGTGAAAAAGGAGGAAATCGAGAAAATTTACGAGATGAAAAATTACGCGTATCTCCGGCCAGAACAGATGAAGAATTTGCGGTTGGTATCAAGATCAAAACCTACTCCTAATAATCCGACTGATATAAATAATCCACCTGTTCCCGCAGAGTCAACCTAAATCAATCGTCGCTTTATGCAGAAATAACCACTTTAACCTTTGTATTCGAATTTATTTGAAACGTAAAAAATAAACAATAAACATTGCAATCAAATACATTTACATTTACTCAAAGAAATTTCTTTTTATTTATTGCATGGGTTAGTAACTATGTCCACATTACTGTACAGAGCTGGTAAGTTGGTGTCAAGACGGCACAGGAACCAGGAGAGTAAGTCGCTAGCTCCACCTTCGATGCTCACCGTCACGGGATGAATTAGTAGATGTGACCGTTTTGACCAATAATAAAAATACGTGTGATCTTACTGTAAGTGGCTGTCCACTACACCAATGAGATCCGCATTCCTTCCGTCAGCCATCTTACCAGCTCTGTACACTAGATGACACCACACTCACTTCGTTTCAGTTGAATACGTTGTCATATTCCGACGCGGTTGTCTTAAACTCGTTTCGTATATTTTCCGGTAATAACATCGATTAACGTACCACTATGAAATAAAACTCGTAAATTCACACGTAGTTTTATTATCCTAACAAATCGTTCAGTTCGTGACGCGTCTCGGATTGTAAAATCTTCTTAATACTCTGTGAACCCTTCCTGTGATGAACTTCGTTTCGTGAGACACTTAACCTAACTGGTGCCGAACAGGGAACACGGAATCGTGACATAGTGACACAGTGAAACAACCTACATGATTAACGAATCATTATTCTAACTATTATATAAATTCGCTGCATGGACAAGCTTCGCTCTTTGCGTTTTCCAACCAA
>NW_017100231.1:7059660-7102218 GCF_001263275.1 Habropoda laboriosa
CAAGAGAGACGAATTAAATCGTTGACTGCAACATGTATTCTCACATTAAATCAGTCACCAATTTGATATAAATGTTATTAAAATTTTTATTTTTCCATTTTTATTGGTTTAGTGTTCAATGTTATTTATTACCTTAAATATATTAATATAAAATAGTCCATAGATGCAAAGCTATTTTTTGCCATTAATCGCGTGTCGGTTAAGAATTATCGGGGAAGAAAAATTCAATATGCGTAAAAATTACGTAGGTTAATGATTAGGGTTCAGAAAAATGTGAACATCGAGGGATTAATGGGTTAGAAATGGTCAGAAAAAAATTGACAAACCGTATCATCGAAAGTACTCGACGCGGCGTGTTTAACATGACTTAAAAGCCCTCTCGATCCTCGAATGCCCTGAAAAGACTAGCATGCATCGAGCTCGCTTAATCCATCGACACACCTGTCGAGGAGATCGAGAGGAGAGAACAGAGGTGGATGATAAGGTGGAGAACGATCGGCTAGATCGTTGGGGAGCGGACGCGTGTAGTTACTATAGACGAGCAGGCGAGCGTTCGTGCGAACTATCGACCCGCGGCGCATGCGTGCCTACCGGTCACGAACGCGGCCGCCCGCTCCAGCCTGGAGGCTGTTATTTTGCCGACGGGAACACGCCGGACCTTCGAATCGTACGGAGCCTACCTAATCATTCAAATCGCGGCCCGCCTAATCGCGGTATACGCAATGCCGCTGCCCATCGGTCTTCTTCTTCTTCTTTCTTCGGTTCCAGCCTCGACTTCCACGCCAATATAACGCAATAACGCGCCGGGGAATAATGCTAGATTGCCCTGCAGCCTGATTGCTCCGCGCTCGGGCCGGGGGAGCTTGCGTAGGTTAGGTAGGTGGCAGCTGCGTCATGCGGCGCTTCTGCGGTACGGTGGAACCTTCAGGTTGCACTTCCGGTACTGATTCTGAAGTTTCAGTGTTGTCTGTGACTCAGGGTGAGTGTTGGAATTTTTGGTTGGATTATTTGGTGATACAGGAATTGATTTTTAATTCGATTGATAAAGTTTTGAAAGTAGAGAACAGTGGAAAGAGATAATCAGTGATATGTTTGAAAGAATGTTAAGTTTCAAATAGTGATTGCATGGTATATTGTAAAATATGGAATAAGTTTATTGTTAGATTAGGTTCTTTTTATCTGATCCAAGTCGTACACGGAAATGGTAGAAATTCTTTTGAACGTAAGATTACGAACACGGAAATTCAAAATTAGAGACATTGGCGTTGAAGACACGTTTGAGCTACCTATTTTACATTTGCCTTTGAGGTTAGTCTGGTAGATTTGCATTAGGTAGATTCATGGTGTTTATACGCAAAATAGGGACGAAAATAGTACCGATGTTTCCTTTCTTATTTTATCTGCTCGATAGGTGACTATGATCACTACAATGAGCGAGTAACCAAGAAAGTAGAAATTGTATTATTGATGATTTCAAAAGTTATCCTACACTTCAACGACCTAGATTACCTAACATATAATTTCATGCTACGTTTCTTTACACTATCTTCGTTTCTTATTACCTTCTGAATAACTCATAACCGTCACTCTTCTTGGAAAATGAGTTCTGCAAAAAGCGGTGTGTCGCTGCAATAATTTCTAACCTCTGATGAGTGTACAATAGTGGGTACCCGACGCCGGTACGATTCTCAGATTAACTTCACGCAAAAACAAAAAAAAAACCTATATTCTCAACATTCGTCACCTATCTCATCAATTTTCTATTTAACGTAATCCACTCACGATAAAAAAACGAATAACGAGCACATCGAATCACTGTACTCGTTTCTCAACAGACTCACAACTGTCATGCGCAGAAATCGACGCGCCGGTAAGCCGCGCGCATGCGTAACGCGAAGAAAATTGCTCGTGGTGCATCGAGCACTCCCGTCGATGGCGTGATTACGTGGAAATCAAGAGAGGCGACGTTATCGTTCTACGATATTTGCTCGTCAGGACGTCCATGCCTCGATACTTTGTTTCTTTATTCGTGCTAACGGCTAACGGCTCCGGGGTAACGAGTTTCGCACGATCGACCAGCGATGATTTTCTGCACCGGGGAGGAATCGCGTGGCAATCAGCTGCCGCCGTCACTTTCGTCGATTTTTCTCCGTACAGAGTTTTCTTCTCCATGGGGGGACTAGAGCAATAGAAGAACGGAATCGAAGGTACCGTTCGATCCAATTTTTAGGATAATTTGTTGTGCAATCTTGAAGAAAGGAGGGGGAGATAATTGGAAGAGGAGATACGCGGTTAAGTAACCTGCGTGCACGGTGTATTAAGGCCTGGGACGTAGATTTGTTATAGCGAGGCGCGGGGAATTTGCCTGCTGCGATGTGTGTTATTTCGAAGAGGTTAGGAAATCGCGTTTGGAAGCGATTGAGGGTAATGAATCGGGTAATTGAGGCATAAGAAGCGAATTACCACCACGATAAGATTTGTTAACTTGTCTAATTCATGTGGTGCAGTAGTAGTCGTTTAAAGAAATATTTCGTTAATTATTTCAAACCATCTGTAAGTGTAATAAGTTTGTAATGGATCTTGTTTATTGTGTCTCGATTTTTCTTCTGGTACTCAACCTAACCTAACTGGACCAACACCTTGAGTAGTTCATTAGTCACTATTGAATTAATAATTCTTGCATTTTAACCCTACCGCCACATATATGAAGACGGACCAGATAAATGAAACAGCCTGTAGATTAATACGTCAAGCTAATCTAACCTCCAAAATTAACTTTAACAACGTCATTTCACACTTTTTCACAAACACAAATGTCGTTCGACTCTTTTTCTAAGAATGATAATTAATCAGACGTGGAATCGTCCGATATAAATTTTCACGTGTACAGAGGGCGTCATAAAGGTTCGTTCGCGGTGCAACAGTTACCGGACCCTGTCCCAGGGATTGGCATTGGTAGCGAACGCGCGATTTTATTTACGACTAGAACCGCTGACTGCTCCGGGTTCGCCTCCTCCTTGACCCTCTCTCCTCTTTGCGCGGGGGTTAGAATGATCCTATCTCGGCGGACGTGGCCGCGGATCATTCCCTCGCGGAGACTGGCTGCACTATAAAAGATCGCCCTATGGTTGTATATTACTCACGCCACCGTGTTTTCACTTGGCGCGGCGATCGCCGCCGATATCATAACTCCTTGTCGTACCGTCGTTCAACCAGCAAATCCGCCCGACGACTCCAGGCCCCTCCGCCTCTCTTGCCATAGAGATAGCAATTCCGATACGTACGGCAGCACTGTGTGTAACGCGAGGACGAATATCGCGATTAGATAAAATTTTCATCATGGCTGACCTTCGAGCGTGCGCGCGCACGCCTTTCGTCGGTAACTAAATTCGTGTACGTATTATACTAATAAAATATACCCGTGCATTATGAGTCGTTGGTGGTGTAGAAATTGCAAAAGTGCTGGGTGACGCACATAAAACAGGTCCCAAATTGAAAATACAGTTTTAAAGTTATATTTCTATTTCTGCGTATCGCACATGCGCATACGAGTTCGGTGAATGTTCACCGTACCAAGTAACACTGTAAAATTCTATTTTACCACTTTCTAAAATTGTAATTTTGACACTTTCTGGTTTCCTGGATTACTCTTACGACATTATATAGGGAATTTATCTTTTTTTTAAACAGTTGTCGTGTTATATAAAGGATGGGAATATGATGAATTATGATTGTGAATTTTATTAGAAAATGTAATGATTTTCATTGTGCAAGAGTCCGTGAAAATGATGTACATTGATTATTTGTCTAATATAGTCAACTAATGAAGGTTATGAAAGTACATATGAGACTAGGGTACTATGAAAAGTACATAAACTATAGTGAGTATCGAAAACTATGAAAGCTATATTTAATAATAAAAATTATAAAACTGCATCTTAGAAAATGTGTTTCCTTCTCGAAAAATTCGCGTACACAGCGTGCCTTGCTACAGAATACAGATTCGTTTATTTGTCATATGATACCTTCAAAGTAAACATGCAACTCTTGTGGCTCAAATATCCCAGCCACACCTGCTCGAGGTTCAGTTTTTGCGTTAATTCCAACTGTACCGGTTTGAAAAAAAATATTCGACGAGGTTTAAAATTGTTGAAATTGAACATGTATATATTACACATACTGTATCACCTGATAAACGTAATTTTATTGGCACACCCTAACACTGAAATGAAAATAAGACCGATTTCTAACCTCTAACAGTTCAGTGCAGACAGCAAACACGCTGTAGTGGCCGATAATCGTTGGCGGGACACCGAAATAGATGGTTTACAGCCTCCCTTAAATACGTCAACGTTTACGCGCGAATTCCCGAAAGTAAATCGACGAAGAATGTTTTCGTACGACGCGGAGGCCCGTCGCGAGGCGAAAAGCCAACTCAAACGCCGGGGGCCTACCAAAATCACCCGGTTATATTATTAATAACGCGTACATCGACTTTGTTTACGGTGTCGCGGTCTTTTACCATACCTCCCTTCGACGTGGAGCCTAGCCTGTTGACTCGTTCACGCTCTCTGGATGCTCTTAAACAACTGTTCAGAGCTTTGAACCGTACTTGCGAGTTTTAAAAGTGTCGTAAAGCTAATTGATCGTGTAATTTGTAAACGCTTGCTTAAACGCTGGCTCACTGAATCTACTTTATGTAGGTTTTAAAGCGAGGGGTAAGGATAGGTTAGGTTTCAAGTGTTGAGATTTGTTTAGGATTTTGATGATATGGATGATGTTTGTAGATGGAGGTGAAGAATGGAACATATGAAATATACATGCTCATTCATAAGTCAACAAATGTTTCATCAATGTTTCTTGTAGCAGTGACATGTTAGGAATTTAGTTTGATTTAACCGTCTGTAGACAAACTGTGTAGTTTGTCTCTAAGTCTAATTTTTTCACTGTTTCAAGCTTTCAAAAAATCTGAAAAAATTCTGGAATACTTATCCAACTTTCTACTACATTACACAATTGTTCGCTAAGTGAGATATTTAAAACTTTTCAATAAAAATCAAAATTCGTTTCGAAGATATACAGGAGTGAAATTTCACTTGGCTCATCAAAGACCCAGCTTGCCTACGAAAGGGTTAAGGGTGCATTTTATATATTCATTCAGCTACGTGTATTCAGCTCTCTCTTTCTTAGACCAAACATACTCCAGTCACACGATATCCCAAGAAATCACTATCAAAACTGTCAAACCAAACCCTATACCAAATCGCAATTTTATCGATCGCCAAATTCACCCCTCAAGTGAACCACTCGAAGCACCAGCAACAGAAGGAAAGAAAGAAGGAAAGAGTAGCACGAGCCGAGAGTTAGATTTGCAAGCGGAGGAGGGTTGGCCCCGCATGGGCTGTGTCGTGGCGCAAATCCACGGATCGACGTGTCAACGCGTCGGACGATTCTCCCCGCGGAGGTTGCGCGGCGGGGCAACCTGCGGTTGACGTCGATTAATCACGCGGCGGCCGGCGGCCGGCGTGCGTGCTGCGGGCAACGACGTGCCGGTGACTTGCAACTACGCCCGCCGCCTATCATATTAACGGGTAATTGAAAGATATCCGGCCGGAAAGCGGCACCGTGATTTTTTGTGATGTCACTACGAACGCTGTGGCCAATGATCAACCGGTGACTTGCACGCCCTACGCTCTATGGACAAGGACCTCAGAACCTTCTCAGACTGCAGACTTTACGCGACTGAAACAGAAGTTGCTCTTCACTTGGATGATTTTCGTGTCTGCAATTAAGAGCAGTATTGCGTTCATGATGGAGGCAATGAAGCTTCTCTGATGAATTGTAGATTCTGGGAAATTTTTGTAGGTTTTGTTGTAAATTGGTGATATTTTCAGTATATTATAGGTTTAAGTTTGATTTTTGTTAATAGACTCTGTTGAGGAATCAAAGTGAAACATGTTCGAACTGAATGGTTTAGTATAAATAGTATTGTGCATTAGGCCCACGCAGCCTGAATGGAAAGTGCTAATAGTTACTATAATTATATTATAGCCGCGGGATCTTATAGACACGTGTAAGACTGTTCCAAAATCAACACTTTGATTAGTATGTATTTTTCGTTGTTTACTCGTCTAAGTATAGTAGTACGGCGATAAATAACACTAAGACGAAAATATCTCGAGTCGCTATTATTTATCGAAATGATCGATGGTCTCGAACCTTTTACACTTGTCGAACTGTTATTCTTAAGCATCTTACATAACCTAAGAAGAAGAAAAAAAATTAATTGTAGCATGTTTAACGTTCTGCTAAAGAGGCGTTTAATAAGCTTAATTTTCCACGCCACGGTATATAAGAAAACAAAGAACGTAACGCGCGTTTCACTAGGTATTATGTAGGTATTATAAACGAAGAGATTAATTTAATTGTTTCAATGCTGTCCGGACGATCGAGCATGAAATCGCGCGCGTTAGCGTGAACAGCGAAAGTTGAAAACGCGTTCAACCGGTAAATTGTAATTTCAATATACCATTTTAGTCTCGTGGTAATTCGATCCCCCCTTTTTATTCATCGCTAACCGTGTCAAATTATCTCTGTGATCTACGAAAGTAAACACAGAATTATCCTTCCTTTTTTTTATTTAGAAATGTATGAATGAGTATAGAAATCATTTTTTACGCACTATAACCTTCAAACTCAATATGTGACGTACTGTATCTCGTAAACGAGGTCGAATAGGACATAGGTTGATATGAACTTTTTTTTATATTTTTTAATACAATACAAATATTTTTAATACAATTTCCGACCTGAGTCTAATGGCGCGTCCACACTTGTCAGAATTGTTGGCGAACAGCTCGAGTTACAAAGTAAACGATGTTTCACTTTCTGAGCGAACAATGTTCGCTGTTTAAGATCCTGAAATTATCCACACTGTTATGGATAAAACTTATATACAATCTTTCTTTTTCCACCTATACTCTATCTCTCTTTCCTCCTGCCATAACCTAACCTCCAACAGTTCTTCTTTTTATCGCTCTCAACAGTTTCAAGGAAACAATACTTCTAATCTCCCCCTCCTACGTTATCTTTCCGTGCTTTTCGCTCAGGTACGAGTTAAGGAACCCCTCCTCGATGCTCCTCGAAAGCGACACCACGTCCCTCCATAAATCGTTCAGCAGCGCCACCCTCCTGCAGGAATCATGGGAAACGACAGCGGCTCGTGGTGTCACTGGCGCGAGGACCGTGGGGTGGAAAGCACCGTCGATTTCGTGCCTCAGTCGAATTAGTCAGGGCATTTAGCAGGCCGCTTCTTCTCGTCTCCTCGTGGTTCACGCGAACTCAGAGTACCGGGAATAGGAGGCGATCGTTCTACGACCAATTTAGGCGAGTTTCGTCGCCTTAGGAATAGAATACAGTTGTCAGCTGAACGACTAGAATTTCGTGGATGGCCGATGAATCACTTTCGATTCATTTCGAAGGAAATAACATATTTTTAATACTGCAGATTTTTTCCAATGCAAAGTGTTGTTCAAAACTTAATACTTCGAAAAAATTTTTAAATTTTGACGATAAAGTTTTGGTGTGATGTTAATGGTTAAAATTGTGTAAAAGAAATCCAATGGGGAATTCGTTCGTAATTTATTTTTGAATGGACAAAAGGATCAGGTACACGAGACTCTTTTTTATTTATAAAAATTTCTACAATAGAAAACTTTGTGTACAGGAGAGTTTTATAAGAATATTCCAAGCTTTGCAATACTTCCATCTTTCTCGATTCTCCTTTATAGTTCATCGAATTCACCCGCAAGTAAGAAGAATTCTACTAATCATTCTCTCGATTTACTTTCGGTTGATTTCGAGGACAGAACGATCGTCAGTCAGAGAAAAGAGAGGGGTGTCAAGTATAAGACGATTGTATCGAAGTTTCCGCGGCACCGCTGTTCGAAATTATTTTCTCATTAACGCGCCGACGGACGCAATAACGCCGTTCTCATCTCTCCACGCAGCCGGCGACTCGCGAGAATTAATTGTGCTCGTGACGAACGTTCGATCGTAATCGAATTCTCCCGATGATCGAGCGTTTCGGCCTTGATTAAACCAACCGTCCCCAAAAAATCCACAATAATTATCAATATGTTGTATCGGTTTATATTCTTATTATATCTTCGAATTTTCGTTTTGCCCATGACTTTAGCACAATAGCATCGTACGAAACCTTTGATATTATTTAATTATTTATTTAACCTACGGCCGTATAATAACGAGTTAGAGCTCGTGCCACAGATTTCGGTCAAGATCTAAAAAAAATTAATTTTAACTCTAATTTTTTATTTAATTTATAAAACTGAAGATTGCCAAATTTAATTAATCCACAATGCATTAGCTTTTCTTACTAGTAAATAGCTGACGCTTAGATGCATAGTCAGGAAAATAAATCACACTTGCAGGGGTTAATTAATTTTACAAATCAAACATTTCATGGATAAAATAAAATTCAATTAATTACAATCTGACAATTTCCTTATTTCTCAGTGTGTTCGCAACGAACGAAGTTTGACTTAAACCGTGAAATATTATGAACAGTGTCTAAATGAAGGTAGCCAGCTGAAGTCACAAAACGCAAAAACCTTCGTATCAAGTTCAAAGGAGGCGTTTTCCTGGTGAAACGGGCCGTAACATATTTCAGAAGGTAACAGCATCGCGGCGTAGATCTCACGGGTAGTCCGGCTTCTGCAAACAAGCGGGGATGTTTTGAAAGAGGAAGTTGGTCGATAACGTGTCGTCGGAACGGCGTTCACGGCACGGCGCGGCGGTGGTTCCGTGCACGTGTTCAAATCGGTATTAAGCGCATCGACGGCGCGGCGGAACAGTGCCAAGAGGCGAAGTCAAACAGACGTTTATCTAATGTGTAATGGCATAATTTGCGAAGGGGCTTAATCACATCAGTGTTACTTGGCCGTCCAGCAGAGTGGAATAAGCTGATCGTGTCTCAGACTTACTTCCCTATGCCTTGCCGTGTTCCCACCGCTCACCCGTTCGTCCGTGCCACCAAATTGCATTAAACCCGTCAAATTATTAGCGGCCCGCGAACCGTGATTAATCGCGAGTTTGCCAATTTTAAACAACTACCGTTGCAATTGTGACACGTATTTTGAACACGAATGATCGCGAATTTCGAATTTGAAATAAAAATTTTCAGTTTAACTCTTGGATTTCGAATTTTCAGTTCGAATTTTGAATTTGAATATGAATTTTGGATTTGAATGTAAATTTTCAGTTTGAATTTTGAGTACGAATATGAATTTTCCATTTAATTTTGAAATTTCGATTGTGCATTTAATTAACTTTATAAATTCCTCATTCGAGCAAACCTAACCTCTATCTACACACTTCATCTTCCATGTCACCGCCCGAAAATCCCCCAAAAACCCAATAAGAGACCCGAAAGCAACAGAAACAAAACAACTCGGTCACTTAAATATAGCCTTTTATCGAGCCACCCATATTCATCGAGCGCACCACACAGAAAGCTTCTTTTATCCCCCCCCCGAAACTCGGTCCAGTAAACAAATTGTTCTCCAAACGAGCCAGCAAAAGCCCACGTTCCCCGAACTCAAAGTTAGTAGCGTCCCCCTGGTGTGTCGTTCCTATAAACAAGTCGTCGTTCGGCGTTGAAATAACGCCAGCTGTTGGCAGCGTGCCTCTGTTGACATAACTTTGACAAAGTCGTTGACAAAGTCTTGGTTGCGGCGCTTTTTACGAGACATGGGCCATTAAGGCCCGATAAATCTGCCTTACCGAGCATCGTCGAGCACTATTTTCATCCGGCGTGAAAACATCGTGCTTTTCTACCCTTTTAATCTCTTTCTCTTTCTCTCTCTCTCTTTCTCGTTCGTGGCTGATTTGTACGGCTGTTTGTCAACCCGGTGGCCACCGCGAACAAACAAACGTTTCAGTGCCACCCGTTAGTGACACACGACCGTCCAAGCAGCACGCGCCTTCCTATGCGACGATTATTAATAGCCCTGCTCTCCGGCAGACTCTTTCCTACTACGCGACCTCAGGGATGCATCGAGCGAGATATCATCTCGAGCGTTGGCTGCGCCCGGAGGGAAAAATTTTCGGGGTGCCGGGTTTCAGCCGATGCTTGTCGCTGTGAACGCTGCCTGGCGTTGTTTGATCGGAATTTTGTCGAGGAAGAGAATGTTACGAAGGATTTTGAATTTTTTGCTTCACTGGTAGTTTTAAGGAACTTTTTTTTTTTTTTTTGTTCTACAGGGTATCACATTTCGTTGGAAGGAATTTTCATACAGCGATGAGTGATGGATTTAATGTGAAATTTAAAGGAGAACTGACGAACGGTCAAATTTGAAATTCAAATTCAAATTGGAAAATTGATTTCAAAATTCGAGTTATTTTTTAGTTGGTTGGTAGTTTTAAGGAATTTTTTACTCTACGGGGTGTTACATTATGATGTCAGGAATTTTCTTACAGTGATGAATTTAACCAGAAATTTGAATTCAAAATTTTTATTTAAAAACCAGTATCAAAACTAAAATGTAAAATTTAAACCGAGAATTTTAATTTGAAATTCGAACTCAAAATTCTGATTTTTAAAATTTAAAATAAAAACAATCATTTTCAAATTATAAATTCGGAATATTTCTACTACTCTCGTCATTCGGTTTCACTTCGTATTTTGAAATTGCTGTGTAAATTTGTAAGCGAGGGGGAACGAAGAAAGTTGGTCCGTGAGTGGGTTAACGCCTCGGAAGTTAAAGCTCCATGTGCTTTAGGCGCCGAGTCATAAGTATGTCGCCACGGAAAGTGAGTTTCGCTCGTACATCACGCGGAAGTGGATGACGAGTGTTCCCCAGCTTTCCAAAACCATATGCTATCATTGATCTAAAATAAGGCTAAAACCGTGTAGCTCGTCTTCCTAACCCTCGTTCCACCGAACTAATTTATGATCTAACCGGCGACGCGACATGCCAAACATCATGTGGGACGCGAAAAAATTATGTCGAACACGCTTTTTTCTGAACATCCACCACTGGAATAACAGCCTAACACTATATGCACGATCAGTCCAATGAAAATAAAATTTTGTATACATTTCATAGTTGAAACAAAATTTTACACAATCAACCAAAAGATGATTCCTTACGAAAAAAAATTAGTTAAAATTGCAAAATAAAATTTTTCTCCTGAAAATGGAACGTTTTTTTATAATTTGAATTTATTTTTTCATAAGAAATCACTTTACAGTTATACCATGATTACTGCGACATTCAAAACTTTATTAAATAAATTTTTATACCCAGTGATCGTGATACAACCAGCCAGAAGAGGATTCGTTACGAAAAACCTAATTAAAATTGCAAAATAAAATTTTTCTCTTGAAAAGGAAGCCTTATATGCAACATTTTTTCATAATTTCAACTTATTTCTTCATAAGAAATCTCTCACATTGTACCATGATTACTTCGACACCAAAAATCACCTGTCAACTCCGCCATTTTTGTTAATAGAACATGGCCGACGGTTTGCAACAGCGCGACCCCACGGACTGTTCGCCAAGGAAACTCATGAGGAAGATCGAGAGCTGCATCTTCAGGTAAGAGGAAGACATATATGAAGGAAAAACGTCGGTGAAGGGAATCGAATCGATCGAGATCGGTTATACACATAATTTCTCGAGAAAAAGGGGGTTTGAAGGGTCGAGGATCGTTGACCATACTCGCAGCCTAAAGGCATTCGTTGATTAGCAACCGAGGAGGGATTTTAATTAGCTGCGTTTGCTCATCGCAAACACCGGCCAATCTGGCTCTCATCGCGCGCTTCTGTCCGTCGGTAGCGTGATTTCAAAGTAAAAATTACGGCTGGACGCTTTGACTGTTCATCATGATAGGTTAATATAAAGTTTTCTCGTCGAGTCTACCTGTTTTATGGACTTGCAGAGAAGTTAGGGAAGTCAGTACTTTGTGATGGACGATTCTAGAAAATCCATTTTTTTGTTATTGGGAAGAATTAGTTTTATTTAAGTGCTTAATTGGTCGTTGAGTAGGCTATTTTCTTATTGAGTGTTGCTGTTTTAATAGGGATTTCATTTGGAATAGAAAGTGAAATTTTTTTTAGAATTTTATTTGTACCAATTTGTACCATAACCTTAACTACAAATGTCATTTAATGTTATAATACAATGTAACTATTTCAACAGTATCTAGCCACACATACAAAATCATGTATCTATCACAAGTAATCTTACAAAATCACTTTGTGTCTAATTGAAACGAGGAAAATTCCCATTTTGTCCTCATATGCTTAGCACGGTTACAAATCGTCAACCGACCACGAGAGACCTCCACATTTGATTATTTTTAAAAGCACCCAGAATAAAGTCTCCAAGTCGTTCAATCATCCCATCCATCCCGGTGATCGCGACTCGTTCTCCACAGGGACAAGAACCCTTTGACACGAGCAAGCTCATTACGATCGAATTCCTGACGCTTACGAACACTCGAGACAGCGACACGGTCGAAGGAGACATGCGCAGTAGAACGGCGCGATACTGGGGTGGGGAGAAAAAGTGTCCATCGGCCGGTATTTCTGGCGCGTTAGGGCCCGCGTCACACGCGCCGTGACAAATGAGACGTTGTCGTACGTTTGTTCAAATTACTGCCGGCATTCCGCTCGCCTGGCCACTCAACGAGCTTTGAAATATTACCCTCGTCACCTCTAGCCGTTTCCTGGGCCCGCGAAAAACCGCCTATAACGGTCGTCGATCCTCTTTCCGCTTTTTGTCACGTTACAATGTTAGTCGCCAGTCGCGAAACGCGCTACTGAGTTCTTGCTAGCCATAAAATACTCTTCTTTTGTGTACAGGCTGATTCAGAAGTGTCACACATAGTGTCTATTCTCCCTATTTACGTAGTTAAACTGATGTTATCGAAGAGTAATTAATATTAGTGTGTTTTATTGGTAGGTTGAAAATTGACAGTTTGCATCTTTAAGGTTAGGTTGCTGTGTGTTTGCGTTTAAACTCGGAGAGCACATTTAGGGTATTTATTACAGAACTGACCTATGCACAGATAACATTTTGCGAGCTTGTGTTTCGTTTTCATTTCCAAGAAGTCGCTTGTGATTTTATTATGACAACAGTGAAACTTTGAACTGTTGCAAGTATCCAAAGTGACATTTAACATTCGTATAACGTTTATATAACCTTTGCAAGTAACGTAAGAAAGTTTTTCACGTTTGTTGTGAATCATCCTGTATACAGTGCTAGTTTTAGTCGCACGATTCGTTCACGTTTGCGATTTGACACGAGTACGAAGCGTGACTGCTTTTTTCTTTGGTGCTTGGTGAGTAGAAAAGTGTGTGGGGGGTAAGTCATCTAGGATGGACTGGAATTTCAGATCTTTCTGCTGGTTTTAGTGACACTAGAGTGAGATAGAAAAGAGATGGCTTTTGCGAAATTTTATAAGACATTACATATGTTCAATATTCGATAAAAATATGTCAAAATAATGGGAAAATTACATTTGCCAGATCTCACCAGATTAACCTATAGAATTAAATCACAAAACTAAAAAAAAAAGGAAAAAAATAGAAATACATACCATCTAAAATTACATTTCATCTCGATTGACCATAATCTCCACGCGAAGCCGGATAAAGAAGCAACAGTGGAGAGGAACCCACGGAGTAATTCCTGTCCATGACGAGACGCGTACAGATTACAGCGTGACGCGATGTCAAGAGTCATCTTTCGTGATGCTCGTGTTTCTTGTCGGCGACAAGTAATCTGGAATCAATTTCTAGCTCTCTTGCTGCTAGCCCTAAGGAACTCCGCCACGTCCATTGAGAGTGAATGAGTCTCTCTCTCTCTCTCTCTCTCTTCTTCTGTGTGTGTGTGTGAGACAGAGTGTCTCTCTCTCTCTCTTTTTCTGTGTGTGTAAAAGAGAGAGAGTCATGGGGGACGCGACGACCTTTTTAGAGACGGAGGATCATTAATCAGCCGGTTTTTAGCTCGAAATTCCCTCGCGCCTAGTTTACAAAACGAGGGTCGTCGAAATCGCCCCGTCACCCACGACAAGGGTGCTGCTTTTTGTACTTTCACCGAAGACCTGCCTTCCTCCTCCTCGCGCGATCGCTTCAGGTACGTGTAATCTCGCTTGTCTCACGCGATCGACTTGTTCTCGATTACACACGCGGAAGTGTATGTTTATATTTTGAGAATTAACCCTCCGTACACAAACATATTTTCTTACACTCCATAGGTCTAATTTTTTTACTGTTCTAGGATTTAAAGAAATCTGAAAAAATTCTAAGTTACTTATCAAAGTCTATATTGCATTATACATTATATTTAATAATGTGTTAAATGAAAAATATTGAGATATTACATATACTTTCTATTTAACAACCCTCAGACTTGTATATTGAAACTAAAGTTACAGTCAAAGTGAAAGTTTACTACAAACAGGTCTCGTTTTTGTAATATCTTAACCATAACCTACACATAAGGGGTTAATGATATTTCTCAACGATACAACAGTATTACCAACAGAATAAAAAATACATTTTTGCATTATAACAATATTTGACCAACCGCATTTCTCAATTCCCCCATTTCGCCTAACAAACACTTCAATCAATCAACATGCCACAATATGCACAAAAATTTAATAAGCTATAGTCCTTTGAAAAATCTTCCACCCCATTGTGTGTCGTTTTTAATAAATAAGATTCTCATTCGATAAACACCTGTACGCGATATCTCTGGCCCAAGATCTCCAAGGTGTACGTTAGATACGTATCGGTATAGTCTACTGACAGCATTGACATTTACTTCCATTGCTGGTGCATAAGTAAGACAAACGTGGTCCATGTGTTCGTTCATGGGAAAATCTGTCGATTTCTCTCTGTCTTGTGTAAACTACATAATAGAGGTCGTGTAGAGTGTTGATTTAAAAGGTTGTTTCTAACATTCATCGCTCCCTTGTTTTAATACATAATGTAACGTCTGTTTTAGTACTGCTCGTAAGTTTCAACTGGTACCTATACGCATTGGGAAGAGTGATTACTCGTTTTCGTACCTCGTTTGCATACATTTGCATTATTCGTTGCATGTCATTAGCTGTTTTAATCGCGTTTCGTTGTGTGTAACACATTTAACCCCCTTGTTAGAGCATGTTTGTTTTGGTGTTTTAGGTTAGGTGTACGTGTGTATTAAGGATTTATTGCTCTGACTGTTGTGGTAGCTGGAAAAATGAGGTCAGAATTTTTATTTCTTGCAACTGTTATCGCTGTTTCAATATACAGGGTGGTTCGTTTATCTGTTGCATTAAATTTTACTAAAGGACATTTCGATATATTCTGTTCTAAATTCATTTCATAACAAATGTAACCCATTTGGTCGTGTCACTTACTTACAAATCGAGCAAACATTCCAACAGAAGGGGCAGATTTTTGTTTCCCAACCTCCATCGATCAGTCGCTGTAATTGATACCGCCTCTATGAGACGAATGTTAATACGTTCAAACATAAAAAAAACTCGAAAACAAATTGAATCATCAGAGTTGCATTCGTGCAGCAGAAGGTTGCCAAGAGATTTCTCGACCTTGTTCTTGTAATTAAGTCCTTCAAACATTCATTTTTCTTTCGAAATTAACCTCGTTAGACCGTAAAACGTATACGACGCGCGATCACGTGACACTACCGATAAAACATGGCGGCATGTCTGCTGACAGCATGTAATATTGTAGAACCCACCTGACAGAGGGATTCAGCGCCCAAAAATAATAAAAAAAGTTCATGTAAACGTGTTTCCTACTTATCCTTGTTTCTGATTTATAAAGTATTTTGTGTTGTAATAATTTTCTAGACGAAATTGGTACCACTGTCATGCGTACGATGTGCTCGACTATTCTGTGTAACTTTCGCTGAGGCGTTCAGTTCGTTTCTTCAACGAGAATTAATTTCAAAATTATGGTGCGAAAAAGGAACGTAATTATGTTTATTAAAGGAATAAAATGGTATTTATTGAAAATTATCATTATTAATAAATATATTGCAAGAGAAAGTATAATTTTTAACGAGAAGTTTTCTTATTACACGGGCTTGCTTGATCTCTGCGCTCGAATCTATTGGATTTTTACTTGTCAGAACGTTGAAAATCTTTCGTTTATGAAAGGAATATTGGCAACGTTGAAGTACTTCATTGTGCGCTCGAATCTATTGGATTTTTACTTGTCAGAACGTTAAAAATCTTTCGTTTATGAAAGGAATATTGGCAACGTTGAAGTACTTCATTGTAGAATTGAATAACGTTTCCAATAAATTTGAGTGACAGTTAAAATTATCGAAAGAGTGACAAGACCAACAACATGACGTCTGCAGATATATTATACTTTGAAATGTGAGGTTAACCGTTTCGAGCATCTCCTGTGTAGGTAATCTGACACCGTATAATATAACACAACAGTCGCTGTATATCGTAAACAAGCCCAAACGCAACGCGTGTTTACTTCAACTTTTTCGACCTTTATCCATGTTTGACGTGAGCTTCACATATTATGAAAAAGCCTGTATATGAATAAGCCTATTAATAAAATTTGATAATTTTTATTAATTCTTTACGTGTCTTGGTCACCTAAGCGAATTTTCTTCTATGAAACTATTAACCCTACAGACATGATTCTTTTTTCATTTTACTGAAGAGAGTTCAAACATTCCGTGTATATTTTTTTTCTCAACACAAATAGCTACATTTGTTGCTACATTACTCCAGAAATTACGCGAAAGGTATGAGGACTGGATAGAGCCGTTTTACATAGCGGTCGAAGCGATTGCCGCGGCGGATTACGGCTCGATTTTGCGTATTAATGTTCGTTTCCACCGGCGCGGCGCATCGGGCGACGCGGAAAAATTAGAGCGATTTGCGGTCGAACGGAGGTTCCGAGAAAAACTCAGCTGAAATCGAGTTTCAGCCGAGTAATACCAACCGCAAATCGTTTTCATTTTTTCATTACGTATCGAGCAGCGACTGTAGCAAACCTGCGTAGAGCTAACCTAACCTCTAACTCATTCAGAATCGATATCTCGAAAGCGTATTTTTTTTCGTCTCTGTTGCAACAGCAAAAGTCGAACACACAAAAGAACGAAGACACGCGGTACAGAAATAAAATGTTACAGTTTTCGTTCGAATATTGTGTACGAACACGCATCCATGGCTATAAAATGTCTCAAGTTCGTCGTTTTAACCCTGTGAACAAGCGAATCGGTTCTCCGTGGAATAATTAACGTTCGTTTCAATGTATCAATTACCAGCAATTGCAAGTCGTGATCGTATGCGCGATGGAGTAATTATTTCATGACATTGTAATTAAATTCTTCAACTTTACTTCGTTTCCTTTTTTCCATTCCTTTTCTCATTGAGGTTCGACGATGATATTAAAAAGTATAGCTCTCTCGCGTGCATCGATTTGGAGAATTCTTTTTTTTTTAGGTTAATGTAGATTGTAGTGTACAGATGTTTGAAAAAAAAAGGTAATTATACAAACATGCATTAAGGAGTATAATTAAAAGGTTAATATTACAGCAGGTTTGAGATGTTAGTGTAAATTGTCGTAATGACGAGGGAATTGGATTAAGGAGAATAAATGCGAATAGAGAAACTTTATACGGCGCAAAAGGTGTACATTATATAAATTGATCAGTTGTTACAATTGAGACTTTCATTTATAAACTTCTTTATAGAAAATTTTCGTTAGGTATGCACAAAATTCTGATCACTTTTTAACAATGAATAGCACTTCGAACTGTAGTCACGGTGACATCTTATTTATTGCGTGTGACGTAGTTAGATATGCGCAGTACGAATGCGCAGAAGTTTAGAGCTGAGATGACGTATTACATTACAACCTGTCGTATTTTAAGTGTCACTGTATTTCAACATAACCAATGCAACTATCATCTATAAACAGAAAAATACAAAAAATTGACAATTCAGGTGTATTTTCTAGTAATGAAAGATTAATCAAAAGGTGTAATATGAATGTCGCTTAAGCGGCATTCTTCGCGTGAAGATCAGTCGTGTCTCTTACGTGTACAACGTTCGGTGGATCGGTTTACACAAATCGAAAAAGTCGTACGCCGCGTCCAGGGGTCTAGCCGTCAGGGATAAGGACTGAAATAACAGAGACGCATTAGCGTCGCTTTGATCAAAGTGCGAGGAAGCCGTCTTCGACTGGGACGGCGGCGGGATAGAGAAGGAGAGAGAGGTGAACGAGGGAAAAAAAAAGACGAAAATAGGGAAGCCACCCAGGCTGTCGTGGTCGTGAGTTTAACGCGTACGTTAATGCTTGTCGGCCAGCCTGGACCTCGTCCTCTATAATTAGCCTGTATTGTGTTACTCGCGAGCGGATTATTGCGCTCATAAACCGTTCATAAAGTTTTTCGGTGTGCGCGACGCTCGCGTTTGTTGTTGCTCGTTACCACGCGAACCTCCGCGCGCAGACCTCCTGCCTGTCGCCTCATGGGAATCTGCCGGAAGATCGTTGTCATTTTGCTCTGTCGACTTAGGTTACTGACATATGTTCAGTAATTTGTAGCAAATATACCGAGCACTAATGATTCTCAAGAGAGGTTAGGATATGAAAACAAATAAATAAAATGTAGACTATAATATTCTCATGTTTGTAATGCTTGTAATATTCTTTTTTTTAATATTCTAAGTAGGTACAGCTGTTTATAATGAAATAAATAATGGATGGTTATTACATTGAAATAGTAGAAAGAAATTTAACTATATTTAATAAAATAATGTTCACTGTAGTAACTACATGTATATCCTCAAAAATTTAGCAACGTTGTTGGAAACCTACCTTTAACAGAGAATCAATACTTTGATAAATGTTTAAACGGTGATTAAAAACATTCCATTTCAATTTTCATTTAACAATATTGTTTTCTACGAATAAAAATTTCGATAACGTTGTATATACACTATGCAATAAAATGAGAGAACATATGCAGAGGAAATAAGAATTTTATTAAAAAACAAATGTTTCGTTCTTTTGAAATTATGCATTCTTCAATTTCTGCATTTAATTCTTCTAGGGAATTAAATTGTCTAAGTTAAACAATAATGTGTCAAAGTTCTCTATCGCGCCGTTACTATAGTTCCTATATCTAAGAGAGAACAGCTCGACTACGAGTCGACCGCAAGTGACGAGGTTACAGAATGATACTTTGCGGACGTTCGTACAAGATCACGGATACTTTTTGCCCCGGCGGTTATGCACGACCGGGCATGTGCGCCACGCGCCTTCGATCCAATTTAGAAGGCTCTCTCGTTTGCCCCCCTGCTCCTATCTCTCGCGGTGATCCTCTTTTATTTGACTGACGGCCGCCGTGGATAACGGTGAACGCAGCGATCTACATTTTAACCCTTAACGGTCCGATCCGTTTCTTTCGTTCGAGCTGCCCGCGAATTAACGTCCGTGGGATCCCCCGTGACGTCTCTGGCTACTGTACACGGTGCAAAGTGATACGTGGAAAATGTTCCAGTTGCGTAAACGTAGATTTCTGTTCTTTGTTCAAGTTAAAACATTTCAATTAGAATTTGCATTTAGAATATAAAGCTTTTTTGTGACAGGTTATTTAAATTAGACGTTCCCTCGAAGCAAAATGTCCACGTCTTGATGAACTAATAAGCTATTTTGGATTTTAGAGGTTAAGTAATTTTTATTTCCAAAGTAAAGAACATTGTACCGTTCGATTTTTCAATTTTAACTTTATGTATATTAGAAATGACACTCTGTGTAAGTACATGGAACAGTACGAAAGAGCGAATTGCGTTTATATTCTTGCCTATACACGTACATGCACACGTATACATATTACACGTCCACGTGTATTAGATTTCGTTTGAGCGACGATGCGATAAATCGCGCATGCGCGCGGGAACGAACAGAGAAAGTCGTAATGAGACTCGCCGGCGTAATATTATAAGTGCGCGCGGCGTATAAATTAAAGCCTACTTACGGGGCAATAACGACTCGAATACAATTCTGATTACGTAATTATCTCAGAGAGACCTTGCTGTCGGCCGTGGTGGAACTAGGTAGAATAGAGCAATAAATTTCGACGAGCTTCAACGGAAGTTCGTTTCCCTTTTCCTCCTTAACGCGTACACACACCGCTTACTACCTAACCTATCGCCAACCTCTCTCTGCTGCACGATGCGCGCGCAGCTGCTGAGAGTGAAGATCCTTCGTGAAAGCTCGTTAATTGCTTCGTTGATTCGTAGAGTAATGTGTATTTGATTCTCTCGACGCGAAGCGATATATTTTTCTATTATTCCTTACGTGAACAATCTGTTTCCATAATCTCCCAAAATAATTACAACAAAAAAGAAGTATACGATACAAAATTTACAAAATATGTATATATACAGAGTGGTCCACGTAATTTGCACATTTCGAATAACTTCTAAAGAATTACTTCGCTGTTTTTTAATTCTCATTACTCGTGCCTCGAATCACACACAATCATTGTTATGCTAATTTAACCATTGAAACCCTCACCCTTATTAAATAATCACCAGTCAAAGTAAAATCATGTTCTTTTCATTAACTATATACCTAAGGATGTAAAGTTAGAAGCAAACGAGATTCGAATGTTAAATACGAGGCAACATGTTCCCATGACAAAAATGGATTTATACTTCAATTTAGATTCGAAAATCCCATAACTAATTCGAAAGCAGTCGGTCGAGACTCGGTTCAGCTTCGTTACGTAACTGCATTGCAACGGGGTGAAATATTCGTTACATAACTGATAAGCTGGTGCGAGCGTTCTTGCGTACGCTGAAAAGAAGCTCCCGCTTCCTCGCAACGCACGCCAGCTTAATATCGCGTGAGTAATTGAGGTGAATACCAACAAGTTCACTGAGCGATTATTTATCCGCAAGAACGATCGTGCATATAGGTTGAATTGGATCTAGCCATGGTTGGCGTGCGGACTCGATTCGCTTTTTACGTATCTGTTTCGTTGTCGATTTATTGTTACTCGTTTCAACGCTGTCCTTTTTTTTTCTCGAGGAAAATTTCATTTACATTAATAAACGAAGTTGTAATCGCGGTATTCACGATGTGAACTTCACACGGGAAAAAAGATAAGTAATCTTCTAACTCAGACATTTTGCATCGTCACACATTTTTTTACGTAATTCTATATTTGAACGCAACTTTTCAACTTTACTGCAGATTATAACATAACCTCAAAATAGTTCCTTACGCGTAACCGTGTTTCTACACGATTTTATTCCACGAGTGTGGAATCGAAACGATCGTAAAGCAACCGAGCCTTGCAACTAACCTGCCAATACAACACCATCAAGTTCATTTACGTTATCCATTAAAACGATAATATTATGTTTCCACTCGTACACTTTCCCAAACGGACCTTCCATAAACGCAAAACGCCACGTAGTTACGTCATCACGTTCGCAATAAAAACAGGAAAAAATACAAATTGAACAAGAGACAGATACACGGTTGCACTGTCCGAGAGGAAAAGATGAGGGAGACATTTACGCATTCCACGCGCATGCGCGTCGAGTATCGTCCATGCTGGACATCCTGTAATTTCGCGCGATAAATTAACGCTGCGACATTAAACAGTGTAAGTTACGAGCTATGGAGTGTACATGTCGTATTGACATTACCTGCTGAAATTAATACTTTGTATTCGGTATACGTTCAACGTTGGTTATCGCGGTGTAATTATACGCGACTGGTTTGAAGAATAATTACGGGATTATTTAGCGGCGTTAAACGAAGAAGAGACCGCTGGGAAATGATTTATCGGGCCTTGACATAGAAATGCTCGTGATAGGTGTAGTTGACGTATGCACGTGGAGTTTTGTACACTGACGTGGTTGATATTATGTTAATTATCGCGTTAACACGTTTCTTATGCGTGCGGAAAGTGAACGTTCTAGTGGAAGTGTTAATATAAGCGGAAAAGTTAGGTTAGAATATTTAATTAAGGGAAAACGATTAAGTTGAATTCATGATTTCTTTTTATCTTCTTTGCATACGTGACATTCAAATGTTTTTAATACGTATATTATAAAGAAAGCAACTTAAATTAAAAAATTTGTCTACTGACATAGTTGATATTTTTCAATACTATTAACGTAGCTTTAAATGTGCCACCCTGCATCTGTCTCATATTACAGTAAACGTACTTAGAATTTAAATAAATCCTAATTGACGATGATAAAGTATAATGAAGTATAATGAAGGATGTAAAGAAGATTTAAGAACCTCCTTTCGAATAATTCAAGTATCATACAGAATTTACAAAACGCCGATTTAATAGAGCGAATACGTGCAAGGTATAGGAACACGGTTGGTGGTGGTAATACTTGGTAGAATCACAATAGGATAGAGTTACACGATGAGGGAGACGAAAGCAATTCATTAATCGATATTACGCTGTTCAATGTAGTAGGTATATCAGAAGCAAGGGGTTGGAATTGAAATTACTCGCGTACATACCTTTTGATGATCTTCTCAACGCCCTCTGACTTATTTTAATAACCATAGGGCCGCTAGGGATATTCATTGTCCCAATTTTGGTCAGTGATTTTTATTCGACATAAATATAAAATCTACATTATTCGACATGTTCCTTTAATTCACAAAAATTCTTTACTAAACCTTTCCAAAAAAATTCCAGCTTTTTTCAACTATTCACTCGAACCCATCAACTTAAGAAACATATATAGGGTGTTTCAAAAGTATATCTACATTTTGAAAGCCTGAATTGCCTCTAATACAGATTATTTCTTGACGCACTTTGACTGAAGCGTTTTCACTTCCCTCAAAACCGACATAAAAATTTTGCACATTATACAGGGTGTTTCAAAAGTATATCTACATTTTGAAAGCCTGAATTGCCTCTAGTACGGATCATTTCTTGACGCACTTTGACTGAAGCGTTTTCACTTCGCTCGAAACCGATATAAAAATTTTGCACATTATATAGGGTGTTTCAAAAGTAAACACGGTAAAAGCTGAAAGCCTGAATTGTCTCTAAAACATTCCAACACTTCTATATTTCTTTCAACGAATCTCTTCAATCCGTGCAGCACGTACCTCCACTTTCAAAACACCTTGTACACCTGGAAAAATTATTCCGGTAGTGCGTGCGTTAACGCTGGGGCCACGATAACAGGTAAGCTCGTTAAGCTTGTAGCTCCAGCGGAGAATGACAGTTAGAGGCCCGTAGGAAGCGTGTGTTCGCGGGTAATAAAGTCGCCGGACGTCCACCAGCCAGAAGTGGGTTTTGTCCTGTACCGATAATGGCGGCACTTCATCAAGCTTCCTCGTGTTCTCGACCCTTCTTCCTACGGGACACACGTACGCGCGCTCCTCACGCTGCCTGCCTGCCTGCCATACACCGCGTCCTTCGTCCCGCAGGAGGCCATCTGTTTCGTCATTACCAGCGGCCAGTAAACCACCCTCCCCCCTCCCTCCTCGGTGCTCTCCGCTCTCTCGATCCACGTCCCACGGGTGATACATCGTGTTTTCTTATTTGCCGGACGTGCTGCGGGAAAATCGTCCGAGAAAATCGAGTGATTTGTCCGGGAGGTGTTAATGGTCGTATACCCTCTCAAGGAGTTTGTTCGTTGCTGTTTCGTTTCGTTTCGTTTCGTTTCTTCTTCGATGTCGTCCTTCGTGTTTTATTCTTATACGTCTCGTGGATTTCTTATGGGGGGGAAGGTTACGGAGGAAACGTAGCTCAGTGTTGTACTGTTCTGAAAGTAATGAGACACTGTACAGGGTGATTCAACCTAACTTGACGACTTGAGATTACTCGGGAACTATTCGCTATAGGAAATAGCACGTGAAGCGAAGTTGCGTGATTTCAAGGGGGATGTATGTTACAATAATTTTTTTTCTTACATTGTTTATATATGAAGTTTTGAAAGTCAACGTGAATTTGTGAGAAATTGAACGAGAAAATTACAAAAAAATATCGGCTTGAAGTTTTCTGAATTCCAAGTGTATAGCGATGAACACTTCAGTCACCGAAACTTCTACCTCACACCCGACCACCGTTTCTCGACCCACAGCTTAACCAATTTCCTAAAACTCCATTAATCTCCCCACTGCACCACGTCAATCTTAAAAAATAAATCCAGTCATCGTACCCAACCCTTCCATCCTTCTATTTCAACTCTGACGACAAGGTCTCCTATGCACACCTCCTCCAAGAGTAACACTTAGTCGCTAGCGGTGAAAAGGAAGAAAAAAGGGTATACGTGCCACGTATACTATAGCAGAAGCCATGAACCTGTCAATAAGCTGGATTCCGAACCGCATCTTCGGTAGTGATGGCCCAAAAGAAGCGCCGCTTGCACAACCGTGCCGCTACGACGACAGAAAGCGCTATACAGGGTGTCCCACATGTCCAGAACGAGCTATCCGAAACAACTAATATCTCACATTCTCTTATTTTCTGTGAACACTTCTGAAAGTGTTCAATGATCGAAATTTTCGTCGAAAAGTTGTGAAAAAAACTTGTGAAAAAAGCTGTTCCAAGTTTGTGAAAAAAAATCGTATAATAATTTTTCTGTAGTCATTTTGAAGGGTGAAGCCTCTACTTTCACCTCGCTAGGTTAATTATCCTCAAAAATACTGTTCCACTAAGAAGCGGTGCGAGAAAATGAAAACGGTTTTTTTTCGAAATTTTTACAAATTCAACTGACCGTACGGAGTTTAAAAAATTTTTTTCGCCATTCAAATCACCATGATTTTGAAGACTGAAGCTTCCTCTTTACAACGACTATTTAAAAGTTTACATACGATTTTTTGTCGCCGTTTTATTGCACTTCGAATGAAAAATGCGCCGCTGGCATTAGAATTACCCAAGATGCACCACAAGGAGGTTGGAGGCATTAGTTATCCAAGATGCACCATGATCGTGCATATTTCTTAGAGAGTCTCTCTCTCTCTCTCTCCCTGCCTTTCTCTGCCATATTCATACCAAATTAAGAACAAAAAAAAAATATTAAAGTCTCTTCGTATTCATACTGAAACACTCAGTGCCACGTATTTGCGCAACACCCTGTATAAAGTGGATCTCGGAAGCTCGTTTCACCCTTGTTCGAATGCGGCGTGACTTGCAGCTCGATTTCTGGCACAGAGAAGCTGACGGATGCCCGGCGCTTTTCTTCGAATGCCGTATCGGGACGCGGGAACAAGATGGCGGTTGCGCGCGACCGCTAGTCATTAGGCGGTATCGCGCGAGAGATCGTTAAGGGGGCCAGAGTCTGTAAAAGGAACGCGTCGACGCGCTGCTCTTTTCTCCAGGGGGAGAGAGAGGTATCCCGAGACTTTCTATCCCGGTGACGTTATGTAATTACCGCCGATGAAATACACGTCGATCGATGATACACCGAGTCAAGAGAGTCCAGGCTTGGCTGGCCACAGAGCCCTCTCTTGTCTCGCTGGCTGATCTGTCCGTTTAATACGCTCGCGTGTGTTCAGTTAGTCGTCGATGTTCTGTGCTGGTATGTCGAGTCTCGAACGTTCAATTTTTCAGCAATTATTTTGTGGACCACCGATAGGAAATTCTCGATCGAACACATACAGCAACATTTATAGTGACAGGACTGCTCGAATTATTAACTTGGCTTTTCATTCCAACGTTTCCCCAGAACTGTTATTAGTAGACTGCGGATTTGTATGCATCTGTGGAAAATTTGAAGACACAAAAATACACAGGATACGCATAATAAGCAAAAGTATATATATATATATAAACCAAAAATGTACCACTCATTTTTTCTATTTTTTTTTCTATTCATAAAAATATGAGTTTGCATAAAAATTCGCAGTCTAGTTATCAGCGTAAAATGTACAGATTGCAAAGTATTATAGGGACCACTATTTTCCACCATTGAATTCAAGCACTCTTTCTTCGAAAAAAATTTATCAAAGACTCATGGGCGAAGCGGTTGGGTTTCGATAGCAGCGTCATCTACACGACTCGATCGGAGAAGAAAAGCGTGTCGAAAAGCGGTCGTTCCATTAGTCGCTCTCGCCGTGACCGTGGCGCGATACTTGGCAGAAGAAGCGACGGTCGCGGTGAGTCGGCTAATCTTTCGATTCACACGAGGCAAGGACGTGGAACGGCCTCTTGAAAGGTGGCCTCTGGACAGCGACGCGGACTCATCCTTCTTGCCACCGCATTTACAATCGTTAGCGAGCCTCCTCGGGAATCGTTTAGCGTAATTACGCCTCTTGTCACGCCACGGCCGACGACCGATGCTCGACTAGTTTATTTCTTAGTCGTACCGCCACCAAACGACACGCGCGCCATCTCTTTTCACGAGCATTCGATAGAGAGCGCTTTTCGTACGCGAAGAATTGTATGTTTGGACGACAGTAGCGTTTTTGAAAAGCACGCATGTACATTTCAATAGTGAATAGTTCGTATGTTTAACAGTGAATATCGTTTTCTGATTCATGATTAAATACGCTGTTTCAATCGTCGTATTATTTGCTTCTTCGTTTTATTATTGTGGGTGTAAATTAAACAAGATGTGAAAAAGAAAGATTGAGGTTAATTTCAACTTTTATGAAGGTAGGGCTACTTTTTCATATACAAGGTGCTTTAGAAATAGTTGGCCAAACTTTATACTCTCCCTAAGGATGAAAAAACGTCGTATAAACATAGAGCCGCGATGATAATGAATGTCAAATAAATGTTTGTATTGAGTGGATATAACCGCAGTACTGTTAAAACTTTGCAAAACGACTTTCTGTATTATTTTCTTCAATTCTACACGTCGAAGTGTAGAATATTACCGGTGTTAAACTGCAACGACATTATATTGCTCGTATGCACCGAGCATAATCGCGAATCGTGGCAAAAGATCGGTCCCCTCGCCTGTCTCGTACCACGCTATAACGCACCGGACATAATCGGCCGTTAATTCGTTGACCCGCGGACAAAGGGCGTGTCCGAGATTGATACAAAGTCGCCGTTCCTCCATCGCGGCTGAGGAACCGATCTCTCGACTCACTCATTTTTTGCAGTCGGCTTTTAAGCCCTCTTCCATTTCTTTTCACCGCGTCGTCCTCCGTTATTATGCGCCTGATAATGGCGGCGCACCAAGGTAAATATAGTGGGGACGACTTTTGTGGGAAATTGGTCAGCGGGGATTGCGTCGTTCGCTGACATTATTGTGAAGGTGGAGTGTGAACAAAGTGTGACAAGAAATTTTATGGTTTTTTGTGCGGTGCTAGATTGAAGTTTGGAATTTTTTGAAAAATTTACCTCAATTTAGCTCTGTATGAAGTGACTCTTGAACGAAAATAATTGACATAAGTGCTGCCAACACAATGACACGTTATATATCAAACGTGACAGCCCTGTCCTAGGGCTACCAATATTTACAAACTTAAATCCTTTCGATTGCCACTGTCACGTGACATTTGAAAATAGAATCTTCATTTCTAACCTGAAAAATAATTATTTCTCTCGTTTCGTACTACCCTGTGTACAATGACACAATCGATGCTCCCAACATTCCTATTTAATTCCTCATCATAATTTACAGGGTGTCCAATAAATAACGACATACATCGGTGAATAATGAAAAACTGAATTGAAGGACGTATTAAAATCAAGACGATTGGAAGTTTTCGATCGGCACGATCAAACCTGCACAAACTTCTGTCTCTCTATTCTTTTTCTTCTTTCGAAGCTTCATTAGCCGACTTTAATTACGACGACGGACCAAAGATCGTTGTCGCGCGGTGGAACAGGATGGTTGCCGGTTCAATAGACGCCCGCCACTGGCTCTCGATCATTTATCATCTCGAGAGCAATTATCGTAATTAATATCGCCGGCGTGGCATTGGTACGCAAACGGTTTGGATGTCGTGGCGCTGATTTTTCTTCCGGTATCACGGTGCAACATCCGTTCTACAGTGGCCGCCATTAATCGACAGTTTCATCGAATCGCCACCGCGACGTTTCTTCTTCACCTCTTTTTTTTCTTCTTCGTCAAAACAGACGAAATAGAATCGTTTACATGTGCATTGAAATTTTATGAACCGTAACCAGGAAACGAATTAAAACGGTGGCAAAAATCGACGAACCGGTTTTATTAGTGAGACAGTGCCATCTGTAGGGGACGAGGACGAAATGGAAAAAAAAGATGGCGAGCGGTATGAGACGTGATTTATTCGTTCCGGCCTCGTTTCCTGTTAAATTCTGGAATTTAACTGATGCTCAGTGATACAGAGTGATTAGAGGTGTGCTTTTCTTGGTTTCATTCGCTGTGCGACGGGTATTCGAGATTCAAGCTTTTTTATTGCTAGAAACAACACACCGGTGACGTGTTATTGGGAGAGGTTAGGATGTTCTGGTTCGTTTGACGAGGCAAATGATACGATAGGCCAGATTTTCCTGTCGTTTCGTATTTTTCACGGGTGTAATGACGAAGTACAAGCTCGTTCGTAGAATACCGTTATGTCATTTTGATTGTAGGTTGAACAGTTCAGTTTTTAAGGAAACGCTCGAAGGCATTTTTATTATTATCGTTCAGTTAGATTAGAAAAAATACAAGAAACATAATAACAGTAAAAATTCTTCATCTTATATTGAATTCTACTGTCTTATTCTTACTTTTATATTTTATATTTCCAATTTCAACCAACCATCCAGCTACCCTTAATTCATCACCAAAATCATCCAATCTCCATCACTGAAAACAGTCTCCGCTCAATGTAAACCAACCTTAAGACCCCAATTTATTAAACCCATCAAAATTTCCCGAATTAAATCACATTCAAGTGTCTCGGTTAGTCGTGTAGTCACTTCAGTATCACACAAATGTCCAGAATCTCCTAGGTCAAGCAGTCTAGGAGGTAATAACATTAATCCAAGCTTGAAGGTCGTCTCCTCGTGGTCGACGTGGAGCAATCCCTAGTGGTCGAGTCGTTGGATTCTGGTATAAAGTGAAGGCGTCCCGTGGAATGGACCAGGAGGACCTGGTCAGAAGCTGTCTTGGCCTCTGTCGCGGTCTGTCCCTAGACGGGATGCGGTTTGAGACCCTAGACCCTCCTCCTCTATGGTCGGTGTAATTTTAATAAGCCATATTACGAGCTTGTAGCTACGGAAACGGCTTCCTTTTGTGCTTCGACTGGAACAGAATGCACAGGATGTCTTTGGGAACATTTCACATAAATTGTATCTGTGTTAAATATATGCTTTGGTGTACCTTTTGCTTTTCATTCGTGGAATCTTTTTTACTGTGAGTATTTTTGAATAATTACTACATTCTTAAAATAAAAATTTGTGTTTGACATTTTTGGAAATTTATATCTGAAAATTTCATTTATGCTAGAGGATTGAGTTGTCTCGCAAATTATCCCTCACAAAATTCACCTCAATTTTTGTTTTAATATTGAACAGTATTAAAAATAGTGGAAATATTTTTAACAGGAGTAAGAATCATCTCTAATTTTCCACATTTCCTACAAATCACTCACTCTCTAATTTACTAAACTTTCCCATGAAAAAGAAAATTCACCGTTCAATTTCTATTAAACCAAAAAAAAAAAAAATGTCCGTATTTCCACAACTGTCCCAGTTCCACAGGAAACAATCCAGAGAAGTAAAAAAAAAAGGGAAGAATTTGGAGGGTCGAGGACGATTTGATTAACGGATTAGGCGTCCGTTAGAAGAACCGTCGGAGAGTGAGGGTCGTTTGGAATAAATGGGATATCGCTTTAATGAATTTCCAGCGGAACGTCAGGAGGCGTCATCCCCAGCGCAGCCTGAGGATTAAGCGGAGCAATCTACGGCATTTTTTTCTCGCAAACGACCAGATTTTTATGCCTAATTAATCGCCACAGAAAGAGAGAGAAAGGGAGAGAGCGAGATACAGGGGAAGAGAGGGATTTAAGGGACGGAAATTCGCGCGATACAACCGCGTCTTTCAGTGGTTGGGGCGATGCGGTGATTTGTGGCGCACGATTATGTATACAGAGTGTGATGCCCCCTCTTAATTAGATTTCATAGAAAGTCCTGCATTAAATCGCCGATTAGCCTCGAACGAGATCGTTATTAATTCTAATTCTTCTGGATAGAGGAAAAAAAAAATACACGAGAGAAGATTCATTGCGTAGGATAAAGATGGACATTTTGCGGTGCTTGAGGGAGAGGAGTTGGTCGAGTTAATTTGACGAATTGCTTGCTGCTTGTCTCTTCGTGGGAATATATTTTTCCATTTGGAGATGTGTTGAAAAATATTTTTTATCATATGAGACACTGGGAAACCAAAATGATCAACTCCACTTTTTTATTTTTGAGTTAGACCACTTTAAGGAGGTTAAAATAAAATACAAAATTCTTAAATTCCACCTATTTTTTAATTTTTGAGTTAAACCACTTTGAAGAGGTTAAAAAAAATATATGAAATTCTAAAATTCCATTTGTTTTTAAATTTTTGAGTTAGACCACTTTGAAGAGGTTAAAAAAGAAAATAAAATTCTTAATTCCCGTTATTTTTTTAAATTTTTAAGTTAAACCATTTTGACTTAAACCTCAAATTCCACTTTTTTTTTTAAATGTTTGAGCCCGACAACTTTGAAGAGGTTAAAAGAAAAAATACAAAATTCTTTTGATAAATTTTAGAAATCATTCTATAAAGAGAAAGAAAAAATTCATTGACAAATACTTATAAACCTGTGTAGTGTGTCCGATATTCGTCGACACGAAGGAAGAACAGTTAGCCAACCAAATCAACGAACTATCCTAGACACAGTAGTAGACATTCGATGGTGTGTAGACCAGGAAGAAAGCTGCAGGAGCCGAAAGTTTATCCACGAAGTTTCGAGTGCAGAGCCTGGTTGATTTATCGGGCTCATTACTGCCAGGAAAGAGGGAGGACTACACGGGCAACAGCCACCCCAGCGGCGTGTTTTACAAGACGGCATTAATTGCTCGAATTAAATATGCACCTCTCTCCGTGGCGTAATTTATTTCGGTTTCCTTAAGCACTTTAAGTCGTCGGGAACTCGCCGACGCTTTCCACGGACGTTAATAATGGCCTCGTAGGATATTAATTGACGTTGCTCACTGTAAAAATCTCCGGAGTCTCCGGGCTCTACGCTTTAATCTTGACCGCTAAAGTCTCTTTCTTACCTTCTTCGCCTTTAATTCTCTGTGATCGTCGGGGATATGTCTGTTCACCGATTAACGTGTTACGGGTTTTATGTTTATCCTTGTGTGAATACTGTTTGAACAGGGTAATTGAGTGTAATTTTTTGATGCACGAGGATGATGATTAATCCTTTGAAGCTTGAGCATAATAATTCCTTGACACATAATACATACATTTGGGAATTAATGTAAATGAAATAGAATTTTTTTTTGGTTTACTTGAAATTTTTATCTATATACAGGTTAAGTCAAGACGCGAGCGTACTTTTTAAAACAATTAACAAAACTATTCGGCAAAAGTAAATCTTTATGGAAAAAAGGGGGAAAAAATGAAAGAGAAAAGAAATTTTTATGAATGATCATAGTCGTTTTTGGGTGACTACAGTCGCCTTTAGTATACAGGGAGCGTTGAACGTTGAGTAACTATAGTCACGTTTTTAGTAAGGAAAAGGTAGAAAGTAAAATTCAACGAATTTTCATATTTTTTGCAGAAATGCTTTGAACGAAGAAGAAAGAGCCCAAAAAGCCCTCTACCTGCTAAGAACGCGAGATTATCAAATAGCTTTCTTGGAGAAACGAGTTGCAGAATTGGAAGCTGCCGCCGCTGATCTACACGAAATTGTCATTCAACAAACCTCGAGAGCATCGTCGATCACAGTACGCAACAAAACTTCTTCAGACAAAAATGAAGAATCGTGTAAGACAGAAAATGACGATGAAACTGACGAAAAAACTGATCCTTATGTGTCCAGCAATGATAATTTACAGAAAAATAATGTAAATGGGAATTGTGACGTCACTGTGGGCAATCGAGTGTTCGTTCCACGTTTGAAATTGTCGAAATCTTCAACGTCGAATTCAGGGAGAGAAATATTCTCCACAGCTATCGATTTTGTGGTTGAGAAGAAGAAATGTCTTACTCCTGACACCACTTTTTCTTTTTCCAACGAAAATTCAGAGAAGACGATTGAAAAGGACGAAAAATTCCGCGAGAAAAGTGTCAATCATGCAAGTGAAACGAAAGAGAAAATTGTGAATAATCGGAAGACAGTTGAAGATTTGAAGGAGAAGAAGATGGTTCAAAAAGAAAGTGAAATTGTGTGTGAAAATAAAAGTGATAAGAAAAGTAGTTCTACTGTGTCAATGGAGAAGAATAAAGAAAACGTTCTAGTTGCTAGTGATAGAAAAAAGTATAATAATTTGCCAAGAAGTTCTTCGAGTGTTCCGTGGATTCGAGCGAAACACTGTTACCGGAAGAAGCTTCGAGGCTCCGAGCTGAAAACCGGAAGAAGATTCAAGGAGCTGCCTGTTGGGGATGGACACATGAACTTCGCCGCGTTTGGGTGAGTGAATCTCATTTTTTTACTATCGTTTAAGTAGAATTTATTGCAATAACGGTGAATGAATATAACAACTCTGTTTCTAAAAGAAAAACAATATAAAGGCATGCTTTAACCTTCAAACGGCGGATGCCGGGTCACTGTTGACCCGGTTTTTAGATGCCGGCATTCGAAATAGAGTAAAATAAAAAAAAAACATTAGGTTCATCTTGTGTACAGAAATGATTTTAATATTGGGTCACATTTGACCCGGTGTCCGCCATGCATGTGACTATCGCGCCATCTGCTGTCCTAATAATGTGAATTTTTATAAAAATTTAAAAGAAATTATCCTTCCTAACACTTTGGATTATTCATCTCCAATAGTCTTGGATATTTTTCAATATTATTACAATTTATTCAATTAATTTATCAACATCGATACAAATCTAACCTAAAAAGGTTGGGAAACACTGACCGATCCGGTAAAGCACCCTAGACCAATTTCTCAAGTCCGGTACCCGGGCACGTACCGTTCGATTTTTCCCTGAAGTCCGGTCCAGTCCTTAGCTAGACACGAAAATGCATGTAATTAGCTGAAATTGATGTTGAACGCGAGCACGGCCGCAATTTTAATCGGCTGTCGTATGATAATTACGCGCGCCGACCGGCCAGCCCTCGACCCACGCTGGATAAATCATCTCTCTCTCGTGCTCGCGCCATCGAATGCCCCGCGAACGATTCCCAGGTATTCATTTACTTCGTATTAATCAATGCGTGAAATTGATTACGGCTAGTCGAGGTCCGTAACGAGGGTTGCCCGATCGACCGACGGGAAACACTAGTTGGGAAAGGAGAGCCATTGAAACTGGGAAAGATTCGATATCTTTATGTTTTCACGGCGAAAGAAAGCTTTCTTTCTTTGATTTTTAATACGTTCACTGTTCGAAGGGAAACTTACTTCCTTACACGTCTAAGAAAGTGATATGTATTCCATATGTTTGTCGACTGAGAATACTCTTGTTACAAAAAAAAAAGAAATAATTTGAATTTTTATGAAAATGTAAACATAAACTGCCCTCTATAGTACGAGTATCTGATTTTTGATTTCGAACTCTCTTGAGCCATGTGTGGTCAAAATTGAGTGAAGTCGAAATTTACATCGAAATTGAAATTATATTGCATTGAAGATTAATAAAAATTCTATGTAATCACAAAAAGTTTTAAACTCTGACAATATTCGAACTAAACTTACTTCGAACACACTTCACACCTAATCTCAATCATACTTGACATTCCACAAAATACATATTCATTTCATTCTCTCTGAAATCCAAGTCACTTCACTAAGCACTCAAACGGGAAAGGAAAGTCTATCCAGCTCCACTGTCGCAACGTTGTCGCAGCGATCTCCGACAATTACTTAACCCTTGCTCCCTGTGAGCGCAAGATTCCGTCGATCGACAAGACGCGAGCAGCCAATGTCGGAGGTCGTCGAATTATTGCCTGTCACGACACGTCCGAAACGGCGTGATTTCGTCACTATCGACAATCCCGCCATCTGGCGAGGCAATGGCTGCCTCGAGTCTCGACCAGCGTGTATCGTACATCGGATCACGGCTTGTTTTACGATTTAAGGAGCGTCTCTTTGTTGAGTCGTGACGACGATCGGTTCGACTTCCACGATTGCGACACCCGTGTTGTTGTGGAGAGGGCAAAAATACGACCGGCTCGTTCCGTCGACCGAGTCGTTTCCCTTGCTTAGACCGTGTTCCGATGGAAAGTGCGCAGCCATTTTTTCCGTAGGGGATCTTGGGATTATGTCGATTGAGGAAAGTTTTGTGTTTTTCATTGGTGTCACTGTGGAATTATAACGTGATTGAAACTCGTGGAATGATCCATTTTTGTGTTAAAAATTTAGATTATTTACTTTTGCACGAGTAATTAATGAGTATGGTGGACATTAGTTGACGGTCGTAACATATGTCTGTATGAAAAAGGCTTAATTCACGTGTTAAAGTAAATAGAAGATGTTGTAGGAACATACATTATGTATGTCGTATGTTTTTAGTTGCAGAAGAATTTGAATAATGATCTACGAGAGAATTATTCAAATGATGTCTATTTTTCAATAAGATGTTAAAACGTGTTGTGCATTAAGGTATAAGATGAATACTTAGAACATTTCCTTTAATCAACAGACACTTATTGAATATTTTTTTCCTCATTATAATGTACAGATTGATTTCCTGAAATAATGATGTATGTTTTTGCGCTACTTTATGTATTAGCAAAGATGATTATTTTTTGCAACATTGTATCTTCTTTGACTCTAATGAAACAGCATAAATAGCTTCTGGAAGGAGCATAATGTTTCCGTAAACAACAGGGTACACATAAATTACCGCTAATAATAACCAATGTTAATATAACAATCTTACTATGATTAGATTACAAAAATACACTCGTGTTTAAATTCAAAAATCATCACCAATAGCAGCCACACTCCACTTAACAAGACATTTCACGATCCTCGACTCGCGATAACTAAGAACACAGTCATCCTCGTACATTTACGATCCTCTTACCCATAGATCGCATGAAACAACCTAACCAACAGAAGAATCTTTCGAAAAGAAAAAGGAAATAGGTTAACCACGTTCCCTCCCTTTAAAAACATCCTCGTAAGTAATATCTTTATAGATCGCATAATGCAACAATTAAATTATGCGCGTGCACGAGTCGCAAATTGGCCGGAAGACCGGTCTTCTTATTTACATTATCACCTCACGAATATTCCGCGATACTCGTGTTGTACACGCGCCGATATATCTTTATGGCGGTCGGGCGATAGGGGCGCTCTGTGGCGCATGCGCGCGCACACACATCGTTCGTAGCCAACGTTATCGCGAGCCGTACGTCGCGAAATTAATCCCAGGCCTGCAAAATTCGGCCGGTCGGTCGAATTTCAACCGCTTGCACGTTTAATTGATGACGGGGAAGATATTATGAAAATGCTCGCGCGCCGGCAAATATACGCACACACACATGCGAGAACAAGTAGAGTCGAGTCGTTTGCGTAATTTGTTATTGCGTACGCGAAACCGTCGGTATATGGAATTAACGAGCGGGCCCATTAAATTTAACGACCGTTGACTCGGACGTCCACGTGGATGGTTCACTCGCTCCTCGGCTGGGACGGCATGGCCTCACTCTCAGAGTCGAAACGCGAAAAAATATGTGACAAATGATCAGCGGAAAGAACAATTTTTATCGTTTTCATTTTTTTATATAATATTGTAATTATTAGTCTCGCCATATACGAGGTGAATTTTATACGGATGTTTAATACATTATTGAAGGGTTTTGTTTTTATATTACATAATATACATATAATAAATATTCAAAGTGTAACATTTTTTTGAGACAGAAATGGAGAAGTTTGTTATAGTTCTCAATAATTATTCATATCACCAATTTGATCTTCTCTCAAACTAACCTAACGTTAGCAAAAATATTTAATGGTCATACCAGACAAAAAATAGAATAAAATAATATTATAAATAGAATAGTTCGTTGAAAATATTGATCTAAATTATAAAATTCGGTATGAACTTATGGGATGACCTGATACCTTAATAACTGTCATTGTCCGCCATGTTGCAATCTTGAGTTCGTTGCGTCTCATCAACTTTCGTTCTCGCGCATGCGTCGTGTGACGGTGAATTTCCGCCGTCCAATTAGCAGAATCTCGGTGACACCGTGGTGGACGCTAAAAGAGGGGCAGAGGATGGACGGCCGGTGACAAAGGTAACGGGGCATCCGGCGTGATCGGCCGCGGCGTCCATCTTTACTCCGCGCACGTTCCGCGCTTCTTTCAACCGAGCTGCCGAACCTCCAATTAAAGTCGCCAGTCGAGAGCCTGGCAAGCATCAAGTGCTGCTTCGATTCCGAGATTCTAGGGGAAAGATAACGTGCTGATCGAAATACTCCCGTCGAACACGTTTCGTTTCAGAGTAATGGTCTTCGTGCAATTTTATTGTTAATTAACAACTCGTCTTAATCACACTTTAACTATAATGTATACACCATCAATAAGATTAAAATTTAATAATATTTATTTATTTATTTTAATGAGTATGGATCAATTTGTGTACAGAATAACATAGTCAGAGAGCAGATGAAATATTTATTGTTACAAAAGAAAAATTATGTTAAATTAGATTTAGTAACAGCAATGACCATTGGTAAACTTTGGTGAGACTTTTTCCTTGCTTTCAATAGCAGCCGAAATAATTCAGATGTTCGTCACAAATGAAACACTCTGTATACATTCAAAGAGTGTGACATGGGAGTTAGTGACGCTTACAGATGGTTAGTAATATTTGATAATACAAACTCGTACAACTTCGTCATTGCCAGAATTTCAACAAAAAAGTCTCTTCGCTCGTTATCTCATCTTCACTACCAATGAACAAGCCAATCGGCCCCAATCAGCACGATCTTCCCTCAGAAAACGACAAATTAAATAAGCACCGTCCATCGAAGAATTCTTCCGCGTGGATGCCGCGATACGGAGCACATTAGCCTGCAAAATTAACGAAGGAACCGCCACCGAAGCAGCCGTGATACGCGCGGCACCGGACAGCCGCTATCAGCGATCCTCTCGATCTGTCGACGTCTCGTCCAACAGCCGAAAATGAGCGACGATCGGTGCTTTTATCGCGACTGGCCGTGATTTGCATAAGCAGGACCGCGTTGTTACCCCAGCTGGACGCGACACGCATGCGCGCGTATGCAAAGTGACGCGTTCGAGGTTATCCGCGACCTCGATCGCGACTCATCGATCGATCTGTCTCTATCTGACAGGGTGCATACAGGGTGCATACACGGTGAGAGGCATGTACAACGTGAGAGCCGAATGTTTTTAACAATATTAGTAATGTCGAAAGAAATTGCGTTTCATCTAAGTATGTACTTTTCTATGTTATTTGTTTTTTCTAGATCTTGGTATGTGTAATGTTTTCAAATATTTTTAGCATTCCAGAAGTGGCCACCTGCACTTGTAAACATCAACACGTGTGTTAGAACTGTTTTGAAATATGAGAAGGATGGGTCGTTGAGCTGTGAAGCAGCCGCGAAATAGTTGCAAGTTGGAAATCGATACTTCTAACGTCTTTTCGAGTCATAAGAAACGGATTTAGTTACAAGTAACATTCGTTTCTCATACTTCAGTTTTTTGTATGCCTAGAAATGGTTATACTCTAACGTAAAACCGAGCGGACTTCGAACCTTCGACATCGTCAATTTCTTCGAAAAGATTCTACTGTCACGCTTTACGTGTCTCGCTCTGTATAATACTTAGTTGGTCGTGTTGGATCGGTTACGTTGGTTCGTTCACCGGTAGCGTGGCTAGTGATCCTCTTACTTTCACGTTCTCTTACTCTCCTGTTGCTGCTCCTTTCTCCCCTTAATTCTCGATCGGTGAACTAACGAGAACGACGCCCGCGGCGGTTGCCGGGTAAATTACGCGAGAGTCGCCGGCGGATCTCCACGCTGCGCCGCGGCGTTCAAGGTCTGCTAACGGGGGACCGTTACCAATGGGAATTGGTTCGAAGGACGGAAGCTCTTGAAGGACGAAGCTTTGGCGGAGGCGAGCATTGATTGATAGAAGCTGGGAAGATGGAATGAAATGCAACTGATTATTCATTTCTTTCGTGGTTTTTGGATATTTTTCCTTTACACTATCTTACATTCCAGCACAATAATTTATTAAACTTAGAGTCCAGGAACTTTCGTTGCATACTGTATAATAGACACTTCTTAAATTCACTGTCGATTTTTTTCTATTTAAATTCTGTATTCTACGTATCGATTTAAAATTCCCGCGCTTTTTTTAATCCGCCTTAAAATATATTACGTCAGCAATATGGCGCTATCGTTTGCCGACGGATGACAGTGGTACTTTTTAGAACTGATTTTAACATCAACAAAATTCTAGCTATAATATTCGAAAACATTAAGAGGATAAAGGAGGATACAAATTGTCGAAGCGGTGCAGTAAGAGAGTACGGGACGAGGACGTCCCGCAGAGACGACAACTAGCCAGGGAACTAATCACGTCGGTGGCTGGCGTTCTTAGTTCATCACGAGCAGCCAGGGTAATATATACCAGGTTAGCCGCGATCTCGAACTAATCTAATATAGCTAGTGTACCCTGAACACCAAGGACTTGCTGTTTACGTGCACGAATATGTTATATACAATATGTATAGTTCATTTGTATAATTCTGGTCCTTTTAAAAATCTTCCAACACTCAAGGTGATATTCTATAACTTATGTAAAATTGCAACCATAACACTTACTCTACGGCGCTAAACGCCATATACAGGGTGAACCACTTAACGTGACCACCTCTATTATTTTCGTTGTTGGTAGAATCAGAATTTTGTTTGTTATAAAAGATTTGAAGGACTTTCAAGATAATGTCATTGAGTTTCTTCTGTCTTTTTCTTAAATAAATTTTCAATTTTTATTCGAAAATTAAATTTAACATTTCGGAACTTTTTACTACGTATAGGTGCCTGCCATCGCGAAATTTTTTCAAATTCACGAGAAAATTATTTGAGAATTAATATTAATTTATAACAGTCAAATGAAATATCAAGTATCCTTAAAATCGACCGCGAAAGAACTAGTTTTATCGAGTATACCGGGATACCTACTTAGTCGCCCAAGGACAATGGCCGTGCTACCTTCGCAGTGAAACGCTATACACGATTATTTCGAGCGATATATCGCCCCCGTGAGGCTGGCTGCTGGCAAGACGGTAAAAGGACCTTTCGGGAGATCGAGATAGAGCTTATTGTCCCGGAACGACGCCCGGGCAGGTGTGTACGCTTAACAAATCGACCGTCGTACCAGTGAGACCGAATACGACTTTCTTGCGCCTTCCTCTTCTTTTTGTCTATCCTTTTTTGCTTCTCTCTGTCTCATTTTTGATCATGATTTTTTTCGGTGAAAGATGCATTTATAAATTGTTATTTTTACAAATACATTTTAATTACCAGTTATTTGTAAGATTAAAAATTCACAAAAAGTTCGTTTAATTCTTTCACATAATTTTAAACGGATTTTTAATTAGATATACATACTAATGTTCGATAATTAATCCTTCTTCTAATTTCCATTAGAATCAAAATATCCCACAAAATCTGTTCGCTGATTACTTTCACAATTAACGATACAATAGAAGATTTTAAAAACCGCGTTGAAAATAATCACATGCGCGGAATCACGAATTTCCTCAGCTGACGAAGGTCAACACAGCCGATCAATTAGCAGCGTGGGCTGTTAATTAGCGGGGGAACCGGGTAATTGATACCATTCCGTACTAAATCGCGATCGAATTAATTCCCCGGTATCGCTGGCTTAATTGGTCGGCGACGAATTAATCCTGCCGTCGGCATCGCGACGCTCGAACGGTACTTTGGTTTTTTCTTCAGATTTTAATTGGTTCCCGCGAAAGGAGGGGAAACGAAGGAAGGAAGGAACAGAGAGTTGAGCATATATGAAATTTCATACGCCGGTATCGCGTTAATAATGTCTTCATGAATTTTCATCGGAGTTACTTTTCTTCTAATAATAGATCGAGAACGAGATTCTAACACGACGATGAAATTCCTCTGAGCGAGAGTAATTTATCAATTAAACGATTCTGAATGGAAGTTTAGTAAATTTAACTGAAGGGGACACCGTTTGCGAGAGTTAAATATACAGGGTGGGTCAATTATTTAATTGAATGAATGTTATTCTTATTTCTTTTTTTATTTTAATTTATTAGTTAATAAAAATCCTTGAGAAAAATACAAAGACCTGCAACGCAAGGTCAGTCAAGGTCACAGAATGTCGATTACATAAAGCTACGTCGTTTGGATGAGATTCTTATTAATCCACCCTGCATAAACGATTATTTTATCGAATATTGGAATTGTTCTATATTCACGTATAAATGTGTCCTACAATACTTGAAAAATATTCAAAACGTCTATTTTAAATTTTTCAACATTTTTGTGGGAACCATAAAAGATTCTACAGTAACTGTCACATGACCTACCAAACTGAAAAATCGTTAGCCAATTCGCACAGAATTGATTTTCCGTCCTTATCCGATTACACTCTGCAACGCGTGCTACCTTTGCGATCAGAGCTTTCTGCGTATTAGACAAACTACCCACTCTATTACATCCAATTGCGTTGGTTGAAGCACGCGGCGTGTGTTTGGCCATAGCCTGTGTTGTTTTCACGTGGTCATAAATCGATCACGATAAAGAGAGCGCTGGTGGTCCAAAATCGCCCGAAACGAACGCGGCACTGCGCGAGAGAAGAAAGTTCCCGCGTTATTATAGTGTTCATCGTGCTATCGCGTCATTATCTCGCGACGAAAAGGTCCGATATATCTCTCGATAGATCGTGATCTCGATCTCGATGACTGCGGCAGCCATGATGAATTGTAAATTATAGTAATATATTAATATCGAATGATAAATATTAGTATAATAATTGACAGAAGATAATAAAAGTATTCATCAACATACAAATTTTATTCAATAATTCTATGTAACATACACTTTTCTATTCACTTGTGCAAACCTAACCTCCACGAAGTTCGTGGGAGAGAGCGAACACATAACCTATCCGAGAATAAATCATTCGACGAGCAGTTTTAAAAATACCTAGAGAATCCGAACGACAATGATCGATGAAGCGCCAGCCACCGTGTAGAGAGACTATCCTGTAAGACAATGCAGGAAAATTAAAACTGTCCTCGATGGCAGGAATTGATTCAGGCCGCGAGCAGGTGAGCGCGCGGCAAGTAATCCTCTGCTCCTCTCTGCTTTCACGATAACGAGCCACCGTCTATAAATCATCGGCTGCGCGAGGATCGTTTCCGTGTAGGCCGCGCTTGCGCGCGCGCCCGCTCTGCCCCGTGGAATTTTCTGCCCGCGAGTCTAATGGTTGCGCGCGCCGCGCCGCTGCTCGCTTTTCTCGCGCGGCCGCCTCTTCTGGACAGCTACGCGAAATTCACCTATAATGCACGTGGGAGTATGGGGAATGAATGCGAGATACGTATTTTATCGTTCGTAATAAGTATTTGCCCATTTGCTTTTTTGTATTTCATTCGACGATGGTCGTGGATACATTTTTTCGTTTTATTCAAAAATAACTGTTCAGTTACATGTGGTAGATTGCCGATCACCAAACTCACATGCGCATGCGCGACATGTCGGATACTGTCTACTGCGTCACGCAGAAGTACAAAAAATCACTTTAAAACTATATCTTGTACTTTGTGTTTGTGGAAAGTATGAATAATATAGTTGTAAAATTAGTTAGTAATTTCATTCTCAATGTTTCTGAATGTACAGAGTGATTCGTGGTATTAAATTTCAGTGAAGAATTCCCTGTCGCGAGAACTCCAGAACCGTCCATTTACAATCAACGATAGAATGTCCAAATCGCGTGAATTCTGCGTGGGTGAAAGACACTTAACAGCTTCACACTTTCTACCTCGAAAAAACATCGCCATAACCTCCCAGTCGCAACGTGGCAGCGTTTCGATCCACTGTCCAACTATGTGTACACAGCTTTTCCACGATTTCACCTTGTGTGTCGTCTTCTTTCTGCATTCACACACACGCACACATACACGTCTGGGTCTGGAAAAGTCCATGAAATAGATACTCCAGATATTCCAACGAGTTGGTGGTGTGGCGAAATGAGCGTCTGCAAATTGCCGCGGCGAACCGTGACTTTCTCGCGCGTTATCCGAAGCGGAGCGCAGCTGGCCGATCGCCTTTCACACGCGTCTCTGCCCGAGACGGACGTTTTCCATTTTGCTTCGCCCGCAGGACGACGCGAGCAGGCTTCCCTTTGCCACTTTGCTGCGTCTTTCCGCCTTCTGCGCGATT
>NW_017100231.1:7102357-7155027 GCF_001263275.1 Habropoda laboriosa
CTCTCGGATAATGTGTACTTTGTACTGTATCAAATTGTTGTTGTAGATCAGACATTAGACCTTAGTCTCTCGCACTCTGTCTCGTTACCATGGTAACGTAACAAGATGCGCGCGCATGCAGTATCAAATGGCAGACACGAAAATTGTCTGATATATTAGTATTTACATTTAGCTTGTTATTTTTTATAGTTAATAAGTGGTAGTAGCGAGTTAGAAAAATAAAGAGTGATATAATATTATGTACTTTTCTCGCTATAAACTTCGACGAGAAAATACTGTGTCCGTTTGGAGAAACGGTGGATACGGTGGTGCTTCGAGACTCGTCTCACGAAAGCGTATCGCGAGACACCGCAGTACGCGGCAGCGATTCATCAAGTAGAGTCGGTGAAGCGACCAGGAACGATGACTAGCGCGTTGCAAGGTCCGCTCGATGCACCTGAAACAAATGAAGCCCGCGGCTGAGAGACCAGAGGAGGCTTATCTCGCGGGAGAAGAAGGCTCGATCGCGATCGCATAAATCCAGGTCAAATCGAGTGACCGGCGCGGATTACGCGTCCCTTATCGGGCGCCGCTGTTTGATGGGAACAAATGACGCGTTTCCTTGCAGGGGTATCTAGCGCATCATCGGTCGAAAGTGTCAGCGGAATTTTATTCGAGCTCTTTGGACGCTGCTCCTACGAGAAGTGTACAAACAATTTATGGAGGAAATAATTGATTTGTGGAATTTGTGTGCTGAAGCCTTCTTGGGGATATTGATGAAAATTTCAAGGAATTTTACAAGTGTAGACTTGAAAATTACTCGAATCATTTATTTTCTGTTTGTTTAACATAGACAACAAAAAATTCTATAGAAATCATATCTTGCTTGAGAAACGATTTGTGCCTCCATGCTTCGACACAAACGAGATTAACATATTACGGACATTAAAAAATTAAAAAGACACTGTCGTGTGTTGTAGTTTGACAAATTAGCGAGTTAACCATCAGATAGTGAGTCTTGTTACTCTTAAACAAATACATATGTAAACACCGCCTTTTACCACACCTGCGTCAGTTAAAATCAAATATTCCGCAATTATTCCCCAGTCGCGGTGAAACGTTGCGAATGACACTAATTATTTAAGCGAAACAACACAATCACCAGCCGGTGCAGTTATGTACCACAGCTGGGTTTTAGAATTTTATGACGCGTATCTAAGCCGAGGGCAACCGATCGGAACGATATTTATCGAAGAAATGAATTGCTGTTTCTTTTTCTTTTTTTCTCTCGTCCAGCAATAGGTGACAGCTGACAAAAACCATCGACTTTTATTTTGCCCTTTTCCCATTGGCGAGACCTTATTAAACGCCATGTCACATTGTGTTCGACCAGTTTTCCCGTCATTGAACTCACTTGTCGTTCATAAAGTAAAATCGGTTGTCAGCCTGCTGGGTCACTGTTCCTTTGAGCAACATTTTAAAGCCAGTGTAGAAAGTTTGTGGATTGTGCATTATACAGGGCGTTTCAAAAATTTAGGTACAGGTTGAAAACTTGAATTATCTTTGAAATGGTTTATCTCCTGACACACGTTGACTAAGCCATTTTCATTTTTTTTACGAGTCTTACCAGCCTGTGTAGGTTACATTTATACAGTGTGTAACAAAAGTTACCATACTCTGAGTATAACAATTTATCGTAGTTGATAGTTGACAGTAAAAAGGATACTTTCATAATTTGGCAACACTGTTGTGTGACGTCAACTGTCTAAAATGTTTAAAATTGTACTTTTGAAACACCCTGTACAAAGCAGAGATAAAGAACGCTTCGAGTGGCTGCTAGTTTCTCGTTTCGAGTGTTTCCTTGTCAAATTTATAAATTCGTGCTGCGACATTGTAAGCTGGTGTGTATCGCACTGCGTGAGCCGGTGGATACGCGTGTCCCGAAAGTCGACAAGCGTGACGGATGAGCGGCAACGCCGGGTCAAGGAGCGACGCGCCTTTTAAGGACGACCACGCGCGGCCCAGGACGAATTTTCTGTCAGAAGCTCGAGTCACCTCGACTCGCTGATGAAACAAGTCTCCGGCTGGACCCACCGCGACGCTTTTTGCAAAGGACTGATGGAGATTTTGACTGATCGAAACGAGAATGCGTTATTATTATTCTCCTGTGAAATATCTCATATTAATCCTATTTTTTCTTTGTATTTCAATATTGTTTCTGATTCTGTTTTGTAGTGTTCTGCCCAATCTTCTGTTTGCTGCTTTTTAATATTCCGACTAACTGTTTTTTATCACATCCGGCACTGTTCTATCACGAATTTCTATTTTTTATCATATATTAGCAGTTTAATTAAATACTCAACAAACTTTCAACTCGAACAAATTAACAAACATTATAAAAACAATCCATTGAGTATAACCTAACCAAAAGTTCCAAAAATGTACAAAAATATTGATACAATCCAACAGAATAAAAAAAACTCAAGTAATTCTTAATCGAGAGTTTCCATGAAACGATCGCTATTTTCGTTCAGATCCTTATTCCCGTTCAATTATTTCGCAGAGATCGTTCACCCGACGCGATGCAACGCGAGAGCGCGTATTGTATCACGCCGAAATCGGCGTGGCTAACTGCCGCACGCTTATGGCGGTTTCGTGACGCGGGCCGTTTGAGTTGGTACGTATGACAAACGCAGATGCTCGGCACGGTGACAGCCTGGGCGTTTTGCCAGCCATCCACGTCCTCGATTACACCTGTGCGCGGCGCGAACGAAAGCAATTGATTCGGTGCGTTTAATTTCACGAAAATTACTGGGATGTGTGACCGCGAAACGAAAGTGCCGCTGATGGTTATAATTTACGGAAACGGGACCGCATAAAGCAACCGGGAACACGGTTCGTTATTCAGATAGAAGGGATTTTCGCCGGAAGGTCCCGCTCTTCACGCCTTTTTCTACCTTCAACTGCCAATCTTCGACAAAACTTCCGCTTTCTTGAGAATATCTCTCTGCTTCACGTTCGAAGGAAAAGAAAGTGAAATTATTGAGTGAACTTTTTTTAAATATACAGAGTGATTCAAAAAGTGTGTGCAATTTTGACAGATCGTTTTTTAGGTTATACAAAATTACGTAAGTTAGAACGGTTGAAAATTTTACCGACGGCACAGTGAAACCATAAACTGAATATGACTAACCTCTCAGAGATAAAAATGAAATAGACAGATGTAAGATATCATTTATTGAACGTTCATTTTTTTAATGAATGCTCGAAATACATGTATACTTCGACATATGACATATTTTACTTGCAATTGTAGTTTTCAAATTTGCCACCAGAGGGCTAGCTGCCACTTTTCTAATAATTCTTATACTTCTAATATCATTCTTTTTAAACGAAGGTAATATTTTTAACTATTGTAACTATGTAAGTATTGAGGTTAGAATTTATGTTCACACACCGCATTTGTGAAGTTCTAAAATAGATTACTTGTAATTCATGAGCGATGACATTCAAAATTCGTGTAATGAAATAGTAATTATACAGCTTATTATTTCGCTCGCGGTACCTGTGTAAAGGTTAATTGAACCTCCTCGCCGTGATTGTATCGCAGCGAGGTGCAGAGTTCTATTGAAGCTCGAAGGTGTCTCTTCCAGTAATTAATAACGCCATCAACATGGTAATGGTCCATAAAGTGTAAAACACGAGGACAAAGGAACACAATAAACCGATTAAGTACGAGATCATAACGTTATGAAATGTCATAAAAGGTTAGGTTAAGAGAATCTTTCTTAATCACAGGGTGCCATTTGTATTTCAATCTCTGACATTCTCTGGAGCGAAACTAAAGACTTAATTGCCCTTAAGATTCAGGCCATTCCTTGTTTCAAATCAGGACACTGACTCGTAACACACGTTACAAAAATTGGCAAAACTTGCGATAAAAATAAAATTCTCAAAATTTAAATTTCAGATTTTTCAAAATTTTAATCGAAAAATAATTAAAATAATTAAACATTTCAATCTCCCGATTTCTCTAATAAAAACTAACCTCTGAAAAACAACTATTACTCAGCAGGAGTATTACTGGTTACATCTAAACAGAAATTCTACGAAAATTGTAAAAAACTAAATTTCAACGCATAGATCGTTAAAAAGAGAAAAACTAAAATGGAATCGAACGGTTGTCGACGAACACAGAGGAAAGAGAAGATTGCGCCATTGGCTCAAGCGATCGCGCTTGTAGCTCGTGATTGAACCAGCATCGCCGGGTACACGCTGCTCGCGTCCTCCCTTTGTCACGGCGCGTATATTCGTACAAACTCAATCGCTATTATTTCCTGCCGGCCGACCAACCGGTGTAAACCGGTTATCTTGATTTAATAACCGTCGATGTCATCCGAGTCAATCATCGGGCACGATCGGGACTACACGCCGCCGCGGCTGGGAAGAAAGGGGACGACATGGCTACGGTTTTCATGTAACCATGTTTTGCGAGCTTGTCTAAAAAAGACGTACGCTGAAGTTCGATTGGTTGAGTTAGGAATTTCATGGAAGAGTATGTACGGTGTTTTATGTACGTAGTTTGGAACATTTGTTTGCCGGCTATTGTGATTGTTGCTGAATGATTTTTTACGGAGAAAAGAAAGGTTATGTTGTCGGTTGTACTACATCTATAGTTTGAAATGTACTGATATTCCGTGGTACAGTCTATTCAGCGCATATAGAACGAATAGTGAAAGATTTATAAGGGTATTTTTTATAGTTCTGCTGTGATTATATAGTTCTTTAAGTATTAGGTTGGTAATTAAGTTTACGATCTTAATACTTTTTTTAAGAAAATTATATCTAATATCAAAATTAAGATAGAAATTTATGTGTGGAAATAATTATAAAATTAAGAGCTTTCTAGCTCTTAATAAAATAAGTTTATTATGAATAAAAACAAGTTAGTAAATTTTGTTGTCAACCTATAAATGCCTATTTAGTGAAAAATGGCAGATGTAGATAAGAATAATGAAAAAAGTTACTCTCAATCAATTTTTTATACTATAATGATGTTTAGCTTAATAGCATGCAAGATGACAATCTACCTGTTTTTTCGTTGACATTATACCGGCAGTTTTGGATACAACTAAAAGAACAAGGTAACCGGTTTCGTTGTTCCAGGCTACAATAGCTGTTACGCAAATATGGCGAGAATAGCTATGACATTATTGGTTTATGATACCACAGTGACGCAAGTCAAGAAAGAATTTTTATTCTCTTTACAAAATCTGTATAAGAGACCATGAATTTTCAAACTTCAATTTTTCACATTTATTTGAACTTACTGTAATCCTAAAATAAAAATAATATCTATAGATACACGTTTATTAACTTCAATGATATTTTCAATGTGAAAATATAAAAAGAAAAGTATAATTGAAAAAATTAGGTACATTTCTCGTGATAGTGTTTTAGGGTTAAATTTATCTAGAATTACTATTATTCTCTAACCTAACCTCATTCACAAAATATTTCTTATTCTTGACAATTATCACATTACCAGACTTAAGAGACATATAATATTTTTTGTTCGAACAGGTCTGATGAATTCGACCGGAAGGTGATCCTACCACGTACGAAATCTTTTCTCTTTGCTTGCCCCTCGTCAGTGAACGCGCGCGTATACCGGTCGCTTAGCTGTTCATCGGATCGAGATCTGTAATCGGCCAACCGTGATCCACCGCACGCGGTGACTTCTTTCTAGGAAACAATGTACCCTTTGTGGACACTCGGCTCTTTGTGGCACTTGTTTTTCGTCTCGCGGCATTTCCATTCGAGTTTTTACGTGTCCTTCCCTTCTGAATCCATTAGCCTTCCCGTTGCAGTCTCAAAAGAATCCATCGGTATCTTGATCTTTTTCAGCTATTTCAAGGTGACAGTAATTCGAGTTGAATGAAGCATTTATATTTGTAAAATGAATAATAGCATAAGAATCGTTTTTAACAGCGTCGATTGTTTTTGGAAATGATAGTTAATTTTACATGGATTTCAAAAGCGAAAATGTAATTTGATGGTTGCAGTATACAGCATTTTCTAAGTGAAGAAGGCCTCTTAAATATCTCCTTTATTTGTAATATCGTGAAAAATGTTTGTAGCACAATTTAAATCAGTTCCAAAGGGAAACATCATGGAAGAAAAAGTTCTTTGCTTGCACATTTTTTTTTTTTAGCTTTTATGTAGGAAATGTGTATTTTTTTCTATTGCATCTTGTAGCAGACGAGAAAATACATTTGAACGTGCCTAAGTCATGACTTTTAGATGACCTCAAACACTAAAAGGATAATGAAATTGTATGACAAAAAACAAAACAAGAAAATGACAAAATGAGAAAACAAAAAACTTTTTCTTCCATGATATTTATGTGGTAAGACACTTCAGGTAAGACACCCTGTATAAAGATAAAAAGAATTGGGAGAACACTAAATATAAGGCAGAAAATTTACAATACAAATACCAATTTCACTTACTCATTATCCCCATTGTAATTTAACATCACTTCAAATCTCAAAGAAGCACAAAACCTAACCTAAACCTAACTACCAATACCAAAAACGTCTCTAACCTAACCTAACCTCAAAACAGCCTTCCACTTCACGTATCTCTCCCCCACCTGTTCCCTTAAACAGAGACCACAGAACAACTTTGAGAACGAAACGCGACTCTAACTTGAATGCTCCTCCCTCTGGTGTAACTTTCTCAAACGTTCTCTCGGTGATATGTATAAAAAGCGGCGATTTTTCAACGTACCGGAAACAGCCACGAAAATTGTTGTGTACGGCGGCGCATGAAATCGCGGGAGACGGGGTCGTGTAGCGTGTTTATCGACACGAACGTTATCGCGGTCGGATCTTCCGCGAAGAGCAGCAGTCGTTCGGGTGGTACCAATTTGTCCTCCCTTTATCAAGCGTCATCTGATGGCGACCCGACACCGCCAGGCCAGGCCAAGCCAGGCCGGCCCGAATGCAACGCGTTACCTTGAAGTGACACCGGCCCACAATGGGAACAAAGCGGCGTCCAGGCTCTTTGCCGGGGTTTTGTTTCATTCCGCGGTGGACAAGCCGCGTTATTTGTCATGCATTTTGACCCTCGCCGATTTCATCTTGGATATTTTTCTCTGCCTCGCTCCTCGCTCGCTGCTCGCTGCTTACGCGCGCCAATTCTAAAGGAAGCCTTACCGCGAGTACGTAAGTACGACTGCGCAGCAGCAACGCTTCTCGCGGTTGAAGTACGAACCAGTGTCGACTCTCTCAGTCATGGTGGTATTACTTTCATGTACGTGTTAAGGGATTATGCATAGCCAGACGGAGTATGCATAGCCAGACGGAGTCTGAGAATAGATATTTTTAGAAGTGTAATCTTTGTGGAATTTTTTGTAACGTTGAAATTCCTAAAAATTTAATTATATCGCGTGTAGATTCACATGATACGGATGTTCTTGACACGTAAGGAAGAGATTAGGTTATGTTAGATTAGATAGGAATATTTCTGTGTGGTTTTTCGTCGAACATAACCTCAGCATATTTATTGTTTGTAGGATTTGTATGTAGATATTTAATACTTAGGTTATATTGGCTTTCGTGTATCAATATACAAGGTGTCTCACTTAAATAATGAAGAAATAATTTAGATATTCGTTATAAGTGAGATACCCTGTATAGAATTAATAGCAGATGAGTCAAAATATATCAATATAAAAATATAATAAAGCCGATTTTTTTTATAAAATAAAATGTACGAATATTCAAATATAGAACATATAGGTTAGGTTACCTTAAGTTGGATAAGCTTTGACGATAAAAACAACTTGTAATACATATCCAAAGATGGTCGACATACTTTAAAAACACCTGATATATTACCTCCATACAACGTGTACAAATCTGAACATAAATTCCACGCAGCTAACCTATTTCAAAATTGAATACTTGAAACGCTTATTTAAAGGAACATCGATAAAGAAATATTGCCAACACGCACGTTATCGACACCATGTTAAATTAAATGAGAGCACAATTAATTCACATCGCGGGAGCTTAATTAAAACCTTCCAGTGGCCGCGAACCAGCTTTTGCTAACCTTCTACATATACTTATACACGTACATACATACATATATAGAACTCGGAACGGGGCAGACAATTTCCTGTTACGTCACTTTAATGGCTGCGCAGCGTTCTCAAATAGACGTTTCGACAAAATTCACCCGTCCGATTTCCTCGATGTTTCGTGACCAGGGAGAGAAATAGCGAGGAAAATGAAGTACTCGAATGACGGGCGTCCCATTCTGGAACCGGTTCGCTTTTGTTCCGTGACCGAACACCAGGCACAATCGTCTTAGTAGAGGGAGAGAGAGAGAGACCGCCTTAAGAATTGTTTCGAAGATTAGGCGCGGGCCGACGACACGATTCCGGATAAAATTGCGTCCGCTTTCGTGACCAAGTGATCGCGTTCGAAAAGCTCTCGAAAATTAAACGGGAGAGCGTGATCTTAGGTTAGATTGCCGCCAGTCCCCCTTTTGCCGTCTGTGTTTCGTGATAGAGAAATCCTGTGCAAAACCAGCCTTAAAATTAAATGCCAAACGTCTTTAAATACTTCAAGTAAGTCTGTATACTTTGTAGCTTATCGTAGGAAAGTATGGCTGCGCACGGTCACGCTATACCGGCTGTGTTCTCTGTATCGTGTATTATAGGGGAAGTTTGATAAGTGGAACGTTTTATTTGAAGTTATACCGTGTATGGTAATTCAGGGTTCTGTGAAAAATTGGGTATTTTTCATGTGTATATAGTAGACATTTCTATTTTTATTATGTGTATGAATTGTTGCAGAATGCTTTATAGTGAAGTAACACTTTTAATTATTATAGTGAATTAACTATACACTGTGTTCCACACAACACTTACCACGACTTTTCAATAAAAATATTTTGCAATAAAGAAAATTTCCAAAAAATTTTTTTTCCAATAAAAAGTCAAGATCACCTTCATTTTTTAAACGACATTACATATTTTTGACTTCGTAGTATCTAACTCATGTCAAGACCAGTTCAGTCACGTGGTACACTGTAACCTTGAAATGATCTTGAAATGATTGGAGACAAATCAGAAGCCGTCAGTATACTGTATTTATTATATGTAGTAATTGCATTCCCTATATAAGTATTCCATTATTGATAGTAATTACATTTATAGTAATTGTAGACAATATAGTTGAACCTCTTTGCAAACTACACTGAATAACCCACAGAAGATTTATCAGTAACCTAATTGGTCAATAAAAATGATTTATGCAAGTGTAACTTCACAAATATCTCTTTCCATATGTCTAGTATAGAAAAAAACTTATCACACTTGTCATATTTATACAATTCTATTATCTTAAGAAATTACACCTTTCTCCAGTGTCCATGATCACATTGAAACACATAACCTCAAACACCAAAAAACTGCCTCCCCCATGTGTCAACTTTCACAATAACATTTTTATCAATTCAACTGAATAAAAAATTACACGTTGGACATAAAGAGTTCTCATTTGGTTTCCGACGGGCGTTCGATGGCAGCTTAAAGAGTTTGAACGCAGGCCGCCGTACCGGTTGTGAGAAGAGAGCGAGCAACACACGTGGTAGTAGTAGCCGCGGTCTCTCAGCCTCAAGGTACCGCTTAATTGGCATATCAATCCCGGAGGAAACGGGAGATAACCGCGTCGGCGAGGCGGTAGAGGCGACCGAGGTCCCGCAGGTTAATAAAGTTACACAGCGGCTCGCGGCCTCGGCGATTAAGCGTTTCGGCTGACGTTCGAGCCGCGTCGATTAATCGAATATGAAAAATCGCGAGCTAGAGCGTAAACGGTGAAACTCGCGCGGCCCCACGAACCTGTTCCTTCGTTCAGAGTGTGTGCTACAGAAAAAGGCGCAACGGTGTGCTGTAGCTTCTGCTACCGTCGGTTACATTGTGTACGTTGCAAAAATTGAGGTTAGGTGAGATGTATCGAGAGTGATGGTTATAAAGAATTACCTCGTTTTTTCAGAAGATAAACAAAAAGAACCTTTATTTATACATCGGGTGGCACGTACATAACCTCAAACGCGATAAAATAAAAGCACACGACAATCCAATAAACCATAAAATTTCCTTTATATCAACAATTAAAACTCGTATAATCGATTTACAATAATCGACTCCATTCTAACGCCAATTTCACGCAACACATTTAACCACGCAATTAGTCCATATAAAAAAACAGAGAATCCTCCATTCATAATTGCCAACACAAAAAAAAAAAAACAAGAATAATCTCATTACTAACCATGGAAGCAATCGGTGTATAAATCGAGATAAATCGATACAACGAAAAAAAGAAGCTCGTGTGTAACGATTGCCGGTTAATAACGACGCGGGACGATTAATTTGCATGGCGCGGCGACGCAATCGGGATCACTGAGATTCGAGGGCACGACGAACGTGGCGCTCGAGATCGAATCGCCGCGGCAGATATCGATCTGTGCGGCGCGGAGGCCACGAGTGTGTATCGATATCGCGCCGCCGCCGCCGTGTCGTAACGACTTTATAACGGATATATCGGTGGCGGAATCGAACGTCAATTGGCCTGGTCGATCGACGTCTCGCGACACACACGCTCCTTTGTAATGTTTCCGATAACGCGACCAATGCTGGTATAAGACAGCGACGATAGAGAGCGTAATGGACGAGGAATTTACGGTTGTTATTACCTATGGCTGTGTTTGATTTAATCAGGTTGGTTAGGGGAACGAAGGTGATAGGAGGTGTGTTCGATGGGGTATTGTTCGTTGAGCAAGGTTGTTTTGTAACGATAGCAATTGTACTGTAAGATGGCGATCACGTTTTGAGGTTATGTCTGGCGAGAAGGAATGTATTAATAGAATAGTTACGATAGGTTAATTTTACGTTCGTGAACAGATACATCGTGATCGAAAATCGTTAATTTTCAATTTCATATATGCACGAAATATAACTGATAAAATGATTATTGACCTTCAATTAGGTACGTGGTGCAAAATGACGTAACTATGCCTCATATAAGTATTTATCATTCTTTTATACAATAAAACTAGTATTAAATAATTTCACAAGTAACAATAAATAAAAATTAAGAAACATTTTTATATTTATTTCTAATATATTATTTTACTCACCCCTACAGTAAATTTCGTTTTTGTTTTTATAAGAAGTTAGCCGAGTGTTCTAAAAATAGCTAAGCAATGTAACAAGATATCCCTCAAACAACACAACTGGAGTGTTGAGAAACTTAATTTGAAGGTTATGGTATGTTTTTAAGAAGACAACTTCTATCCTCAATTGTTAGGTCGAATTTGATAATTTGGATCAAAATTTTCAGTAAACCTTTAAATTTGCTAAAGAAAAATATAAAAAAATATAAAAATAAAAGCGCCATCTTGTTTCATAATTTTCTTTTCTATAGAATTTCCATAGAATTTTGTCTTTCGCACGAACTTACGGTATAACCTAATATAACAAATTTATTTATACTCTGAATGTCGAGCACACAGAGCAGTTGAGCGACGACACCCTGACACCCACCGTGACGACGACCATAACCTCCAACATCGTCCTCATAGTAGTCCCTAGTAGCGTCAGGGCCGGCGCGGCGTTTGCCTCGTGAGAAACTAATGAAGCAACCGGTCGTTAGGCCGCCCCGGTTCGAGGCATAATCGTTTATAGGAGTCATGCGAGCGACGGAGCCCGCCCGACCCAGGCAGTTTCCAAGTTTCGTTTAACTGCCGTCCGCGTGGCAGCGCGCGCGGCGCGGCGCGCCGGGGGAACGCACACGCGGGTCAAGGAGGAAGCTCGATCGCGTTATAGCGTTTGCAACCAAGTAACACCTTCGACGTCGCGTGATACCGGTAATTACTGAAAAATATCCGCCACGCCAACAAAACGGCCCGACCAATTGCTCGTTACCAGCTATCGTGCGCGTAAACGTCCCCCCTTTTTGAAAGTCACCCTCTCTCGACGTATTGGCGTGCTCTTCCAACACAGAGACGCGCGCGTCTCCTTAGAGGTTAAGTGTCGGACTGGAGGTTAATTGTTCTCTTCTTGAATTCTTTTCGAAGGAATGGACTTTTTGTTGGAGAAAAAAAGTGGTTAGACTAGCCATCTTGGTAATATTGAATACACTTTTTCAGGTATTTTCGAGAGATTCAGCTTGTTGCGTTTTGCATGGGATGACGGGTTCATGTTGACTGGTGGTGTTGGGTTAGTGAAGGGATGATTGGAGGTTTCTTCGCGCAATTTGTGACTCAGTTTTACCGATGGTTATTCAGATATATACATACCTCTTGTATTAAGTGTAATACAGGGTGTTTCAAAATAATTGTAACATTTGTACAGGGAATTTGTATATGTACATACATTTTTCTTTTGCAAAGGATTCTTTGAAAATAAAATACATTTGCTAATATCGTCCCCTTATGTTACTGCCATGAATGTGTGTTTTTATAGATTATGAAAGTTCACAATTGAATGTAAAATGTAATTAAAATTCTCTATCTCTAAAAAGTTACTTCCACTTAGTGCTTACATTTTTTTAAGCACTCTGCATATTGTTTATTTATATTTGTATTATATTGATATATTCCCTTTACTGTTATTTATTGTACGTTACCACTTCGTTTACTGCTTTTATTATTAATAACCAATAGAACAGAATTAGATAGTTCCTGAGTGGAGTATAGCATGAAACTAACCTAAAATTAATCGATTAATCGATTTACTGTTCAAGATTTTATACATGGCACAATACACATGGTCCTTTGATCAGGCGGAAAAGATAAGCGCAGCATCGTGCGACGACGTGAAGGGGCGAGAGGACGCGCGATGGCATGCGAGCTTTTCGCCTTTGCCTACGGATACACACCGCGGCAAAGTGGAGCGTACGCAATTGGCGGGCCCCTCTCTGTTGTGGTCTTCCGCGGCGTCACGCATCGTCGGTCACGCCGCAAATCCGCCCGAGCCCCGCGATCTCTCTCTCTCTCTCGCATTGACGTGTCTGGCCCGCGCTTCTGTAAATTGATTGCGCCAACCAACACCGAGGACCCGCGCGCCCGCGCCACCTCTCCTCATCTTATAGACGACTGTAATAATTCTCTGCAAATACAGAGGTTTTTCTGTCGTACAACCAACGATAGAACCAAACCGCTGCTCTCGTCTTGATGCCTGATTGACTCTCTGCTCGTTGAAGAGGAAGTTGCTTTGTTGGTCTTTTTTTGAAATTGTGAAAATTAACCGTGCAGTATAATTTCGAGAGGTTTTGGTATTTGAATGCTGTAATTAATGGTATTACGGTGAAAGTGGAGAATGTTTAATGCTGGAGATGTTGACAAGAAGTATTCAAGTTTTGATGGCCTAATTGTAGGTTAGATTAAACGTTTCATATTCGTGAAAAAAAAAATGCAATAAATACAGTAACCTAACCTAACGGAATGTTACCGTCAGTAAAAGAAACGAAACTACTGATAAATAACAGTATAGGATGTTTCTATAGATTGGTGCCAACAATAAAACACTCTGTATATTTAACGTTTTCTTAATTTAAGTACAAATAATGTAACCTAACATTTTTTTCACAAAATGTCACCTAATATTTTCACAGTATAATAATACTATTGCTCACTTCGAACTACAAGAGTAATTAAATTTTTGATGTTGTAAAATTACAAAATAAAGAATCAGCGAATGCATCGTAGTATCATCAATTTCCTCGTAAAGAAACGGCGAAGAACGGGGCAACCAGGAGGCCGACGAATCGAATGGTTAATACCGAGGCCTACTTTGTAACCACAGGCTACGATCGCGCACGTTTTTCCCCAGCCGCGGATGAAATCGACCGAGCCCCGATTAAGTTCTTTCTCCCGACGGAAAAAGTTGTTGGCATCCGGCGAAACCGATCTCGCGGCCGAACGAAAATTGACCGATTTCAGGCAAACCGAGCGACAACGTGTACGAACGTGCACGTGCACCTCTTTAGTGGTTTTCAATTTTCCATCTTACTCGATCTCCTGGGTAATTCCATTTTTTTCCCCTTCCCGACTATCGAGGTGTTTACTCGACTGTCAAAGTACATCGATTTGTTGGAAGTACTTCGATGATGAAACGAGGTGCTTAGAATTTTCTGAAACGATCAGAGAGAAATTTCTTCCTGGCGAATGTGTTTCCATGTAGAGGTTATGTTTATTATTAAACTTTCTATTTCAAAATTGAAATTCCTATGAATTTTATCTCGCTCGTGTAACGTTGGAGGTTATATGTGTATGTATGTGACGTATACGTGAAGTTTTTGTGTACATTAAATGTTTCTATTACAAGTATCCTAAATAATTTAGTCTCCTCTATCTTATTCCATCATCATGTAGCAATATGGAACAGTACATAAAGCAAATCGAAAACCTATTCCAAACAGCACGACATAACCTTAACTATCTCTTCATCACGACACAAGTCACAAAATTCTCTTATCTACTTTGGACGCACACTAGGAACACGCTACAACCTCACATATACATGCAGCTACACTCAATCCCAGCTAGCCTCACCAACACATTCGCGCCACCGTCCAAAACAAACCGCTTCCCAAACGAGAAGCACAAAGCGACGGGCTCCCGTTTCCGCGCTTTTTTCTCATCCTTCAGTGTAGCCACGAGCGGTGGAGCGGACACGCACGGTCGCTTCTGGCGCGGTCGATCGTCCTCACAGCTATTCCCCGTATTAATTTGCCGGAGCGTGCACGGGACAAAGTAAGCAAATAGACTAGCAAGTGTGTGTCGCCTCAAACCGATTGGCCGGTGATGATAAGAGGTCCGGTGTCCCACGGTCCGCTCCCTGTTCCGCCTGTTCCTCCTCATCATCGTCCTGTTCCTTCGTCTCTCTCCTCCCCCGCCATCTGGCGGACTTCTTTCGGGAGGAGTTCGTTACGGATGGCTGGCCGGTCGACGACGGTCTTTTGTGCCGTCGCCGGTCATAATGACACCAGGCAAAAACTGTCAATGCTGCCGCGTATCGGCTTCCATGCATGCATTAGCGGCGGCCCGCTCTCTCTACCGGGCTTTCTTCGGTTCTTCCTACTGACCGCCGTCGCGTCGCTTCTGCCTCTCGTTCTGCGTTCAGATGTGTGAGTGTGTGTGTGTTCGGTAGATGGGTGTTGTGCTTGATGGGTAAGCTGTTTAGTGACGTAATTAAGATGGTTGCTATGTAGTTTTTTGTGAGTTTTCGATGTTTTAAATAAATTAACGAAGAGGTTAGGTTATCGTTAGGTGAAGTATTTGTTAAATTATTTTCTTCTTTAAACTTGGTTTTCATGAACTAGTCTTTTTTATATTAGGGGCAGAATGTAACTGATCGCGTCCGAGCCTCGTATCATGTTACATTGTTTACGAATTGCTGTAGTATTATTAGAAAAGTACCGTTGTCGAGTTTTTAAACTGTTGGTGGGTGAATATTGACTTTTTTAAAGATCAAGTGGCAGTTGTTGACGTTTCAAATTTGTCATATTCTTTTAAACAAAATTGCTTGATATATTGTCTTCAGTTCGTTTCTTGCGTTACAGCCAGAAATTGGATAACAGAAGCACGTTTACGTAACGGTACTGAGTCAATAGACCAAGTAGAAAGGATTGTCGCATTAGACGACTCGCAAGAAAACGAATTACTCGAAACTAATAATGAACGCGCGCTACCATAACGGGACACGTGTAAATTGCGACGTGAGGCATTTTTGAATTTCGCGCGCGTGCGACCCAAGAGAGATGGTCGTGTATACGCACCGAGTTAATACATGCGGCAGTGCAAATAAATGAGATACGAAACTTTACTGGCGGATGAAAATCGTTAACAATATTCTTGTGAGTGATTGCGTAGTGGACTGGCATAATTTGCGCAGGTATAAAGATGCAAAGAATGAAGATAGTTGGTGCGGTAATGCGTGTAATGCAAACATAGATTAAATATATTGTTGTGTATGTTATAATTTATATTAATGTAGTCAAAGTGACAAGTTATTAAATAGGTAAAACACATTACGTTAGGAATTCTTTCGAAAATGCATTTTTACACTATGGGTGTCAGAAAAAGGGGAATTTGCAACACAAAAATGACTCCATTGATTTAACGCAAATACATCGATATATTTTCAACGAAATAACAATCTAAAAGTAAGAATATTTTTTCTCCTAAACTTCTGAAAATTCTAAACGTGATGACGTAATTCTTATATCCTATTGGCCGGCGCTGTAGCAGTGGACAAATTTGCGCAGAAGAGATGCGCCGTCGGTACTACGACTGTTAACCCAAGCTAACTACAGAAGCGTCCTCATGCAGCGACTGCTACAAAACAATCTAATACTCCAGAGTATGTACCACTATAACATACGTTCGTTTCCCCAGTAATGTGTCGTTCATGTTCAACTATCGTCTGCGATTATCGTTCCTCTTCCTGTGTTTTTCACCGTGCTGCAAGCATCCTCCCCGGTGTCGCCAATGTTCTGTCCGTTCTAGGAGGAAAAACGATGGCAAGAAGAGAATAGATCGCGCGTCGGTTTCTTGCACGGCGAACTCCATAGGAGGATCTTAATCGGCGTGCAATAGGCCTTCTTCGCCGCATTCTTCGTCCCATTGAAATCGCCGCTGGATTGCGTCGCGATCGTCGCGGACCACGATACACGATTGCCGTGTCGCGGACCACGTTTTTGCCATAGCTTCTTGGTGCTTGTAATTATTACCCGGGAGGACGCGTGTCTGACGCGTTGGGTGATCGATGGATATTGCTAGGACGTGGCGGCTGTTACTGCGCTAGCATTTTATTCTTGCGCGGAGAGAGGTTAGGATATGATGATGAGGTGAGGTTAGAATATGAAAAAAAGTTAGGTTAGGAAGATGGAAGTTTATATGGTTATGTTCGAAACCTTGTGATCTTATGTGTATTTCTAGTCTTATTTATTAATAATACTTTATTATTAACGTTGTTTTATATAACTAATGTGCAAAAAATTGTCCATTATTCTAGCACGTGTACGTTTCAAACTGAAATAAAAGTGAAAATTATTGTGACTTTTCTATGCAAGGCTAATTAAGTTCGGGTGATGTCAGAATAGATTATTTTGAGACGAAACTTTCTTTTAATTGGTAAGATTCAGTTGGATCACAGTTTCAGCCGTTCATCAACAGCGAGAAAAAAAACATAAAGTTAATTAGCGAACACGGGACCGCGGACGCGCGTTTCAATCACGAAAACCACTTTCCAAGTGGTTAACTCGTCTAACAATCGATAAATTCCCTTTGATTCTCCGCGGTATCGCTTTCTACCGTCTTATAATGGACGTTTAAAACATCGTTATCTGCTGAGTGACACGCGATACCTGCCTGGAGATCATCAAATGAATCTTTCTTGCCATTTCGACATTTTTAATCACCGTCATGAGTGTACGAAAGAAATACTGAACTTTTAATAGAACTTCAGTGATAATTTTGGTAAATTTTAATAACAGTCTTAGTATACCTGTAGTGTACTAATTTTTTCGTGGTTAATTTCAGAAAATTTTTTTTGTTTATATTTCCGAAATTAATTGAATCTCAAAATATTGTTTATTTTTCAACAATTTTTTGAAAACAATTTTTGCAACAATGTACTTTTCACGACTGAACCGTGAAAATAATTAAATGTTAACACTGGAAGGAAATATTAAGTATCATTCAGACCATGAAAAAAAATGCAATATTTTCAAAGAAATGAATTTCTAAATAATTGTTACCGTAAAATTATTCTAATCTCGCGGAGTGTTTCATAAATCTTGTCCATCCAGCGGAAAACTAAACGCGTAGAAGTAAACGAGGGACCTACGGCGATCGAATCGCGGCGGCACAATAAAAACGCGCCATTCCGCGTTAATTACGCTTCTCGCTCGTGCACGCGCCTCGAATCGGTTTTTGCGCTCCTTAACGCCGCGTTGCGCTCGCCTTTTTATCGCGATACAAAAGGGAAAGTTCGGCTAGGCTGTGTTGGTCAACTGGTCGCTGCTGCACGGTTAAATTGTGACAGGATGTTCATTAGAGATTCTCGAAGGAAGGAGTATCTTGCGTTTCACACAAGGAGAAAGTTGCAGTTGATGTTAAGACACTTTTTTTCTTCAGTTCTGTTCAATTAAGAAGTAATTTCTTTTTTCTTTAGAAAGAATTGACAAAAAAGAGTTTAGTAGTTTGTTGAAGCAAAATAATGAGCTTGTTATGTCATAACTCTATTATGAATGCATTAGGATCCTTTTTTCTTTTGAATTATGATATACTTAAGTTAGGTTAGGTTTTGTGTTCAATTAAGAACACAGTAATTTCTTATTTTCAAAAAAAGAATTGAAAAAAGAGTTTAGAAGAATTAACAGTAATTTGTTGAAGCAGAGTAACGAGCTAGTTATGATACCATAACTTTAATATAAATTTATTAGGAACCTTTTTTATTTTGTCTTGTAATATACTTAAACTGAAATGTGACATTTTTATGTTTCAATTTGTGCAAGTGGTACATTTCAAAAACTCCCAAAAAGAATACCATTTGAACCAAAACAAATTTACTTCAACCATACTTTATAATTAATTCTCAACCTCTAGCCTATATATTTTCTACGAAACGATCGAATCAATTAGAAGCTACGTACGTATGCTCAAACCTTCAGCCATGAAAGCGACGAGCCGCAATCAAGGTTCGATCGCCTACGATCGTTCGACGAGGCACCTGTCCATCCTGAATCGAAAGACATTTATGATTCGTTCGATCCACGGTGAATCCGGGTCACGGATCGCGAACGAGCATCGACTATTTATTCGCCGAACTGAATTATGAGGAACGTAGCGACGTCTGGATAGCTTCCTCGATAAATTACTCGCCCCTGGTTCGCCTTGTTTGCTCGCTTTCCGGTTATCCCCCTGATCAAGATCAAAAGCTGCCACGCGCGCAAAAAGTGACAAAAAGACAGGATTGCTGTTACTCAGGCTTGTTAAGGCTCCTTGTTGATTTCTTCCGACGATGACAAATAATGATAGATGTTGCTAAATAGTACATTTCCTCAACTTCTTCAGGAACGATTTTTTTTTAAGGTTAGAAAAAGTGATCTAATTTTCAACGTAGTTATATTTCACTCATACTATCACAAATATTGTAATTTTCTAAATAACCTAAACGTACACATATTTGTTAATGTTCCTGAAGAAGTTAAGTGTGCCTAATTCAAAAATAAAAAAAAAAGAACTGAATTTATCGTTTATTTCGTGTAACTCAAACTAACATTACAGGAAATTATCAAATATATTATCTACGAGTTCCAATAATCGAGCCACACTTAGGTGAAACCTAACCTCTCAGTTAACCCTACTTAACCAAATACCACTAAAATAATCCGTGAACTATTCTTCGATCTTCAAGAATCTTCGATCTCATCCACATTTCAACACGGAACATCTTCTCACCGTCCCACGAGCGTATCCCGAGTGGAGAGACGATAATAACGAGGGTCGTCCACGCGGCGGTTCACGTCGATTTCACAGGCTTGTACGACATTTACGAACGTTATAAAAGGTCTTAATCGGAATTCGAATCGAGTTCGGCGGTCCCGACGATACCGATCTGACCTCACTTCGCTCGGAGATCGACGCTTGCGCATGCGCGACAAGATCGAAACGGATGACGAGCGACTTCACAATAGTCCCGAGTCCGGGGAGATTTACGATAACGTCGTTCGTCCCGCGAGTCGTTCATTCATCATTGCGGAGACAGCGCGCGACTGTCAAAATCGGCCGGGACACGACCGACGCGCCACGAGTTTTCGGTGTCGCTACGGTGACGCCCGATTCCACCCGAACCTGTCCCCTTATCCCGCGCTCGTGATCCATCTCGGTCGACCGCTTTTTACCCACCGGTCATGCTGGCAAACGTGTATCGCTCGGTTTCATCGGAACAAAATTCATGTTGATTTACGCGTTCAATTTTTAGACAGTTTTTTCTTCGATTCGTTTTTTTCTTCGTAATTCGAATATTGGAAAATTGAATACTGCTTGCAATAAAAATACAGGGTGGGCCAGAAAAACTGCACTTTTGTTTTTTCGGTAATTATGCACCGATTTCGATGACTTTGAAATATATCGTCAAGGTCAACATTCTGAATATTCTTTTCTTACGTATATAACCACCGTTCGTTCTTAATTTCCAATTTAAGGACTTACGGTCCACCCTGTTGATTGTTTTATCGTATTTACACGGGGTTTGACATTACAGTTAGGAGATTGACACACGTGTGCTCTGTTAGAAAGATTCGATTCACCTTTTATAAGCTATTTATGTTCGATTACATTGAAGCGGGATCATAGTGACGAATAAAGTTAGCAATAGACAGTATCTGGTGATGAAAAATGCGCGCGCGCGATAGATAGAGATCAAACGGGAAGAAACTAAAGGGTGCTGTAGAGACTTTCTCCAATATTACAGCACAATCTTGATCTTCGATTACATGTCATCGCTTGACAGCCGTTTTCTTCGGCAACCGCGACCCCTTCTATTCTCCTTGTAGTTATTTTCTCACCGCTCCACGACCTTGATACTGCTCGAGAAAACACGATCCATCTTCAAACGGCTACATCCTACCGATTCGAACGATCGTCGTTGACGTTTGTTACGGTCAATCTTACGATTTCAATAGCGAAAATCAATGGGAATTGAAATCAACAGGATTAAAGTGTAATTATTGTCAGATACTGTATCTCTTCGTATTCAAGAAGAAATGAAATTTGACATCTCGTAAGAGATATGATATTTTAAATTTTAAAATCCACTCGCATGAAAGTCTAATGCATACAAGGTGAAATATTTAAGAAAAATTTTTAATTAACTTTCCTTCTATTTTTATGTATCGATTCCCGAATTAAAGTCAAGGAAAAATAGTTCAAATTTCAAAGGGTTACGATTCGAATAGTGTTCAGAGACAACAATTTTTCGAGGTTATGTTTCAGTAGCAGAAAAACAGAATGACACGCAATAAAAATTGAAACTTGAAAATTCAAATATTCCACTGAAAATTGCGAAGTACAGAAATCTACTAAAGAAAAAGAAAAAAATAAGTTAAACCTACACGTAAGAATAAATTGCTTCTAACCGCACCATCCTCGATCAACGAACCCAACTCAGCTGGATCATCGGAAACGCGTTCGCTAGCCAGCATTTATTGCATCGACCGAGTGATCGATTCTCCGCAGCGGGGAGCTACCATCGCGTCGCGCTAATTTCACGGAAACGCGACCATCTTCAGGACCATTAGAGTCGTGGTGCACTTCTCACGTCCCTCTGCCGGAACAAGGAAGAAACTTCGTTACAAGCGGGCATATATGTGAGTTCAAGAGCAGTGAGAAAGTTGACGCAAAACCGCGAGATGTTCGTGATTATCTGCACTGCTGGCGAGCGGCTTTATTAACCGTTTCACTGTCCTCCCGTGCGTTATACACGGTGTCTCAAAAGCGTAAACCCTTGCACGATCGTAAATCAAGCTGCATCACCCCGTATATTTCATTCTTGTACTTCTGAAACACTCTGTACTCGGGACCGACTGCGGACGCTTAAGTGGGGAGGTGACTTCTGCGAATTTAACTAAAGAAAAGAGAGGAGATGTGTCTGAGTGGGATACCGATATATCAAGTGTCAGTTGTTCGCATTCAGTAGTCGATATCGAATTACTTTGTTTTACTCGGCACGCTCGAACTCCACTCCGATGTCCCATTACCAAGAATTGGTGGGGATAGCGACGGACGCTTAAGTGTGCAAAAATGCGGACGCTTATGTGTGCACTACTGTATATGTTAGAGTAATCACAAGCACAAAATCCATCTAAAACCATCTCACCTAGTTCCATCTATTTCCGTCGATCGTTAGACGCTCGCCACGTAACATGGAACCGCCAGATACCAAGGTTAGAAACTCCCACGATCAAGCTTTCGCATATCGATTCTCGACAACCGTCTAACCGTCGGATCGTAACTCGGCCAAAATCGCGTTACACGCTCCCCTGCTCTCACAGATCATCTCACTTTCCTCTTCCCCCGTCTCCTCCCCCTCCGACACGCGTTCCAACTTCTTTCCCGGAACGTTGATATTAACGACACCCGGTAGATCGTAATTTTGTCACCCGACGCAGGAACGAAGGGGTTCTTCTCGAGGCACCTAAGAAGCTAATTGCATGCATTTTTAACGGACTATACGTCCTCATCGGGCCGACTGCTATGATGGAAACGCAAGCATAAAGCTTTACGCTCGAGGCACCCCTGGGAGAACGATCGAGGGGTCGAGAGGCTGGCTCCAGCGTTTTTATTTTCACTGATAGCTCCGTGGAAAGGGTGAAACGAGTAACGTTTTAATACTTAGGACGGGGGGAGAACTCTTTCTTCTTTTTACTCGCTTTTTTTTTGTTGGTTATGTGTTTTTTTTTCTTGTTTTTGTAAGGAGATTACCCCACGGCGACGAGGTATCAATTGTTTTAAGCGGATTTGCGTTTTTAATGAAAAGGGCTGGATGATGAGTGGTGTAAAAGGTGGAATTAATAGGGGTTGTCGTGACGAGGGGATATTCCTACTAATTTCTGTACTTTTGAAAAGGAGATTTTATTAAAACTGTGCTTTATTTTTTGGGGAAAATGTGGATAATTTGAAATTTGAAATAATACGAAATTGAATAATTTGAAATTTCAAAAAAAAATTGTCTACAAATATCACTCACGTTTCAGTTCCTGTCATCCGCCATTTTAATAAGGAAGCATCGTTCTCAGGCCACCTATGACCCACGTGTTCTTCACACAGTTCGTGCGCATGCGCGACCGTTACAAAAGTTTCGCGATCGACGGCAACCTACATATATAAATCGCGTCTCCAAGGGGACTTAATGGACATTGATGTATCGACGATTCGGCGACGGCCGAGCACGTGGCGTGATTAACGCCGGCCTGTCCACGGCCTCGAGGACAACTCGACAATGACGTCTCACGGCTTTCTGGTGTCCCCAGGCTCTGAGATACGCCCGGACCTTGTCCACTTCGGACGATCGACGTCGGCCTCTTTCGCGCGACGACGCTCGTGCCTTGTCTTCGACTTATCGACCTTATTACGTCGCGAACCTCCGGCTACTGCTTGTATTCCCAGACAGATCTTAAGTCCGGTTCTCACGTCGTATTTGCTTCAAAATAGCGAATGTTTAAGTCGTACTAAAATGTTATTAATTTGTCCGTATTCGATGAAAAATAGTTTTGGAAGAATGTGTTTTATTTGTTGGTATAATTGTAAAAATGATGTGGAGATATAGAAGCTTTGATTGATTGGTATGTTTTCTTAAATTTTTTCTTTAAATATATCTGGCAATTGGATTAATATAATAGGTTATACGGTGTTGAAAAGAAGCCTTAAGGCTCTTGCAGCACAAGAAAATTCTTAGCCTTTCTATATGAATTTTTTTAGTTATTCTATATGCATTATAAGTTGCTATTCACTGTTTCAATGCTATAATTCATATTCCATAATAATCCAGAAATAAATCCACGGTATCAGAAAGCCATTAATCAAGTTTTCATCAAAGTCCTTATTACCCTCTTACTACCTGCTTCACCCGTGTACCTAACCTACACTGCTCGCAACTTCTTGCCAACAAACAAACCACCTCTCAAACGACAAGCAATCAAGAGAATCATCCAACCAATCATCCTACACCACGCAACGTCACCCATAACGCAAGTCACCGTCAGCGCGCGTCAAACGACTTCCCGTTTCCGATTTCCAACTGATCCGGGAGAATCCAGCGAGTCACCGACGAGTTACCCCCACCACAGCGCCACGCAAGCGATGCTAGCGTCTCGCAGCGACACGTTTGACGAGTCTCGTTGTGCCGTTCATTACTCTTCGCGGACCGTGTCATTTGTCTCCGGAGAATAATCGACGAGCCTCTCGAAGCGTGTTCGAACATGGAACAGAAAGAGCGAGAGAGGAAGAAGTGAGAGTGATGGGGCTGCTGCCGGTGTGCACACGGAGTCAACGAGAGGGCCGCAATTATGTAATCGCTGTGTCATTGCGTTCGAGTAATTCCATTAGCTAACGAACGAGCGGGAAAAATCGCGCGCGCGAAGCGACGAGCTGACCCCGAGCATTGTACGCTGAGGTCACGTTCTCACCTCCTGTCGTTCGTTCGACCGCCATCTTCGTTCACTTGTCTCCCCCTCTCGCTCTTGCTTTCGTCGATGCCTGAGTCGATTGCAGGGACGATTTTAACACGCGCTGTCTGTCGAGTCACGCCGTACACCGGATTCTCGCGATCTAGATCTACGATGGGAGATGAGTGGTGGTGTAGGAGTTTTCGGGTCGGAGGTTCGAGTTTGGGTAACGTGGTGGCGTGTTTCGTGGGAGATGTTTAAGATTTTCGTGGAAAGGGAAAGGATGCAGTGTTACGGTTAAACCTTTGCACTCGAAGATCTTTTTGCTATAGGGAAGCAGCAAATTTTGTTACTTGCTTGTGCTAAAACATTGGTATTTAAAGCTTGTTTGTTAAAACATTAAGGAAATTTATTAAAATTAACACAGAAATAAACCATACATTTATTAAGTAATGTAACTATTTTATTTCAATATTTAATGTATTTTTATTTTAAACAAGACTTTGTAATGTTTCATTTTAAATTATTTCATTATTTAGACATTTATGGGAGGTCAATAGATCTGGTGTTCTGTAAAATATCAGCCTTAAGAGAGCATCGATTAATTATTTACCAAGTGGTAAACAATAATGACGCTTTTCAGTCGCCACTCGAGTGTGTGTGTAGGTTGGTAGTATGATAGGTATAGAAACAGTGGATGCTAAAGTAGACGTGACACTTTATTTTAAGGTTAGAATTTTCAACTTTGTTTTTTCTCAGCTCAATTTACATATTGCTTAATTTTTTCTCATATTACCAACTTTAAATGTAACTTTACCCTTGCTTTCACAAATCTCAAAGCCAAGACTAAATGTCACTTGACGTCGACCTGGGCCCCGTCTTGATCGGTTCGGACGCAATTTACAGAGGACCCAGGTGACTCTCGAGTGAACGCAAAAAGCAACACGAACAGGCGGATAGAAAGGAAGGAAGAGAGAGGGGTCTCGTCTGGAAATCGGCGACTCGAATTCCACGGCGTGCACGATCCAGGCCCGCGACTACACGGTGTCCGCGATTAAATCAGTCGGCCGCGATGTCACCTCCGGCGCGCGGTATGCGACGAAGGAATCCTTGACAGGAGGTCGCCGGATCCTCGTGCCCCCCCGTGGCGCATGAATCACCGCGACTCGCCTCGCCGTGTCTTGTCGCCCCTCGGCCAAGGTGACAGCTGTCAAGCGGCTGCTATACGGCACGCCGTACGCCGTGTAGGAGGTGTACGCGTCCCCGCGTGAAATCCTCTTCGCATGAGGACGCGGAGCGAGCGCACGCTTGTCCACTGGCGTAGCCATGCGGAACGCGTTTCCCTATTGCTTCGTGGAAAATCTTTCTTACCAAAAAGTTTGGAAAAATTGAATTTCGATTCTTGAATTATTTTTATGATGCTTTAGGTGCTATACAGAGTGTCTCGAAAAAATGTTAAGTATTGAAAAAATCTTGGAATGCTCACGGTGATATTATACAACATATCGTAACAATCAGAATCTAAAACAGGGTACTTCAAATATTTTGTAATATGTAAATCTGACATTTCCAGCTAACCACAAACTCTGAAAATATTCAAACACATTATTTGAAATTGAATTTTATTATACTGCACCAGACACAAATCTAATACCGTTTCAACTGACCTAACCCAACAAGTCTTAAGCACCGAGACACGCATGTCCTTATCACCGCCATATTTCTTCACGTTGCTCAACCGTTGCCCGTCCTTTCTCTTCCGGTTTCTTTCCTGTCCGCGAAACTTAATCCGTCCAGCGAAAATTATTCAACGCGTTCTGTCAGGGATTCTGTTTCGATCGCGTTCGACGCGAATCGAAGGCGAACGTACACACGCACGGGTTACTATTCGCAGAGAGGCATCGGCTGCGTAGTAAACATGCGCAGAGGAGCGATCGCGCACGCGTGGTACGCACTGTTCTCGTTTGCATTCAACGAACGCAGTCGACAATGGAATCGATTGCAACGATGTAGATGCACGATTGGGAGCAAATGATGTTCGCATTGTTTCGAAACTTGGTTCTTGTGATTTTGATATTCTCGTTGAATGTTGATGCACGGTATTATTGAACAGTTTAGGTTAGAATTGTCAAGTATAATTTTCGAAGGGAAGAGAATGTGAGTAAACAAATAAGAGGTTAGGTTTCACGTAAATCGAACAAACTTTTGAACAATGAATAAAATATAAATATACTGAATCATCGCGTTATTAACACACCATTGTTCTTACACGCTCTGAATATATTCAACGTAAAACCAGACGTCATTTCGCCATCTAACAATCACACGACACGGAGCACTTTGCTCCAGTAGAAAGCACCATTTATCAATGATTTAATTTCAATTCTCGACTCGAAGTTACCCTTTAAACTTTCCTCCACTGAACGTTATCTCAGGAAACTGTTAACCACAACACACTTCATCCTTACGATACAGCATCGTATCCACTTGCTTCTCCCGCATTCCTATTGCCGGCTGAGCGAGTATAGCACCGGTTCCCATGTCCGTATCTCGATCAAAAAAGGACTACGCGCTTCGCGTATCTTATAGATCGATTTGCGTAGCGCGCGATTACAAAAGTAAAGCAAAATGACTACATCGATGAAACTAGTTCTTACATGAAGAACAAGTGGAAGAAGAAGAGGTGGAGAAGGAGATGTGGAGAAAGGTGAAAAATTTTCCGGAGCTCGTTAACATCCACCTGTGTTCTCGCGCCATTGCGTGTACATGCGCGTGCGCACGCGGTTCGCCTTGACCCGCGCATACTCTTACGAGGGATGCTGGCCAATCGACGCGCCATACTTGGGAATTATGGTACTGGGTGACCCTGTCCAGTCGATCACTCGTCTTTGTCCTCCGATATACTGTTTATTTTCGTAGAATAGGAAACATGATACTTAACCTCTAACTCGAATGTCCTCAGTCCGAATAGTAAATGCGTTCAAAATAATAAAAACATTTTATTCCTTGTACCTAGTTTTACATAGTATACAATTAAAATAGTAACTAGGTTATATTAGTGATATTGTTATAAATATATTATTACTATCATAAAGTTCACAACATATTTAAAATGAATATTGCATTTGAAAAGAATATTTAAAGAAAGAAAAACAGTTGCATCTAACCTCACATTTTCCTCTTCCCTAGCCTCTTTCCACTCAATTTCACGATCCCCAGCACCATAACCCATTACACGCTCGATCCTCCACGAAAAGCACCATACCAAAGTACCAGATCTAACGCGGCGAAATGTCAAAGCTTCCCGTTATCGTGATCCCGGTTCCCGGTGAACAATGTACCATAAAGGCGTTGCGGCAGGGGGCTAGTAGGACAGGTCAGGGTACGGAAACGATCGGACACGTCCACACGGCTCGGAGGACAATCCGTTAGCCGCGTTGCCCCACGGAATCGTCCGTGATCCGAAACGTCCCTCGTATGCTCTGTCTCACTTACTCTTTCAGACCGGTCACAATGGCCGTTTTGCACGTGGCGTTCGCATCGTGACTGGCGTTAGGTGTTGCCGCGTCTATCACGGTCGCGTAGACGCTGCCAACCGGTAATTTAGTGGCGAGCCCGCAGTCGATTTCTCCGACCGATAAAGCCACGCGAGAGAGGAAGAAGAGACAAGGGAGTATCGCTGTGGCGAATAATTCAGGGTCGAATCTCTATTTTCCAGATGAGGCAGAAAGGCTTGGTATTTCGAATTTTTTTTTAAAGTCAATTTAATAAAATGTTTGAATCCATTCGGAAATTTATTTAATTAAAATTGAATTTTATATGGAGGTTAAAAGTGGAATACTTATTTTTCAAATGAGAAATAGAGAGGGGATAGAGGGAGCTTGTATTTGGACGTTTGAATAGACCGCGCGACGGGTGCACCCGAGCGCCATGCTTTGCGACGCGATTCATGGTAATGACGGAACTGTAACCGAAGGCGAGACTTGTTCCATGTCGCTTTACGAGCTCTTACGACCTTCCGTTCGACATGGTTTGTGATTTCGATATTTGTGACCTGGGAACGGTACTGTTCGTTGCTTGTGTTATTGGTGACTGTGTCGTAGGGTGAACAGAGGTTACTTATGTTTTCTTCTCTGAAGGAAGTGATCGTGTATAGGTTATGTTTGGTCAAAAAGGTTATTCTGTGATATTAAGAGTTCGTGTTTCCTTTGTTTTCGTGATTTCACCTTATTTTATGTGATAGTATTATTATGAAATTATACGAATCACTTTCCAACATTATTAATTTACCAGTGATTTTCAAGTATCGTTACGATGTAATATTACAGTTTTCGAAAAAATTTCTAATTAATTTCTCGAAGGTGTTTTAATAAATTCATCGATGGATAGCTTTTAGAAGAATTGTCAGTGTAATGGAACAATGGAATCGTGCGGTGATCGTTCACGATTGGCAGCTGCCGTGTCTCTGCACCGAGATGACCCTGCCATTCTGTAGAAAGCGACTATGTCATATTATCACGAAACCTTCTCCTCCAGTCCGGCTGTTTTCCGTGTCAACGTAGTACAGTCGCGGCCACTTCCGTTCACGTGACTTCGTGACAGTCGCTCGGGACCTGTTCTCTCCGTGACTGAGTCGCTCGACCAAGTGCGACGATCTCGTGATATCTCGACCGTCAAAATTGCTTTTCGGTGAATTAAATAAAACAGTTTCACAGGTTTTGCATATTTATCAATGATTTTCTATTCTTTAGATTCTTTACAGCCATTAAAATTTCTATAAAATTATGTTTCATACAATCCTTAGATTTTAGGTTGAAATATACATATACAATCCGTCACAGAACTGTTCATACAGCCTTCAAAAAAGAATAACGTTCTTAAAATTGAATCAAACGACTTCAGCTTTTTTGAGAAGTTAAAACTTGTCAAAAGAATTTTGAAAAAACCACAACCGATCGGAATCGGGAAGAAAATAATGAAGGTCACTTTTTAAAACTTTTTTATCTGAGCCGGTAATAAAAATTTAGAAAGTACAGTTTGTGGAGTTTGTCAGTTATATACATGTTGAAAATTTCATCGAAATTGTGCTGATAGATATCTTTCACTTTCAAGTATAGGTTAAGTGGTACTAACTTCAATTGCACGAACACTGCAACAAGTCTCTAACAATCATAGCATTTGCATTTTTACACAAAGTCAATACAGCATATATTACTACAGTGTATCAAGTTACAATACTATCCCTAATATCCATAACACACCACGAAAAATTGATTACTGGAAGAAAGTACTAAACGTCCCATTACATTCACGCCATATTCACCGGAAAGTAACAGTATATCGCATAATACCCTTCAAACGTGTCAGAACGTTCCTGGCTATTAACACACTGCCTTCAAATGCGATTTAAGTTCAGACAAAGGAAAGCTCTACGACCGTCAGTCACGCCAATTTCACGCACAGCCATTACATGTGCGCTTTGACAGCCACCATACGGTCGAAATTCTCGCGATCGTCGCGCCACTTCGTCTAGTTATCGTCGTTCTCTCAAGGGGGCCAACGATTAACGATAAATCTGTCGCTTTCGTTGTCCGGAATAACGTTAGCTCACGCTTGAAATCGTTCGAGCGAGAAATTCTGTCTCGTGACTCGCGTTCGTCGCCTATCGTGACCTCTCCAAGTACAATTTAATAATTCCCACTAACTGTGTGCCGGTCAGTTGTCTCGTAAGAGTCTCCGGATGCCCTTTAGCCTCGCTACACTTAGCCATGTTTCGATCAGGCCGATCAGTTCGTGTCGCTCTTGCGTCACACGGAGAAACCGTAATTATAAGAAGAATCGATTAGCGACGGATCGACGAAATTCGTCTGAATCGTTGAATTGTTTGATTCATGAAAAGGCATTGAGAAATTGTTTATACTGTACATGGTGTTTAAAGAAAAAAAAATCGTATTAATTAATTTTCGTTGCGTTATATCACACTTCTTTAATCTTTTTTGAACTTTCAAATTTTATAGCTCTAAACTGGATGCCTGAAACTATTTCAACGAATCAGTGCAGAAGTTTTTATTAATCGTGTGAAAAGCAGGACGAATGGGAAAGACAACTGTGTCACATTTAACCTCAATATTTTAACCATTTTAACGATTTTTTAACCTCAAAAAATCTACGCTTGTTTATCATCATTGTTAATATATTCTTGGAATATTGTTTGAAAATGTGTACGTGCAGAAATTCTCCGTACAATTGTTAAAATTTCTGTGAAACACCCTGTATATTATTCTATAGCTTTCAAGCAATATTTAGTTACACAACCCTTAATTAAATTCAGCAAAAAAAAAAAATGTGCAGTGATATAAAAGTGATACTTGATTCGAACGATCGTATGACAAAAATAAAATGAATCAATCAAGGACCAATATCGATCGAAACAGGAGCGCGGTGACGTGTCCACCGTTGGAATTACCATACCGACCGGATTATCTTTCGAGCGCGAAACATCTCCATCGTCGGTGCCCGCGAATAATCCGATAAGCGAATTAAGATTAGCGGCTTCTGATGAGCCGCTAAGTGACTATCGACGTTCGCGTATCGAGCGACCACGGTGACATGGAGCCGCGCAGCGTCGATCGCTGGAATCGATTGTCGTCGTCGCCATGCAAATCCGCCGACGGGCTCGACGTTATAATCGGTATCGCTTCCAGTCTCCCAACGACACACGATATTCTTCTTTACCTTGCGTCGCTATTTTCGCTGAATTTATTATTTGTAGAAAAATTGGTAACGTTAATTACAGAGAATTTTATATTATTTACGTGTACTTGTAATCTTTTTTATTAAATTGACAAGTTAGGTTAGTATACACTTTTGTATTCTGTTTTCCTCAAAAATTGTTAGTTATTTAGTGTAAACTTAGAATGAACAGTTAGACTTTATTACCGACACAACTGTTTCTGTCACACCTTCACCGGAATCTGTATCACAAGTCTGACTCTATGTTACAAGGCAAGGTGTTAAAAAAAGGAAGTACCCCAACTATTTCACCAGCTTGCAACTTTCAGACAACTTTCTAACCTCTCCGCATCTTCCAAATCTAACCTACAACACGCAGAAGTCTCTCTCTACCGCGAGGAACACCGAAGTGTCAGGTTCCCACGAACGTCGCGAAAATCACGAACGCGTATCGTGTCGCCGTTTTACCGTCTGCACGGAAGGCAAGCAGCGGGGTTACGTTTACGACGTCGCTGGAAAATCGGCCGTAAACGCGATCCGGCGCGGCGGCTCTCACGTTCCGGACCATTGGGATCCGACGGGCGAAAGAAAGGGAGTCGTACGGCTGTGTGTAGCCTGAAAGGATACTTTCTCCGTGGCTCGTCTCCAGACGTTTCGTCGATCGACGCTCGCGCGCGATAGATCGCCTCGGGACGGTGATAAAATGGCCGTGTCGCCGGCGAGGACGACAGCTCCGTGAGCCTGGTGACGATCGATGGCTCTCCGTGCCTGGCGAGATCATCTCGAGCCTGGAGACCAGTTTGCTTCGTGGATTTTTTTTAAGTTTATTTATTTATTTATTTAACGTCTTTATTACGTGTACAGAGAAAAAGAGTGCATTGAATAAAATTATAGATACATGTTATTAACGAGTAAGAGTGAGGTTAGGTTTTCTGAAGCAATTGAAAGGGTGTTTTTTTATTCTGGCATAGGTGTCGATGGGTAAATTTTTTATTACGAGGACTGGATTTGATGGTTGTAACGATTGATTGCATATTTTGCAATGTGATAAGAGAAGAATGGTTTTTTATGAAAGCAGAGTTTTTAGAATTGAGAAGTTAGTTGTTTTCGTAGAAAATAAGTGTAAAGATGAAAATTTGAAAATGTTCTGATAAATTGTTGATCGAATTGATCAAGTCTGACCAAACCTAACCTATCCTCCATGGTATGTTAATATGGTGAATTTAGTAACTCTCGCTAATGTAGTAAATTTGTACTGACTTCTAAGAATTTATCGGTTAGCAGATTTTCAATATTACCAAAAATGTTTCTTTGACTTTATCCCGAATGAGAATGGGAGAAAGAAGAAAAACTAGATTTCAAGGAAAACGATTCGTTCAATCATCTCACGGACGCGTATATACCACGCGAATCCACGAGGTTTTCAAGCGTGCCAGTACGAGAAGCGAGATAAAGAGGTCGTCGACCACGCCGACACAGCGGAAGATGCGCGTTCGATAGCGGTCCAGGGAGCGGCCGCTTCTCGTCTTCGCGGATATCCCGCCGCCAGATCTACCTTGCACTGTCCTCTCGCGCAATCTTCTTCGACCCATAAGTCTGCACTAGTGCGTTCCAAAAAATAGATATTATGCAATAAACGAAAAATAATTTAAAAGTCGATTCTAGGGATGAAATATGGTTAATAAAAATTGTTAATTTCTGCTAATATTTCAGCATTTCGATTATCTAAATTAATTGCCTAACTTAATTAACCTAACCTAAGGCTAACTTACCTAACCTAACCTAATCTTGAATTGCATACAACATAATTATATTTTTATTTACCGAAAAGGGACTGGGCTATCTAAATAATTTTCTTTTTAATATTATTTTAAATATTTAAAAATTATTCTCCTAAGGCTTGAGAAAAAATCTGACATGCTATAAAGACCGATGCGTTAAACACTACACGTTTATCTCAACGTAAACATGATCGCCACGTTTAATTGCCGGATTCGATGCAGATGCGGTCGCGTAACGAGCCCCGGCCTCTCTAACGAGCACTCTCTCGATCGCGATCGCGTACCGCTCGCTTTCCACCGCGGCTTTTCTTCATCTACCGCGGGTCCGCTTTCTAGCTGGGCAGAAAATTTCGAATGTCACGCGAGCCAGCTAATTCCAGTCACATGGATTCACGCTGGTAAATATCTGGCTGAACAACGGTTTCTTTATAAAATAGTGTATAGTTCGAAGACTTGTTACTCTTTCTTGAGTTTGCTTGAGGAAAATTAATTATCAATCGTTACTTATTACTTTGTTGTGTTAATGTGATTATTTTAGAATATTGGTTATATTTGTGATACACTAGTTTCACAATAATGTTAGGTTAGAAAAATAAATGAATACACGTGGTTCGATTAAGTTAGTTTAAATAATAATATTCGTCCAAAAAAAATCTCGAATATAACGTAAAAATTCGTATGAAAATCTAACATCCTTAGTAAAACATGTCTAATATCACGTATGATCTTCCTGTGACGTTCAATAAAAATCCGCAGAAGCGCCATAATCGCACCGGACAGGCCGAACGATGGCGGTTCGATTCCCTTTACCCGAGCAGCGCAGTTAATCCCGCCGTAGGGGGCTAACGACGACGAAATTCCACTCGGCTCCGCTTAATTGTCCGTACATAATTGGACCGGTAGCGTGTGACGACAATCGACCTGTGTCACTCGCCTCTGACGCTTTTCCACGCTCCCACTGCTCGTTTACGATTTCTTATACGCGAGATATCGATATTCAAATGAGAGAACTGTCGATCTCATCGGTTCCGGTGATACCGCGAATTAATTGACCCGTTATGTTAAGATCGTGGCTTTGGTTAACTTGATAGCAATTCGGAACGATGGAAATAGGAAAATAGGAAAATGGACGAAGAATTTTCATTCTATTTTATTATTAAGCCGAGTTCATTGGGTAACCGATTTGTAGAAATTGGATTGTTTCAGTTTATGAAAGTTGTGTTACGAAAGCAGGTGTGTATATTGATGTTTTGATGGAGGATGTCGTGACTGAAGATAATTTCAGCGGTGTTCGCTTTTGCTTTGAGCTATAGCCGTGTACACAGGCTGCTGCACAATGTGAGAAACATTGACAGATCGTTTGGGAGGTAATTTTGAGTACAAAGTGTCGTATACGAACATAGATACTAATATTAGTTAGTCATAATTGCAACAGTTGAAAAATTGACCGTGGAAAAATTACCTCGTATCATTTATTAGTTTTTCTAACCTGTTTCTCAACACTCTTATTAACCAGCAGCGCTCGCAACGCGGAAAAACGAAACATGCAACTACGGTCTGACTCACTCCTGTAATTCCCCACGAGCAGCAAGACCTCGATTCTCTATCACCACCCAACGATGACACACCTGGCTAACATAACCGTATTCTGCCCTCGGACTTACGCATGCATGAGCACGCAAAATGCAGCCCGATGATCCTCCGCTTAATCGCGGAATCGTTGCGCCAACCTAACCTCTCTCTCTATCTCTCCCTTTCTCCATCGCGAACAGGTTGCATCGATAAATGAATTGTGCATACTTGGGCCACGGCCTTATCTCGACACGCTAAATCATTCGCTGCCAACGACTCGTATTCCACACTCGAATGGACGCGTTTCATATTTATCCGTAAATATAAGGGATATTCACTATGGTTCGTAATTGCTGATAACTGATCAATAATCAATGACACTTTCTACTTTTCACGTCTATTTTGTTTCAACTACATACATGTTTTGATTTATTCATTTAAACTGAGTAGATTACAGGAACAGTTCACTCTCTGTTCTCTTGTTTTCGTTTCCAATGGCAACGGATCAGTGATCTGCTCGCGTGTAAAAATTCTCGGCTAGGTTCGGCAATTATCGGTTCGCGACGCTAGGCGATTCGGTGATCTCTTGGAAACTTCGGTCACGCTTGCTCATCTTCACGAAATCGTCGTAATATGCACGTGCGTTGTAATACGACACCTCTACATATTAAATAAAGTGTTTAACAAGAGTTTCCCTGTTGTTCGAACAACGCTCTATCGTTCGGATATTATAATATTAATATTGAAAGGTTGACGGAAAGGCTAACAGGGAATGCGATATCCGTCCGCGTTTTACGTAACGGCCAGCGCCCGAGGAAAATTATCTTCGACGTTAATCCTCGTTCCAGCGCACCCACGTCTCGCACGGGACATTTCCATATTCTATCGCGATAAGCCGTGTAGTCGAGGAAAAACGAGACGCGGGAGGAGTTGCGCCGTTTGCCATTTTATGTGTCGCCATCCAGCTTGCTTGGAAGATATTTTTATTTAAAGAGCTTGTGATCGTGTCTTTTATTGCCTTATACGTGATTTTACAGAATATGTACAGTGTTTTTTAACGTCGTGCAGAAGAGTTTCTCACTGTAGCTGTTCCTGTGAAGTAGTAGAAACACCCTTGCGTCGGTTAAGGAAACCTTATAGCGTATCAGGTTACAGAAACACGAAGGTCGCCTAGCTTCTTCACATTTGAACAACATAAGGAAAGTTCTATTATATAATCAAAATGCAAAGAAATTTTACTTATAGTTCGATTTTAACATTATAACAGTACTAGTGCTACCGTAACAATTTAGAATAAGAAATTTTTACCTTCTCGAACCTAACCTAACTCCACTGAAAATCGTTTCTTCAGTCCCGAAACGCCAATCACTCATCTATCGTCGAACCTACCGCTTAATTATCCTTTCACGTGTACCTTAGCGTGCGATATCGACTCGAAGAATGAAAAAAATTAGCACACTAAGAAGAGCAAGAAATAAAAAGAAAGAAACGAAACTCCAATGGTAACTTTCATTTCGGGGGTACTTACGTCTAATGAAAATGGCAGGTGTCTACCAGGTAAATGGGGTCCCGTTATAATAGAACAAAGTCGAAGCTTATTACGAGCACGCATGTCGTGGAGGAGATTAAACTGGCAGTTCTCACTGATTAACACTTGGACGCCTCAGTGTGGTACTTAATAAACGCTACGTGTCGACGTGGAACGGTGATTAATGAGTACCCAACGATCGAAAGTTACCATGTGCCGAACTGTGTGTGCCTACCTAACCTTATAGCATTGGTTGAGAAAAATTCATCTGGATTCCCCGCTTCGTGGATTGAAATCAGCCGTGTCTTGCTTTTCGGTGGGAGAGCGTGCGCGTAATTCGTTCGAGTTATTAATCGTTTCGCCCTTTCCACGTATCTTGTGCTCGCGTATAATCCTCACTATGTATTCGGTGAACAGCCGAACAAAACTTGTGCTTGGCCGTTACGTACCACTGAAAGTGTCTGGTTCTCTGGTCGGTATCTGTTCTGTAATCTCGACTCGGTCGGTAATGGTATGAGGTAGTTGATCTATGACACGGTGGTAGTCTGTTTGGTGGGTTAAAAGCGACGTGGATTTCCTAATGGTGCGTGTTGCGATCATTTCCTCCGTGCTACGAGTCAAGTGACTGGGTATTATTGATAGGTTCGCTAATAGGTGTGAGAAAAGTGTTGATGCTCGCTAAATGGAATCGGAGAGAGAAGTAGTGGTTGTATATATTTGCTGAGAGAATTTGTGTACAGGTGGATCGACGAAAGCTACCATGTTGCCTGCGTTTATGACGTAATTGCTGAGTTGAAGAAAGTATGTACTGCGAATAGTGTTGCAGAGTTTATGGCAGCTGTTATGATCTTATAAATAATATATACATACTAGGTGTACATACATTACGTTAGAATATCTTAATTTAGCAATATATATACAACAATTAAAAATGGCTAATGTTATTATGTTAACCTAACCTAACCGAGACTCGTAAAATTTCACACTTTCAGTCTTACCAACTGAAAATACGTATTCCAAATAGTTACAAGAAAAAGCACAGTAAACTGCGAGAAAAGGACAAATGAAATTCCGAACGTCCCATCGATCAAAGCAAAGAGAGCCACGGGGGACGTGTCCTTAGGCGAATCGCGAGAAAGGTTAAGGTCGTCTGTACGTCGTCGTCGTGTTGGTGCCTGCTCGTCGTCAGAATTCCGTGGAACGTTATGCAACTGAGCGAGGTGAACCCGCCCGATGCCCCTCAAGCGAGTCACGATAAATTTCCATTCCGCGCGTTCACCACTTCCTCCGCGCGTGGAAACCCGAACGGGTATTCATTTTCTGACGCGATTCTGCGTTTCAAGTTCATGCGCCTGGCTTATGGTGCAAATTACCGCGCAGGTTTCTCTTAATTGAATGTTGCTCGCGGCTGATGACGTTCAATTAACGGTACCCTCGCGAGTTTTTCTTTTTCGTACTTGTTTGAGGTTATGTGAACTTTATTAGTGAAACGATGATTGTTGAAACGAGTCAATTTTTGGGCAAATTTTTTTTTTCTGTTTCGAATAAATTACAAATTCACCGATGCAAGGTTTGTGTGCAAGATTAGGTTGTTCGTGCAATTATAACCTATCAAAGTATTGCAAATGTATGAAAGTAATATGTTACAATTTTACTGATTGTATTATGATGTATGAATTTAGCGTTGTTTTCAATTTTTTCCTTTTTTTATGGTCACAAATTAAACTATGCAGAACATATGCAATGTGCAGAATAATAGTTGTTTTTTCTAGATCTGACAAAAAATATGTTGATTTTAATCCCATGTTTCTATCTCTCTTCTATAAAAATATGCATTTGTTATAAGCACAACACTTCGTTAATAACATTTGAAAGATCACGTGCAAAGGACATTATCACATCATTCTTTCAATACATTCTCCAGTTCACGTAATAACATATATTGCTATTTTGTTTCATAACAACCCCAAGAAACATACTGAACTCTGATGTTTCCACATCATTCTATTGCCAGGTATACACAACAAATAATATCGCCATTGTCTAGTACTTATATGACAGAACAAAGGTGTAGCCAACAAAGCATTCTCATAAATCAATACAACAACAATTCTGCAATACACCAGAAATACTGATTTCCAATATATGAGAAACGCACACAGCAGCTCTCGATGGTATCATTTCAAGTCCAATTATCCATTGGTTTCCTCTCAAAACCACTCTGTCAACCACATCAGACGTTGAATCACTAATTGCCCAAGTTATGAGACATCGTTTGAAGGTAGGTGTCGCCACCCGGTTTTACATGATGGCGGTCGTCGAGTTAATCGGCAATAAATGTTGTGGCGTTGACGCGCTGTTGTGCACCTGTGCGTGTTTAGCTTCTCGAGTTTCCTGCGATCAGCCGCGTTCGTTCCATGCTTAATAGGTGTCATTTCTGTGGTGATGCGACGATTGAAAATCACGCAGGGACGCCGCCTCGAGAGATTGATTTACAAGTGTGACACATCGATACTGATCTCGATGATACTCTTCAGCTAAAACGTTTAGCAGTTGTGTTGAAATTATTTTCTTCTGCTTCATTTTTTTCTTTTTTTGTTTGTTTGTTTTGTGATGATATATTTATGAATATTTTGTTGATATTTTTTTTGTTTCATATTTGTATGGAATATTTGTTTGGTATGTGTGAAAATCATTTTATCACCAACTTTATTACAACATTTAAAATATTCAACCACATATTCCACTTTGTTTTAATCAAGCCGAGTTAACCTTGAAAATTATCACAGGAGACACGAAAATAGCAGCAACCGAACCTAAAATCATATCGAAAGATAGAACCGTTTAATGGCACCAATTTACCATATTAGTCTCACAAGCACTTGGGTTAAATATGTCTCAACGACAGTCATATGGCCGGCAAAACGAGACGTAGTTACCGGGCGTATTAGCAGGGCTCGATAAGAAGCGAATCGAATCGATTTTCTCGGTGACTCGCCTCCCAAGAAGCATTCGAGTCACATGGTCCGGTGACATCGTGGCGCGTCGCTTCCGTGCGTAATTCACCGCGACCAATGCGTAATGCGCGGTTGAAAGCGGTCTCATTTGTAACGTGGCACTGGGGACACTTATGTGGTTTGAAAAGGGACGAACAATTTCTGCTATCTTCTTAATTCTTTCTGGTTGGTGTAGTTCGTCTATTCGAGGTTTTCTTCGGAGGCTGAATAGGTTGTGAGACTCGCGTGTTATTGTAGGTATCGTTATTATGTTCAAATTCATTTCAAAACACCATTTCTTACACAATAACCGAGAAAGAAGAAAAAGTTCAGTATCTAAGAATAGAGTACATTTCTTCGAAAGACTTCACTACTCACACGCAATGCTCGCGAAAAAAAGTTTCCTACGGTTTCCATGGTTGTGTATACAATGGCGCGCGCTGTGCCCAGTTCCCAAGCGCGCATGCGCGAGCGATTTTTACCGAACTTGCACGAATAATGATTTATTCGAGAGACGATCGCGACAAAAATCCGCGCATTCTCACGCAACACACTCTGCTCGTTTGCGCGGGGGCTGACTTTTCGAGCGGAATGCGGCTCCGCAACGGGATCGGGAAAGGAGCGATCGGGACAAACGTAAACGCTGGAATTTCTATCGTTTATATCACGAGACAATACTAGCACGAGCGCGGAACTATTCTACCCTTTTACCACCTTTTCTTATTAGCCGCCGGCTGCCGCGCAAATGGCAAGCGTTACGCGCAGGAAATTTGAGATAAAGCATCGATACACCCGGATTCCCGGATCGACTGCAGCGATTAATCATTCGCGGTGACTTTTGAGCGACGGTGCATGGACCGATCGAGTGAAGGTGAGGAGATACGCCTTTCTTATTCGTGCTGAAGATGATTGGAGGTTTTGAAATATTTCATTTGAAAAATTTTGGGATTTTTGCTTTCAGGTTAGGTTTCGTAAAATCGATTTCTATGATAAATATATGTAGATGATGAATGAATGATTAATCATGTGTTTAGTCGATATACTTACTACCTAATAATACCATTGATCCATAACCAAACTTTAACAGAATGTTTGTACGAAAATACGGATTGTTTATCTGGAACGCGAACACACGATATCCTAATAGATATTTTACAATAATATTGACACATCGAGGTTATGTTTTCGAAGATCAAATTTTTCATCTACACAGTACGAATTCTTATTTAATAAATATTATAGCTCAAATATTTACAGCTTTCTGTACACATAAATACCTTATTCATGTATCCACAGATTTACAAAAAGGAAACCATCAGAAACTTCCAGTCTTTTTCTTCGATCACACCTTCGTTATTCTTTCGTCAAACGTTCGAATCCCACATACATATAAGAATCAAGGCTCGTTTCCATGGCGGTATATCACGCGAGCGTTTCCATGCAGAACGCGAAATTCCCTGGTCCCGTCGGTGAACAGCGAGGCAAAGGTGAAGATCGAAAGTAAGGTGACACAGATTGGCCTGACAACGAGACCATACGAGGTCCGCTCTCTTTCCTTTCTCTGTCTCTTTCAACGTACCCTCTCCCCATCCTTCTTACACTTCAATCCACTACCGTTGTCGTTCGTCGTGGCCTGTCACAGCACGACAAGGCGTGCGTGGGACTGCTGTGCTTTGTGGCTGAAACCGAGCGCGGAGATAATCATCGGTCGTGGCCGGAGCGCAGACGATACGTGCCACGACTAACTATCTACACATATGCGCGCGCCGTCGGTACTACGTTGAGCAAAACGGTGATACATTTTTTGTGTTAAATGCTGCTCGAGTTACGGTGTTTTTGGTCTGATAATTTCTATCCAGTTGAACGATGGAGAATTTTGATTCGATGGAGATAAATTGAATTGGAAGAAATAAAAAAAAAAAAACTTTGATTCGTATGATTGAGATTTTGACTACCGTGGTAGCTTTGCTTCTTTCCATACGAGACTTCTTCGCAGATTTGAGAATGATCTTAGTAAATCTGTATTATTTCTTTCATTGATATAGCAAGTAAGACCAAACGCATGTGAACAGAACACTTATCAACGAATAAACATAACCTTAGTCACATTGTCATCGAAAAAATTTTAGTAAATAGGATATATTTTATTCTCCACAACAAACATTAGCGTTCAGATTAGTAGCAACAAAAAGCATAACCTTAAACTTGTTTCCAACACCGAGTTATCTTACGTTGTCCTTCGTTAACCTACCAGTTCCATATGCAACGAGATATAAAAGGTAGTCGTAGGATACATTGAAAATTTCAATGGAAATGTATCGAACGTTCCATGGAGGTCCTTCAATGTCTACCACAGTTTTCGAGAGAGTCAAAATGTCCGAGAACGACGTAATTATAACTGGCAGCTCTGTCGAAATTGAAAAAACGTGAGCACGATTCGGCTGTCCGTTCTTTCCTCTCTCTCTCTCCCTCTCTCTTTTCTCCCCCTCTTTGAAACGGTGATCGGTATCGCGTTGTTTCAGTTGTTCTAAGGGGGCCACGGTGAACCGGCAATTACCTTTTGGCGCGTCCAGTCACGCCCAATCGATCTGCCCGATAATAGCGGGCATCGGTGTCTCATTAAAAGACAACGCGGTTCCGAGTGCTATTCGCAGGAAGCTGAAATTTCGGAGATTACCGACGCGGAATCAGAAAAACGAGCCGTATAATCGATACCTCCGGCTAAGGGGTTGCAATCCAAACATTAATTGGACCACCCTGTACAGCAGCGGCGTACGAAAAGGTTAAAAAGTATCATTCACGGTTCCGTTACTTCGATAAAGTATTTTCATTCATTTTCTCATGAATTTTTATTAAACATAGGGAGAAATTTTTTTTACAAAATGTTAAAGCTAAAATACGTTAAGCGAGGTTAGGTTTGACGAGGATAGTTATATAGGGTGGGCTATATTTTGACTGTATTTTTATTACACACATACCACTTTCACTTAAAAATGCCCAGTGGATCTGATTATTAACATTAAGAAACTTATGATAAAACAGGTTAGGTTAATTAAAAAAAAATGTCTCTCCAAACCAACAACTATCAATTACCCTATTTTGAAAAATGTCAATTACAGGCAAAACCATTACAAGCAATCACAACAAACAGTGAAATCTCTTCAACTGATCTTGAACAGTTTGAAAAAAAAACCTGTGAACCAATTTGTGCTCAGCAGAACAAGACCAAAGCAGAAAGTTGCAACTTCCCAGGGCCGCAGTATCGTGGAACGTAAACAAACCGCGGCGCGACGGAAAAGCAACGGGAAGGTTGGTCGAGCAACTTGTCCCGGAGGTATAATGCGCGTTGCACGTGTCCTGGCCAAGGCAAAGAGGATATCAACGCGGAAGCGGCGGTCCTCGCTCGCGTCGTCGCGACGAGAATCACGGCTGTTCCACGCAGTTTCTCTTCGCGGTGCGCACGCAGCAGCCACCGAGCTGCCGCGACCTGTTACGCGGCCTGATGGTTTTGTTTCGTAGCCGGGACACACGTTTGCCACCGCGCTCTCGCCCAAGACATTGATTCATCCTGCTGCTCCCGTGTCTCCACCGTTAGTCGGTGCAATTGTACCCCGTTCCATGCTCTGCACGCAGTTCCACCTCTACAGGATGTTTCAAAATTGGATAATATTGAACGCAACCTAACCTCTTCAAAGATGATTAATGGGCATTTCTATTGGAATAAAATATTAAACGATGTACCATATGATGGTAATTTTTTCATATATTATTTATGAAGTATATGGTTTTTATTTAAAACTCTTTCTACATTTCATTTCACGCGTTCTGTCTTGCTAGAGAAAATAAAAATATTCCTAGTGAACAGCACTGCCACGGCAAGTAGTACCAACTGATCTATAGTCAGACATCACAATCCCGCCTCTTCGCACACTTCTTCCTCAGTTTTCATATAAAAATTCTAAACCACTCGTTCATTATGCTTGCTCACTAAGCTTGCGACGGGTCGAGACTTAAAATCGAGCGATCGATAGGCATATAGAGGCGCTACGATCGGACAGTGGCGATCTCTCGATCGGTATCGTGCTCAGCGTTGTTTCTCGAGATCAGTGGTTCTCAAACTAATTTTGTCACGGATACGTGATACCATTTTAGAAAAATTACAAAACTCGTATCTCTATTTTACGAACAATCCTCGCCACCCTAATTTTAACAAGATATTAAAACGAAATAGAAATAGTTTCTAAAATAAATTTTTACCTAAAGACACTTTATCTCGTGGAAGGTCAGAGTTTTTTTCGCGCACACCCACTTTGGGAGACACTGCTCTAGTGTATCGTCGCCGTACTACGACGTTCCTCTATATCGTCCACAGCGTACTATTAATCGTCGGCTCTCTTTCTCTTTGGAGACGTTCACCCACGCCGGGAGCCGGCCTCATTAAAGGTAAGAGAGAAACGCGTGGCTATCTCCGGGGCTACTTTATACACCGCGCGGAATTGGCGAGCCGCAGAAAAGTGTAGGGCAACGATAGTTAAGGCGTTCCAATATTGAGTTACCGCGGCGCGGCGGCGCGCGCACTCTCAAACGAACTCTCCGGCGAATTTACGAGTATGGAGCGTTCCGTCGGCTAGCTCACTCGCGCCCTCTATCTTGTGCATCTGAACCCCTTTCTTGGCGCTTGTCCACCGCGCTCGTGTCCTCTCTGCGTGGGTTGCTCGTGTTTCTTCAAATGATACAGGTTGCTAATCTGTACTCGGAATGAATTGGTCGCTCTGGGTCGTTTGCTTGATTATGGGGACTTTCTGATTTACAAAGTTGATATTTACTTTGCAGCTGCTGAATGAACTGTGTGTGTGTTTAGTTGCTGGTTTGTGGTACTAAAATTGGTTTCTGAAACAGGTGGTGCAGAATTGTATGGGCGTGAAGATTTAGATAAGGAGTTGGGGGACAGAGTAATTGAATTATGTAGTAGAGTTGTGTAGTATGAAATTGTTCATTGTCAATGATTTTGCTTTGCTTGCAAAGTTTGTTTGCTTTCTTGTGAAATCATCCTCCGAATGATTTCTTCCAAACATTCTCATGATACTACCTAACATAAACCTTCATTTTCTTCATACATACTATCTACTATATGTATGTGTATAGTATACAGGATGTCTCATTTGTAATAAACATCTAAATTACTCGAAGGTCATTTCAAGGTCATTGATACTGTTTTGTGTATTTATTTTCGTGGTCATTTTTTTCTTATTTTCAATATTTACACCATTATTACATTAACTATACCAAAATTTCACCGTCGATGAATTCTACTGTATAATTCTCTTCACTTCTTTTTTCCTAACCTCTTTCATCCACCTATTCATCACCGCCATCTTCATACGATACTCGTTCAATTTCCACGTTTCCGTACAAATAACCGTTGTTCCTTCCTTACGCGCATGCGCACGAGCCGACGGTTGACAGAACAGTGGCGAACGCTGTATCCAATTGCGCAGGCCCCGCGCCAAGATGGTGCCGTAAGGACGAGCCGTAGATCCGATCGAGGCGACCGCAAATGGTAGCAGCCAACCACAGCGACAAAAGCACCCGGGCCTCGATGAGTTTTCAAGGGGTGCGCTCTGAGGGTTAACGCCGCGATCTCGCTCACTTTTCGATCGTTATCCCATTTAGGGGAATCGGATCTGTGCACGCGCAGCTGCGACGATTTATCACTGCGTATTCCATGTGCGTTTGGCCATTCGTATATTTTTCTAGACTTGTGAAAAGATTTTTTGCAATCTTCCAGGAAATACACGTCGAGGGATGTAGTTCTAGATTATACTTGGTACGACGTTGAATATATATTACATTAGACTTCCTAACCTACAAATACGTATAAGCTTGAAATTCATATTTTTATCGATATTTACACTCATTATCGACACTCGCGAATACTCAATTGACAATTTTTCGATAAGTATCTTTCAAACAGTAGTGCTACTGTAGAGAACATAAACACAGACAAAGGTTACGGGACAGAAGGTAAAAATAAACAAGGTTACCAGTTAATAAATTTACGATACCTAACCTCAACGGACAAACTTCCTATTCTGTCAACCAGCAAAAAATCCTGCCTCGCGACACATTTACACAGACACACCTGCACGAACAAGTAAAAGGAACTGAATTATCTTTTCGCTGCAACAAAAGCGATTCGCAGAAAGACAGACAGAGAGCAGCGCACCCAAGCTCGTGCTCATTCGCGTCATCCACGATGTTTCGAAAGCAGCTGTCCGCAGCTGATGCTCGGGTTTCCTAGTCGTATCATCCGCCTCATTATACCGCTGAATGGCTCGTCAGGAGAGACGGGCGCGCGTCGGCCGCTCATTTTTCAAGATGGCGGCAAAGAAGCGACGGCATACATTAGCCGTGTATTGTCTCGAGCGCGTCGAAGCGAACGTCGTCGCTTTCGATCCGACTCGTTCTGTCGTTCCTGCGTGTGTGGCTAACCGTCGCTGTGATATATCGACGGGAAATTAGAACGTTTGGCGGCGCTGCTTACGCGACGACGAACACGACCGACGATTTTACGTTTCTACCCGAGTGTGTGGCAGTCGAGTCGAGTCGTGACATGGCGACGGTCCTTAAGGCCGGATTACGTAACGGCGATTGCGTTCGCACGGGGGACGCTTTGTGGGTGTTATGAAATAGATATCATGTTCCACGGGCATTTGTACGCGCCAGCGTGCCGAGCCACGACCGTTTTACGGCCATTTTATCGCCCCCTTCTAACCGGCTATTTTCTTCGAGCTGTCCCGGTAATCGACACCGAACGCTTTTCGTTTGAGATACGGTACACTGTCCCACTGTGATTTTCGTCTCTTGTTGGAATGTTTGGTGATTTGTTGCGTGCCTGTGTGTGTGTGTGTGTGTGTGGATAGAGGATATTCCTAAGATTGATTAAATGAAAGATCTTTCTTTAGACAAATAAAGTAATCACTGTAATTCTTTTTTAATATTCGTCTGTGAGGTTAGAATGCTCGGTAAATAATTTAATACTATTACCATTGCTGGAGTTCAACGATTTCAACGTAGGCTTAAAGCGGACATATCAAAGTGTCAACAATTTGTTTGATTCGTGACTCTTCAAGTAGAGCTCTAGCAACGAGGACAGCGGACGACCGTGGTTGTTTAGTTTTTCGAGTTAGTTGGTATACGAGACGTCGAACAGCGTGCACATACATATGTCATACATATTCTATATTCTAGAAACTTTTTCGTTGTCGAGTTAAGTAATACAACAATCATCTTTTCTTTTTTACATACATCACTTAAAGCTTGTACAGGTTAGTTTTAATGAATTAATTGCCAGGCGTAAATTAATATAGCTAATAACTTTTCGTCTCTTGTTGGAATGTTTGGTGATTTGTGTGTGCATGCCTATGTGTGTGTGGTTAACGAGAATTCATAAAATTGATTAAACGAAAGACCTTTCTGTAGACAAATAAAATTTAATTCTTTTTTAATGTTTGTCTGCGAGGTTAAACTCCGTAGATAATTCAGTACTAATGTCATCAGTACTTTTTTACCTACATCACCTAAAGCTTGTCCAGGTTACTTTTAACGAATTAATTACTAGGCTTTAATTAGTATAGTTATTAACTTCATTACTAGAATTAGTATTGCTATAATTGAGTGTGTAAGTAGAGAATTAAGCAATAGTCAATGTATGTATTATGAATTATACGTATTTGATTAATAGATTTCTGAGTAGTCAAGTAATCAATGTACATACCTTCTCGAAGAATAATTAATTTAAAAGATCGACATAATTCTTTTACCTTTATTACGCAAATGACTGAATCGCAGAAAAAAAAACATTTAAATACCAATAAGGTGAGTTGCTTAGCTTATTTAATTGATTTCGACTTTTTCCCCCCTTCTTTCCTTTCCACCTCGCGACGATCAGGATTACGCAGGTGACTTTTTCAGAACGTGTTTGCGCTTGCTCCACGCTTTGAAGGACAGGGTACGAATTAGTTCCGTATGATTGAATACCTTAAATGAACCGTTTAACTGGATCTTAATATCTGAAGCCTTCATTTGTGGAAGGTTCGGTCACGGTACAATTATGGTCTGGTATTTAAAGATTATTCGAATTGAACGAGCGCCTACCTCGATATCACTGTAATTCGAATTTTCTTTCTACTTTTATATGGCGATGCAGGATCGAGGGAAAAATCGATCTTGTCCTCATAAAAGTTAATCACGTCGATAAATCGATTAATAGAATCGTGTGCATTTGAGGTTAGGGTTGTGAGGAAATAGTGGCATTTCAATACTTTTGTGGTCAGTTTAGAAGTTTAGGTTAAGTAGGCGCGTAAATTTCTAAAGAAGGAACGATAAAAATTCACCACTTTAACATTTAGCTTTCGCCAGTTGTACATTTATAAATGGAAGAAAAAACCAAAGATCAATGAGGAAATCAATTATTATGGTCAGCCAATGGACTGTGACAAAAGACTGGTTATATCTACGATATTTTTATAGAACGACGACAGGATTCCAATTATGTCTGAGAAAAAGTACTTTGTCAAGACAAAGGAAGGTTACAACTAGAACGAACGGTTTCTGCAATAAAGCTTGATTTTTCTGTTGTAATACTTCTTCCAACTTCATTATGTTAAAACTGCTTTCTATTACCTGCAGCAATAATTGTACAAAAATCATGAATACGTAACAAAAATGAATCCAATATTTAATTTTACATTTCTATACAAAAAGAAATTATGTTAAATTCATTGTAATTAATAAAACAAAATAGGTTAGGTTAGGTTAGATTAGAAGAAGCAGTCACCAAAGAAAGCTCAAATTATTTTGAAATAGTATTCTGCATTCAGAGCTGGTTTTACGTGTGCCACCTGGTACATACAACATTAACCACGCGAGACAGCATAAATCACCATAACCTACGAATCAACGTATCCATCAAAGGCTACAAAAACATCAAGCATCCCCTGTTCAAGTAAAAGAAAAAGACACGCAACTAAGAACAAGACACGTGTTCTCCATGGGTTATAGTCGATTTGAAAAGTCCCTTACGGAAAGCGGATGACTTGCAGAAGCATGACGTGATAGCGAGCGTTAAAAATCCTGGCTGTTAATCGTGGTGGCGCGCGGGACGGTCATCGTTGGCTTTCTCACGCTCGAGGCCAGCGGACAGCAAACCGAGAAAGTGGCGAGCTGCCGCGATTTCTTATGCGCGCGCAGCCACCGGCTACATCCTGTGTCGCGTTGTCTTCTTATTTGCAACGCGTGCACCGTAAAGTGTCTCCGCTGACATGCCACCAGGTCACAGGATTCTCGTGGAAAATGTCACGGCACTGAAGATGTTAAATAAACGAATTGAAAATTATATTAGACGTACAATTAACGAATTAAATTTCTCAAGTAAATGACAATGTTTTTTTATGAAGCTTTTTACAATATTTACACTTATAATATTATCGGTTATGTGTATATTACAGTTTATATATTAGTAAGTATATATGTACATACAGGGTGTTTCAGTTTTTTCCGTACAAACTTTGTCTGTATTAAAGTTTTTACTAATTTTCAAAATGCAGGCTTTCCCAATCGAAGTGTTAAACGTTAGAACTTAGTTTCTGCATAGTATCACATCATGCACACACGTATTTGCTTAAATACAGGAACTCAGTTAAATTCCAACTGGATATTTATCCTTAGACGTACACCACGTCGCCGGAATATGTTACTCCATCTGAAAACACACAAACGTTTCTAACTGCGGTATTATGAAACGGCTGGTCGCGGTAAGGCGCACGTTAATTCGCGAGTTAACCGCATGTGACAAACCTTATTCGCCACAGCGACCGCTTACGACGAGGCGGCCATAATGAATTTCACCGAGTGCCGCCATATTTAACTACGAGAATCAAACGCGTCGCTTTCCAGCGGAAATTTATTTCACCTGGACTCTGTGCACGCGTTCAGCTAAAATTGTAGCCTATACATCTCAAAGATCAATCGGCTAATCATACATTTGCATATGCATCGTATCGTAATTCAGTTCATCGGGGGGATAATTTTAATACAGGCAACATCAGAACGTTTAATGTTATACGAGCTGTGGTATTACAAAAGTGTCTCGAATTTTCACTTAACCTTAAAAGCCGTGTTGCTCCAAGAAATTTATACACGTTGCAAATCCATGAATTATACGATCCAAGGAATCATCGAAGTTATGTCGAAACATGGTCGAGATTCACAAGTGGCGCCATTATGTCTCAAGTTAGCGACGTAACCACAAAATCATCAATATTTATTTAAACAGCAAGATTTCATCATAACCACAATTCAATTTCCATCGTTTAATTCAATATAAACGTATAACTTGTCAACTGGCACGAATCGCGCGCACCCTGTACGCGCTTGCGCAACAGGGAGGGGGACAGTGACGTCGACACGAAAAAGAACATACTCGCTGAGAAGACTTATCGGCAGCAAGCATCGAGGTGGCCGCCGTGCGGCGAGATCGGTGAGTCAGAGGAACGGGAATGGGCGAGCAGGTTCCACCGATCCTTCCTCTGGATGCAATTAGACGCTCGTAACATGCAACAATTTATATTAATCGACCGGGCGTTAGTCACAGCGCGGATCGAGCGGAATTTCACGGTTCTGCGCGGCCGCAACGGTTTTCGCAAGCGACGTGGCCCTCGCGATCTCGAAACACTTTCACGAGTCTGCTGTGGCCGCTGATAAAAGACAGATGGATGGTACAGTCAATCGCACAAGTGCATAACAACATTCTTAACCAGGATATTGGATATACTCCAAAAAAAAAATAACGAACGCTCGTCTACGTCATAATCTGAATCGTGTATACAATATGACGTTACCTAACCTAATCTAGCACACATCGTGCACAACACTCGATCTCCAATGCACTCTCTCGGCCAATCATTCATCTACCACTCACAAACTTCACAATACCTTTCGATCAGGTGATCCACACTGGTCTAACCGCAATCACTCGGCAACGATTCTAACCTATAAGCAACCATCGCTACTCACCGTGTCACGTACAACCGTTCGTTTTCATCGCTAAACTTCGCGCTCCACGATTATCGCCTCGCGTACAGTACACGCAGGCGGGTTTCACTCGGTCGAGCAAATATTTACGATTCATAAAACGTCCGCGAGCCGTCTAATTTGCACGGTGATATATCGCTCGTGCGTTGGCCAGCGACGCGGCCCGATCCACGACGATTTGCTGTTAATTAACGCGCATGCGCGGGCCGTATATTCGGCTTGCGCAAGCGCCGTCGAAGGATTAGTCGAGCACGTCCAATTAATTGACCGAGCAAAAATTCTCGTTTTTTTCTCTATTCTACTAACAGTGTTGGTGTGTACTCCAGAGTGCAAGAGTACCAAGATTTACAGTAGTTCTACAGTATTTGGTATATAGACTTTCAAAGATTCGTGATTGAAAACAGAGAAAAAGTTTTTTAGTGTTATCTTTCAGGATTGAATTGTGTTATAGCTGTTGCTTGCGTCTATAATTAGTAGCACATTAAATAATCCTGTCACTCAATAGGTTACACAACACTCGAAGTGTCGCATGCAATTCTGTACAAGCGTAGGTTAACATAACCTACACGTCGTACGCCAACTTAATTTTTTGTAGCTAGTTATACTTAACTTCTTGTGGGCATTAGATGTATGTATAGTGACACTTTAATTGACAGTATGAGAATATTTATAGAATTATTACCTATGTGGTAACTTACTCGGAGTGTCGTGTACTGATTTCTTCATGTTCTATTGTTGTTTCTCGTTTTCGACAATGTGCCAGTAGTTTCTCGATTCGATGACAAAACTTGTGCAGCGGCATTTACGATTTCACATAAATCGATAGTCCTATTCATCCAAGAGACATAAACGTAACTGTGAATGTACGAAAGAATTAAAGATGCAAAAAATTCCGAAAGATTTGCGTGAGATTCGTTTCGAAATTTATGATCTTTCCATTGAATCGTGCGATAAAATTACCATTAAAATTATTACCTCGTTAAATATCGCACATAGTACCTTTTTTCAACCTCGGACATTAAGTGTTCGCGGAATTCATCGAACTCTCGACAAACAACGATTACACAATCGATTAGTCGCATTATGTCGTTCTGAGTCGCGAAATGGCATTAAACTATAACCGTAATTACTTTATTTCTCATGATCGATCTACATCGATTGTTTTATCGATTACAAACAATCATAATCTTAACCACAGTTACGGTAAGACGAAGGACGTGAATTGAATAGGGTTAGAAAGACGAGTGAAGCTGCGCCCAATGAAAAGGGCGGATCTCGCGCACGCGCACGACCGGTTCGAATAATCGAGATTCCGCAGTGATTAATTCGAGGCGGAAGATGCGCGTTCCATTGAGAATCACCGAGAACCGTTCGCCAGGCCTTCTTGGACGTCTTCATCTGCTCTCGACTCATAGTGACCCGACGGAGAGGAAGCGAGAGAAAGAGAGAAAGAGAGAGAGAGAGGAGCAGGAGGTCGGAATTAGAAGTCTCTACGCGCGTCCACGGTTCTTGTTAACATATTTTTCGTCCCTGCCGCCGGCACAGGAACAACTCACTCGAAGATGGTGCACGCGAGTCCCGGTCACGCACGGTCACGCACTCACCTGATATGTAGCCCATACATCAACCTCTGCAGCGCAGAATACAGGCGTGTGTGTATGTGTGTATATGTGTGGGGAAGAGGACCGCGAAAACTAATTTCCGCTAGCTAGAGTGCGAACAGCGGATCGCCATGTTGTGATCGCGTATACGCCCACGGGTACTTGGTTACGTTCGATGCAGTTTCGAGGTTAAGTAATTTTTTTGACGATTTAGGGGTGGGGGACAAGTGTCTTCGTTTGTTGCTTTGGCATTGGTTGAGCGATTGAGTGGAAGAAGGGGAGTTTGAGGTTAATTTTCGAATGTTTCATGTGAAGTGTTCTAGTTTGAGGTTATGTCTGATATTTTTCTTCCATTAAACGATCACGTTACTCGTTATCATCTGATATTTATATTGAACGTTATTAAATACACTTAACGGTTTAACATTCACGAGACGATTGACTCGATTAAAAGAAAATGGCTATCCTTATGCTATCACACTAATTACATATTTGGGTCGAGATGATCGATCCCCCGCTAATATTTTCTTATTCCACTTTTTTCACCTTTTCAGTACTCGATTGGTAGGTTGCTTATTTAACCGATAAAAAGCAGTCGCGTGCTTTTTAATTGAGGCAATTAAAGGATCGAGGTAGGCACACCGGAGGAAAGCTGCTCGATCGAACCTTTTTTCTTTTCTTTTTTTTTTGCTGAACCTCGCGGCGCAATTACGTTTCCCTCGATAATTCGAAGTCGCCGCACGAGCTCGAATTATTAATACGTGTATATGTATATATGTATATATATATATATATGTATGTATGTATGTATGTATATTGAGAAGGAGAGTTGGACGGCGAGTAGTGGCCGCGTAGAAATCGTCCGGGGTCACGATCGATTCGCGGAGATCGTCCGTCCGGCCACACCCAGCCGAGAACGTCTCGAGCTCGCCTGTACACACTTGGCAAAAGGAGATAGAAAGTTATTTTCGTTATTAACGCGAGTTAGTCACGAGACGCGCTCCGAGAGAAGGGTTAGGGAATTCGCAAGGAAATTTTCGTCGATCAATCGTATCTCGCCCAGTTGAGAAAACAGGTAGCATGCTGCATATACAGTTGTTGAACTTTTTATTTCTCATTATTATGGATCATTA